>NW_027207505.1:0-301645 GCF_963455315.2 Globicephala melas | reverse complement strand
CCCTTTTTGGCCAAGTGCATCATTGTGGACGTTCTGCCTCTTTTCCTATGCTTTACATGCAATTCCAGTCTACCTCCTGAAATCGGTTTCCTGCAATTCTGCCCCACTTCCAAGTCCTCTTGGGAGCCTTACTTCAATATATTTTTGGACGATAGCTGTCATTTATAACTCTGCAGGTTTGTGAATGACAGTGCCCCTGAGCTCCTTTCTTCAACTCGCTTTCTTGTGAGCTGGCCGCAACACCGCAGGATTGCTTCAGGCCCTACTGTGGTTCTGGCATGGCACGCTGAGCCTTTGGTTAATTCCTCTTCCTGGTGGGAAATGAGAGTTAAATTTGCCTGTCCAGACACCTCCAGCTAGTCTCTCATTGGTTCTCCCTATTCCTGTTCATTTTCCGCAGAAATTGCAAACTGGGCCAAACAGGAGGTTAAAGGCACTGACTCTCCAAGTGGGGAGAGTGTTAGTAAAGCGTCTGGAATGTTGCGCCCGTGTACCAGGGGACGAAAACTGAGACACATTTGAACACGTTTCCCGAACACACGGTGGATCATACTCTGGGTTCCACATGCATGTTTTAGCTGAAGGAAGAATCCCTTAAACCTGGAGAGTTGAGACCCATGGAATGGGTACCATGCACTATGACTTCAAAGGGTCTGCATTTGCTCACCGAACCTCACCAATCCTATCACTGCTGCGTTTATGCCGCTGTACACACGCTTGATTCTCTTTCGGAGACATATAAATCCATAGGTTTTAAGGTTCTTAGTAGTCAGGTATATTCTTAGGCGTTTAATATGGGGTGTTGAGTCCACTTCGTTGAGCAAGGAGTAGCTCTTGTCTATTACATATTTGGCTTATGGAACGGTATCTGTGCTAATTTCAATCTCTGGTCTTATGCAGCACCCCAACTCACCTTTCCCCTTAAGCAAGCATAAGTTGGTTTTCTACATTTGAGACCCTGTTCTGTTTTGTAATTCAGTTCCTGTGTAGTCAAGTTTACATTCCGTGTAGTAGTGATATCTTATGATGTTTCTATTTCTCTGTGAATTATTTCACTTAGAATCATCGTACCTGAATCCACTCATTATGCTGCTACGGGCCTGGTGACATAGATTTCATTGCTGAGTGATATTGCATTGTGCATAGGTACCACAATTTCTTTATCCATTTTTCGCTTTCAGTGATATTGAACTTGTACCGTAAACGAGGTTGCTGTAAACAGAGCCGTCCCAAACTTTGGGGTGGCTGTGTCTTTTTGATTTTCATTTCCCTAAGCTATAGGACCATAAGTGGAAGTGCCCTAGGCTCTGTTGCTTTGTTTATTAGATGTTTCAGGAAACACCATACACTTCTCCAGAGTGGCTGTTGGCAATTTGCATCCCGCCCATCAGCATAACAAGGCTCCCAGTTCTCCATGGCCTGTCCTGCCTTTCTGGATTTTAAACTTTTTTCAGATGGCCCTTTTGACCGGGGGGCAGTGAGACTTCATTGTAGTGCAGATTTCCTTTGCAAGCTTGCTTGGTTGGCCAAAAGGGCTTATGCGTTTTTTCCTGAATATATTCAGGAAAAAACGCATAAGCCCTTTTTGGCCAAGTGCACCATTGTGGACGTTCTGCCTCTTTTCCTATGCTTTACATGCAATTCCAGTCTACCTCCTGAAATCGGTTTCTTGCGATTCTGCCCCGCTTTCAAGTCCTCTTGGCAGCCTTACTTCAATATATTTTTGGACGATAGCTGTCATTTATAACTCTGCAGGTTTGTGAATGACAGTGCCCCTGAGCTCCTTTCTTCAACTCGCTTTCTTGTGAGCTGGCCGCAACACCGCAGGATTGCTTCAGGCCCTACTGTGGTTCCGGCATGGCACGCTGAGCCTTTGGTTAATTCCTCTTCCTGGTGGGAAATGAGAGTTAAATTTGCCCGTCCAGACACCTCCAGCTAGTCTCTCATTGGATCTCCCTATTCCTGTTCATTTTCCGCAGAAATTGCAAACTGGGCCAAACAGGAGGTTAAAGGCACTGACTCTCCAAGTGGGGAGAGTGTTAGTAAAGCGTCTGGAATGTTGCGCCCGTGTAACAGGGGACGAAAACTGAGACACATTTGAACACGTTTCCCGAACACACGGTGGATCATACTCTGGGTTCCACATGCATGTTTTAGCTGAAGGAAGAATCCCTTAAACCTGGAGAGTTGAGACCCATGGAATGGGTACCATGCACTATGACTTCAAAGGGTCTGCATTTGCTCACCGAACCTCACCAATCCTATCACTGCTGCGTTTATGCCGCTGTACACACGCTTGATTCTCTTTCGGAGACATATAAATCCATAGGTTTTAAGATTCTTACTAGTCAGGTATATTCTTAGGCGTTTAATATTTGGTGTTGAGTCCACTTCGATGAGCAAGGAGTAGCTCTTGTCCATTATTTATTTGGCTTATGGAAGGGTATCTGTGCTAATTTCAATCTCTGGTATTATGCAGCACCCCAACTCACCTTTCCCCTTAAGCAAGCATAAGTTGGTTTTCTACATTTGAGACCCTGTTCTGTTTTGTAATTCAGTTCCTGTGTAGTCAAGTTTACATTCCGTGTAGTAGTGATATCTTATGATGTTTCTTTTTCTCTGTGACTTATTTCACTTAGAATCATCGTACCTGAATCCACTCATTATGCTGCTACGGTCCTGATGACATAGATTTCATTGCTGAGTGATATTGCATTGTACGTAAGTACCACAACTTCTTTATCCATTTCTCGCTTTCTGTGATATTGAACTTGTACCGTAAACGAGGTTGTTGTAAACAGAGCCGTCCCAAACTTTGGGGTGGCTGTGTCTTTTTGATTTTCATTTCCCTAAGCTATAGGACCATAAGTGGAAGTGCCCTAGGCTCTGTTGCTTTGTTTTTTAGATGTTTCAGGAAACACCATACACTTCTCCAGAGTGGCTGTTGGTAATTTACATCCCGCCCTTCAGCATAACAAGGCTCCCAGTTCTCCATGGCCTGTCCTGCCTTTCTGGATTTTACACTTCTTTCAGATGGCCCTTTTGACCGGGGGGCAGTGACACTTCATTGTAGTGCAGATTTCCTTTGCAAGCTTGCTTGGTTGGCCAAAAGGGCGTATGCGTTTTTTCCTGAATATATTCAGGAAAAAAAGCATACGCCCTTTTTGGCCAAGTGCATTATTGTGGACGTTCTGCCTCTTTTCCTATGCTTTACATGCAATTCCAGTCTACCTCCTGAAATCGGTTTCCTGCAATTCGGCCCCACTTTCAAGTCCTCTTGGCAGCCTTACTTCAATATATTTTTGGACGATAGCTGTCATTTATAACTCTGCAGGTTTGTGAATGACAGTGCCCCTGAGCTCCTTTCTTCAACTCGCTTTCTTGTGAGCTGGCCGCAACACCGCAGGATTGCTTCAGGCCCTAGTGTGGTTCTGGCACGGCACGCTGAGCCTTTGGTTAATTCCTCTTCCTGGTGGGAAATGAGAGTTAAATTTGCCCGTCCAGACACCTCCAGCTAGTCTCTCATTGGTTCTCCCTATTCCTGTTCATTTTCCGCAGAAATTGCAAACTGGGCCAAACAGGAGGTTAAAGGCACTGACTCTCCAAGTGGGGAGAGTGTTAATAAAGCGTCTGGAATGTTGCGCCCGTGTACCAGGGGACGAAAACTGAGACACATTTGAACACGTTTCCCGAACACACGGTGGATCATACTCTGGGTTCCACATGCATGTTTTAGCTGAAGGAAGAATCCCTTAAACCTGGAGAGTTGAGACCCATGGAATGGGTACCATGCAATATGACTTCAAAGGGTCTGCATTTGCTCACCGAACCTCACCAATCCTATCACTGCTGCGTTTATGCCGCTGTACACACGCTTGATTCTCTTTCGGAGACATATAAATCCATAGGTTTTAAGGTTCTTAGTAGTCAGGTATATTCTTAGGCGTTTAATATGGGGTGTTGAGTCCACTTCGTTGAGCAAGGAGTAGCTCTTGTCTATTACATATTTGGCTTATGGAAGGGTATCTGTGCTAATTTCAATCTCTGGTCTTATGCAGCACCCCAACTCACCTTTCCCCTTAAGCAAGCATAAGTTGGTTTTCTACATTTGAGACCCTGTTCTGTTTTGTAATTCAGTTCCTGTGTAGTCAAGTTTACATTCCGTGTAGTAGTGATATCTTATGATGTTTCTATTTCTCTGTGAATTATTTCACTTAGAATCATCGTACCTGAATCCACTCATTATGCTGCTACGGGCCTGGTGACATAGATTTCATTGCTGAGTGATATTGCATTGTGCATAGGTACCACAATTTCTTTATCCATTTTTCGCTTTCAGTGATATTGAACTTGTACCGTAAACATGCTTCTTGTAAACAGAGCCGTCCCAAACTTTGGGGTGGCTGTGTCTTTTTGATTTTCATTTCCCTAAGCAATAGGACCATAAGTGGAAGTGCCCTAGGCTCTGTTGCTTTGTTTATTAGATGTTTCAGGAAACACCATACACTTCTCCAGAGTGGCTGTTGGCAATTTGCATCCCGCCCATCAGCATAACAAGGCTACCAGTTCTCCATGGCCTGTCCTGCCTTTCTGGATTTTACACTTTTTTCAGATGGCCCTTTTGACCGGGGGGCAGTGAGACTTCATTGTAGTGCAGATTTCCTTTGCAAGCTTGCTTGGTTGGCCAAAAGGGCTTATGCGTTTTTTCCTGAATATATTCAGGAAAAAACGCATAAGCCCTTTTTGGCCAAGTGCATCATTGTGGACGTTCTGCCTCTTTTCCTATGCTTTACATGCAATTCCAGTCTACCTCCTGAAATCGGTTTCTTGCAATTCTGCCCCGCTTTCAAGTCCTCTTGGCAGCCTTACTTCAATATATTTTTGGACGATAGCTGTCATTTATAACTCTGCAGGTTTGTGAATGACAGTGCCCCTGAGCTCCTTTCTTCAACTCGCTTTCTTGTGAGCTGGCCGCAACACCGCAGGATTGCTTCAGGCCCTAGTGTGGTTCCGGCACGGCACGCTGAGCCTTTGGTTAATTCCTCTTCCTGGTGGGAAATGAGAGTTAAATTTGCCCATCCAGACACCTCCAGCTAGTCTCTCATTGGTTCTCCCTATTCCTGTTCATTTTCCGCAGAAATTGCAAACTGGGCCAAACAGGAGGTTAAAGGCACTGACTCTCCAAGTGGGGAGAGTGTTAGTAAAGCGTCTGGAATGTTGCGCCCATGTACCAGGGGACGAAAACTGAGACACATTTGAACACGTTTCCCGAACACACGGTGGATCATACTCTGGGTTCCACATGCATGTTTTAGCTGACAGAAGAATCCCTTAAACCTGGAGAGTTGAGACCCATGGAATGGGTACCATGCACTATGACTTCAAAGGGTCTGCATTTGCTCACCGAACCTCACCAATCCTATCACTGCTGCATTTATGCCGCTGTACACATGCTTGATTCTCTTTTGGAGACATATAAATCCATAGGTTTTAAGATTCTTACTAGTCAGGTATATTCTTAGGCGTTTAATATTTGGTGTTGAGTCCACTTCGATGAGCAAGGAGTAGCTCTTGTCCATTATTTATTTGGCTTATGGAAGGGTATCTGTGCTAATTTCAATCTCTGGTATTATGCAGCACCCCAACTCACCTTTCCCCTTAAGCAAGCATAAGTTGGTTTTCTACATTTGAGACCCTGTTCTGTTTTGTAATTCAGTTCCTGTGTAGTCAAGTTTACATTCCATGTAGTAATGATATCTTATGATGTTTCTTTTTCTCTGTGACTTATTTCACTTAGAATCATCGTACCTGAATCCACTCATTATGCTGCTACGGTCCTGATGACATAGATTTCATTGCTGAGTGATATTGCATTGTACGTAAGTACCACAACTTCTTTATCCATTTCTCGCTTTCTGTGATATTGAACTTGTACCGTAAACGAGGTTGTTGTAAACAGAGCCGTCCCAAACTTTGGGGTGGCTGTGTCTTTTTGATTTTAATTTCCCTAAGCTATAGGACCATAAGTGGAAGTGCCCTAGGCTCTGTTGCTTTGTTTTTTAGATGTTTCAGGAAACACCATACACTTCTCCAGAGTGGCTGTTGGCAATTTGCATCCCGCCCATCAGCATAACAAGGCTCCCAGTTCTCCATGGCCTGTCCTGCCTTTCTGGATTTTACACTTCTTTCAGATGGCCCTTTTGACCGGGGGGCAGTGACACTTCATTGTAGTGCAGATTTCCTTTGCAAGCTTGCTTGGTTGGCCAAAAGGGCGTATGCGTTTTTTCCTGAATATATTCAGGAAAAAAAGCATACGCCCTTTTTGGCCAAGTGCATTATTGTGGACGTTCTGCCTCTTTTCCTATGCTTTACATGCAATTCCAGTCTACCTCCTGAAATCGGTTTCCTGCAATTCGGCCCCACTTTCAAGTCCTCTTGGCAGCCTTACTTCAATATATTTTTGGACGATAGCTGTCATTTATAACTCTGCAGGTTTGTGAATGACAGTGCCCCTGAGCTCCTTTCTTCAACTCGCTTTCTTGTGAGCTGGCCGCAACACCGCAGGATTGCTTCAGGCCCTAGTGTGGTTCTGGCACGGCACGCTGAGCCTTTGGTTAATTCCTCTTCCTGGTGGGAAATGAGAGTTAAATTTGCCCGTCCAGACACCTCCAGCTAGTCTCTCATTGGTTCTCCCTATTCCTGTTCATTTTCCGCAGAAATTGCAAACTGGGCCAAACAGGAGGTTAAAGGCACTGACTCTCCAAGTGGGGAGAGTGTTAATAAAGCGTCTGGAATGTTGCGCCCGTGTACCAGGGGACGAAAACTGAGACACATTTGAACACGTTTCCCGAACACACGGTGGATCATACTCTGGGTTCCACATGCATGTTTTAGCTGAAGGAAGAATCCCTTAAACCTGGAGAGTTGAGACCCATGGAATGGGTACCATGCAATATGACTTCAAAGGGTCTGCATTTGCTCACCGAACCTCACCAATCCTATCACTGCTGCGTTTATGCCGCTGTACACACGCTTGATTCTCTTTCGGAGACATATAAATCCATAGGTTTTAAGGTTCTTAGTAGTCAGGTATATTCTTAGGCGTTTAATATGGGGTGTTGAGTCCACTTCGTTGAGCAAGGAGTAGCTCTTGTCTATTACATATTTGGCTTATGGAAGGGTATCTGTGCTAATTTCAATCTCTGGTCTTATGCAGCACCCCAACTCACCTTTCCCCTTAAGCAAGCATAAGTTGGTTTTCTACATTTGAGACCCTGTTCTGTTTTGTAATTCAGTTCCTGTGTAGTCAAGTTTACATTCCGTGTAGTAGTGATATCTTATGATGTTTCTATTTCTCTGTGAATTATTTCACTTAGAATCATCGTACCTGAATCCACTCATTATGCTGCTACGGGCCTGGTGACATAGATTTCATTGCTGAGTGATATTGCATTGTGCATAGGTACCACAATTTCTTTATCCATTTTTCGCTTTCAGTGATATTGAACTTGTACCGTAAACATGCTTCTTGTAAACAGAGCCGTCCCAAACTTTGGGGTGGCTGTGTCTTTTTGATTTTCATTTCCCTAAGCAATAGGACCATAAGTGGAAGTGCCCTAGGCTCTGTTGCTTTGTTTATTAGATGTTTCAGGAAACACCATACACTTCTCCAGAGTGGCTGTTGGCAATTTGCATCCCGCCCATCAGCATAACAAGGCTACCAGTTCTCCATGGCCTGTCCTGCCTTTCTGGATTTTACACTTTTTTCAGATGGCCCTTTTGACCGGGGGGCAGTGAGACTTCATTGTAGTGCAGATTTCCTTTGCAAGCTTGCTTGGTTGGCCAAAAGGGCTTATGCGTTTTTTCCTGAATATATTCAGGAAAAAACGCATAAGCCCTTTTTGGCCAAGTGCATCATTGTGGACGTTCTGCCTCTTTTCCTATGCTTTACATGCAATTCCAGTCTACCTCCTGAAATCGGTTTCTTGCAATTCTGCCCCGCTTTCAAGTCCTCTTGGCAGCCTTACTTCAATATATTTTTGGACGATAGCTGTCATTTATAACTCTGCAGGTTTGTGAATGACAGTGCCCCTGAGCTCCTTTCTTCAACTCGCTTTCTTGTGAGCTGGCCGCAACACCGCAGGATTGCTTCAGGCCCTAGTGTGGTTCCGGCACGGCACGCTGAGCCTTTGGTTAATTCCTCTTCCTGGTGGGAAATGAGAGTTAAATTTGCCCATCCAGACACCTCCAGCTAGTCTCTCATTGGTTCTCCCTATTCCTGTTCATTTTCCGCAGAAATTGCAAACTGGGCCAAACAGGAGGTTAAAGGCACTGACTCTCCAAGTGGGGAGAGTGTTAGTAAAGCGTCTGGAATGTTGCGCCCATGTACCAGGGGACGAAAACTGAGACACATTTGAACACGTTTCCCGAACACACGGTGGATCATACTCTGGGTTCCACATGCATGTTTTAGCTGACAGAAGAATCCCTTAAACCTGGAGAGTTGAGACCCATGGAATGGGTACCATGCACTATGACTTCAAAGGGTCTGCATTTGCTCACCGAACCTCACCAATCCTATCACTGCTGCATTTATGCCGCTGTACACATGCTTGATTCTCTTTTGGAGACATATAAATCCATAGGTTTTAAGATTCTTACTAGTCAGGTATATTCTTAGGCGTTTAATATTTGGTGTTGAGTCCACTTCGATGAGCAAGGAGTAGCTCTTGTCCATTATTTATTTGGCTTATGGAAGGGTATCTGTGCTAATTTCAATCTCTGGTATTATGCAGCACCCCAACTCACCTTTCCCCTTAAGCAAGCATAAGTTGGTTTTCTACATTTGAGACCCTGTTCTGTTTTGTAATTCAGTTCCTGTGTAGTCAAGTTTACATTCCATGTAGTAATGATATCTTATGATGTTTCTTTTTCTCTGTGACTTATTTCACTTAGAATCATCGTACCTGAATCCACTCATTATGCTGCTACGGTCCTGATGACATAGATTTCATTGCTGAGTGATATTGCATTGTACGTAAGTACCACAACTTCTTTATCCATTTCTCGCTTTCTGTGATATTGAACTTGTACCGTAAACGAGGTTGTTGTAAACAGAGCCGTCCCAAACTTTGGGGTGGCTGTGTCTTTTTGATTTTAATTTCCCTAAGCTATAGGACCATAAGTGGAAGTGCCCTAGGCTCTGTTGCTTTGTTTTTTAGATGTTTCAGGAAACACCATACACTTCTCCAGAGTGGCTGTTGGCAATTTGCATCCCGCCCATCAGCATAACAAGGCTCCCAGTTCTCCATGGCCTGTCCTGCCTTTCTGGATTTTACACTTTTTTCAGATGGCCCTTTTGACCGGGGAGCAGTGACACTTCATTGTAGTGCAGATTTCCTTTGCAAGCTTGCTTGGTTGGCCAAAAGGTCTTATGCGTTTTTTCCTGAATATATTCAGGAAAAAACGCGTACGCCCTTTTTGGCCAAGTGCATCATTGTGGACGTTCTGCCTCTTTTCCTATGCTTTACATGCAATTCCAGTCTACCTCCTGAAATCGGTTTCCTGCAATTCTGCCCCACTTCCAAGTCCTCTTGGGAGCCTTACTTCAATATATTTTTGGACGATAGCTGTCATTTATAACTCTGCAGGTTTGTGAATGACAGTGCCCCTGAGCTCCTTTCTTCAACTCGCTTTCTTGTGAGCTGGCCGCAACACCGCAGGATTGCTTCAGGCCCTACTGTGGTTCTGGCATGGCACGCTGAGCCTTTGGTTAATTCCTCTTCCTGGTGGGAAATGAGAGTTAAATTTGCCTGTCCAGACACCTCCAGCTAGTCTCTCATTGGTTCTCCCTATTCCTGTTCATTTTCCGCAGAAATTGCAAACTGGGCCAAACAGGAGGTTAAAGGCACTGACTCTCCAAGTGGGGAGAGTGTTAGTAAAGCGTCTGGAATGTTGCGCCCGTGTACCAGGGGACGAAAACTGAGACACATTTGAACACGTTTCCCGAACACACGGTGGATCATACTCTGGGTTCCACATGCATGTTTTAGCTGAAGGAAGAATCCCTTAAACCTGGAGAGTTGAGACCCATGGAATGGGTACCATGCACTATGACTTCAAAGGGTCTGCATTTGCTCACCGAACCTCACCAATCCTATCACTGCTGCGTTTATGCCGCTGTACACACGCTTGATTCTCTTTCGGAGACATATAAATCCATAGGTTTTAAGGTTCTTAGTAGTCAGGTATATTCTTAGGCGTTTAATATGGGGTGTTGAGTCCACTTCGTTGAGCAAGGAGTAGCTCTTGTCTATTACATATTTGGCTTATGGAACGGTATCTGTGCTAATTTCAATCTCTGGTCTTATGCAGCACCCCAACTCACCTTTCCCCTTAAGCAAGCATAAGTTGGTTTTCTACATTTGAGACCCTGTTCTGTTTTGTAATTCAGTTCCTGTGTAGTCAAGTTTACATTCCGTGTAGTAGTGATATCTTATGATGTTTCTATTTCTCTGTGAATTATTTCACTTAGAATCATCGTACCTGAATCCACTCATTATGCTGCTACGGGCCTGGTGACATAGATTTCATTGCTGAGTGATATTGCATTGTGCATAGGTACCACAATTTCTTTATCCATTTTTCGCTTTCAGTGATATTGAACTTGTACCGTAAACATGATTCTTGTAAACAGAGCCGTCCCAAACTTTGGGGTGGCTGTGTCTTTTTGATTTTCATTTCCCTAAGCTATAGGACCATAAGTGGAAGTGCCCTAGGCTCTGTTGCTTTGTTTATTAGATGTTTCAGGAAACACCATACACTTCTCCAGAGTGGCTGTTGGCAATTTGCATCCCGCCCATCAGCATAACAAGGCTCCCAGTTCTCCATGGCCTGTCCTGCCTTTCTGGATTTTAAACTTTTTTCAGATGGCCCTTTTGACCGGGGGGCAGTGAGACTTCATTGTAGTGCAGATTTCCTTTGCAAGCTTGCTTGGTTGGCCAAAAGGGCTTATGCGTTTTTTCCTGAATATATTCAGGAAAAAACGCATAAGCCCTTTTTGGCCAAGTGCACCATTGTGGACGTTCTGCCTCTTTTCCTATGCTTTACATGCAATTCCAGTCTACCTCCTGAAATCGGTTTCTTGCGATTCTGCCCCGCTTTCAAGTCCTCTTGGCAGCCTTACTTCAATATATTTTTGGACGATAGCTGTCATTTATAACTCTGCAGGTTTGTGAATGACAGTGCCCCTGAGCTCCTTTCTTCAACTCGCTTTCTTGTGAGCTGGCCGCAACACCGCAGGATTGCTTCAGGCCCTACTGTGGTTCCGGCACGGCACGCTGAGCCTTTGGTTAATTCCTCTTCCTGGTGGGAAATGAGAGTTAAATTTGCCCGTCCAGACACCTCCAGCTAGTCTCTCATTGGTTCTCCCTATTCCTGTTCATTTTCCGCAGAAATTGCAAACTGGGCCAAACAGGAGGTTAAAGGCACTGACTCTCCAAGTGGGGAGAGTGTTAGTAAAGCGTCTGGAATGTTGCGCCCGTGTACCAGGGGACGAAAACTGAGACACATTTGAACACGTTTCCCGAACACACGGTGGATCATACTCTGGGTTCCACATGCATGTTTTAGCTGAAGGAAGAATCCCTTAAACCTGGAGAGTTGAGACCCATGGAATGGGTACCATGCACTATGACTTCAAAGGGTCTGCATTTGCTCACCGAACCTCACCAATCCTATCACTGCTGCGTTTATGCCGCTGTACACACGCTTGATTCTCTTTCGGAGACATATAAATCCATAGGTTTTAAGATTCTTACTAGTCAGGTATATTCTTAGGCGTTTAATATTTGGTGTTGAGTCCACTTCGATGAGCAAGGAGTAGCTCTTGTCCATTATTTATTTGGCTTATGGAAGGGTATCTGTGCTAATTTCAATCTCTGGTATTATGCAGCACCCCAACTCACCTTTCCCCTTAAGCAAGCATAAGTTGGTTTTCTACATTTGAGACCCTGTTCTGTTTTGTAATTCAGTTCCTGTGTAGTCAAGTTTACATTCCGTGTAGTAGTGATATCTTATGATGTTTCTTTTTCTCTGTGACTTATTTCACTTAGAATCATCGTACCTGAATCCACTCATTATGCTGCTACGGTCCTGATGACATAGATTTCATTGCTGAGTGATATTGCATTGTACGTAAGTACCACAACTTCTTTATCCATTTCTCGCTTTCTGTGATATTGAACTTGTACCGTAAACGAGGTTGTTGTAAACAGAGCCGTCCCAAACTTTGGGGTGGCTGTGTCTTTTTGATTTTCATTTCCCTAAGCTATAGGACCATAAGTGGAAGTGCCCTAGGCTCTGTTGCTTTGTTTTTTAGATGTTTCAGGAAACACCATACACTTCTCCAGAGTGGCTGTTGGTAATTTACATCCCGCCCTTCAGCATAACAAGGCTCCCAGTTCTCCATGGCCTGTCCTGCCTTTCTGGATTTTACACTTTTTTCAGATGGCCCTTTTGACCGGGGAGCAGTGACACTTCATTGTAGTGCAGATTTCCTTTGCAAGCTTGCTTGGTTGGCCAAAAGGGCGTATGCGTTTTTTCCTGAATATATTCAGGAAAAAACGCATACGCCCTTTTTGGCCAAGTGCATCATTGTGGACGTTCTGCCTCTTTTCCTATGCTTTACATGCAATTCCAGTCTACCTCCTGAAATCGGTTTCCTGCAATTCTGCCCCACTTTCAAGTCCTCTTGGCAGCCTTACTTCAATATATTTTTGGACGATAGCTGTCATTTATAACTCTGCAGGTTTGTGAATGACAGTGCCCCTGAGCTCCTTTCTTCAACTCGTTTTCTTGTGAGCTGGCCGCAACACCGCAGGATTGCTTCAGGTCCTAGTGTGGTTCTTGCACGGCACGCTGAGCCTTTGGTTAATTCCTCTTCCTGGTGGGAAATGAGAGTTAAATTTGCCTGTCCAGACACCTCCAGCTAGTCTCTCATTGGTTCTCCCTATTCCTGTTCATTTTCCGCAGAAATTGCAAACTGGGCCAAACAGGAGGTTAAAGGCACTGACTCTCCAAGTGGGGAGAGTGTTAGTAAAGCGTCTGGAATGTTGCGCCCGTGTACCAGGGGACGAAAACTGAGACACATTTGAACACGTTTCCCGAACACACGGTGGATCATACTCTGGGTTCCACATGCATGTTTTAGCTGAAGGAAGAATCCCTTAAACCTGGAGAGTTGAGACCCATGGAATGGGTACCATGCACTATGACTTCAAAGGGTCTGCATTTGCTCACCGAACCTCACCAATCCTATCACTGCTGCGTTTATGCCGCTGTACACACGCTTGATTCTCTTTCGGAGACATATAAATCCATAGGTTTTAAGATTCTTACTAGTCAGGTATATTCTTAGGCGTTTAATATTTGGTGTTGAGTCCACTTCGATGAGCAAGGAGTAGCTCTTGTCCATTATTTATTTGGCTTATGGAAGGGTATCTGTGCTAATTTCAATCTCTGGTATTATGCAGCACCCCAACTCACCTTTCCCCTTAAGCAAGCATAAGTTGGTTTTCTACATTTGAGACCCTGTTCTGTTTTGTAATTCAGTTCCTGTGTAGTCAAGTTTACATTCCGTGTAGTAGTGATATCTTATGATGTTTCTATTTCTCTGTGAATTATTTCACTTAGAATCATCGTACCTGAATCCACTCATTATGCTGCTACGGGCCTGGTGACATAGATTTCATTGCTGAGTGATATTGCATTGTGCATAGGTACCACAATTTCTTTATCCATTTTTCACTTTCAGTGATATTGAACTTGTACCGTAAACATGCTTCTTGTAAACAGAGCCGTCCCAAACTTTGGGGTGGCTGTGTCTTTTTGATTTTAATTTCCCTAAGCTATAGGACCATAAGTGGAAGTGCCCTAGGCTCTGTTGCTTTGTTTATTAGATGTTTCAGGAAACACCATACACTTCTCCAGAGTGGCTGTTGGCAATTTGCATCCCGCCCATCAGCATAACAAGGCTACCAGTTCTCCTTGTCCTGTCCTGCCTTTCTGGATTTTACACTTTTTTCAGATGGCCCTTTTGACCGGGGGGCAGTGAGACTTCATTGTAGTGCAGATTTCCTTTGCAAGCTTGCTTGGTTGGCCAAAAGGGCTTATGCGTTTTTTCCTGAATATATTCAGGAAAAAACGCATAAGCCCTTTTTGGCCAAGTGCATCATTGTGGACGTTCTGCCTCTTTTCCTATGCTTTACATGCAATTCCAGTCTACCTCCTGAAATCGGTTTCTTGCAATTCTGCCCCGCTTTCAAGTCCTCTTGGCAGCCTTACTTCAATATATTTTTGGACGATAGCTGTCATTTATAACTCTGCAGGTTTGTGAATGACAGTGCCCCTGAGCTCCTTTCTTCAACTCGCTTTCTTGTGAGCTGGCCGCAACACCGCAGGATTGCTTCAGGCCCTACTGTGGTTCCGGCACGGCACGCTGAGCCTTTGGTTAATTCCTCTTCCTGGTGGGAAATGAGAGTTAAATTTGCCCATCCAGACACCTCCAGCTAGTCTCTCATTGGTTCTCCCTATTCCTGTTCATTTTCCGCAGAAATTGCAAACTGGGCCAAACAGGAGGTTAAAGGCACTGACTCTTCAAGTGGGGAGAGTGTTAGTAAAACGTCTGGAATGTTGCGCCCATGTACCAGGGGACGAAAACTGAGACACATTTGAACACGTTTCCTGAACACACGGTGGATCATACTCTGGGTTCCACATGCATGTTTTAGCTGAAGGAAGAATCCCTTAAACCTGGAGAGTTGAGACCCATGGAATGGGTACCATGCACTATGACTTCAAAGGGTCTGCATTTGCTCACCGAACCTCACCAATCCTATCACTGCTGCGTTTATGCCACTGTACACACGCTTGATTCTCTTTCGGAGACATATAAATCCATAGGTTTTAAGATTCTTACTAGTCAGGTATATTCTTAGGCATTTAATATGGGGTGATGAGTCCACTTCGTTGAGCAAGGAGAAGCTCTTGTCTATTACATATTTGGCTTATGGAGGGTATCTGTGCTAATTTCAATCTCTGGTTTTATGCAGCACCCGAACTCACCTTTCCCCTTAAGCAAGAATAAGTTGGTTTTCTACATTTGAGACCCTGTTCTGTTTTGTAATTCAGTTCCTGTGTAGTCAAGTTTACATTCCGTGTAGTAGTGATATCTTATGATGTTTCTTTTTCTCTGTGACTTATTTCACTTAGAATCATCGTACCTGAATCCACTCATTATGCTGCTACGGGACTGATGACATAGATTTCATTGCTGAGTGATATTGCATTGTACGTAAGTACCACATCTTCTTTATCCATTTTTCGCTTTCTGTGATATTGAAATTGTAACATAAACAAGCTTCTTAGAAACAGAGCCGTCCCAAACTTTGGGGTGGCTGTGTCTTTTTGATTTTAATTTCCCTAAGCTATAGGACCATAAGTGGAAGTGCCCTAGGCTCTGTTGCTTTGTTTTTTAGATGTTTCAGGAAACACCATACACTTCTCCAGAGTGGCTGTTGGCAATTTACATCCCGCCCATCAGCATAAGAAGGCTCCCAGTTCTCCATGGCCTGTCCTGCCTTTCTGGATTTTACACTTTTTTCAGATGGCCCTTTTGACCGGGGGGCAGTGAGACTTCATTGTAGTGCAGATTTCCTTTGCAAGCTTGCTTGGTTGGCCAAAAGGGCTTTTGCGTTTTTTCCTGAATATATTCAGGAAAAAACGCATAAGCCCTTTTTGGCCAAGTGCATCATTGTGGACGTTCTGCCTCTTTTCCTATGCTTTACATGCAATTCCAGTCTACCTCCTGAAATCGGTTTCTTGCAATTCTGCCCCGCTTTCAAGTCCTCTTGGCAGCCTTACTTCAATATATTTTTGGACGATAGCTGTCATTTATAACTCTGCAGGTTTGTGAATGACAGTGCCCCTGAGCTCCTTTCTTCAACTCGCTTTCTTGTGAGCTGGCCGCAACACCGCAGGATTGCTTCAGGCCCTACTGTGGTTCCGGCACGGCACGCTGAGCCTTTGGTTAATTCCTCTTCCTGGTGGGAAATGAGAGTTAAATTTGCCCATCCAGACACCTCCAGCTAGTCTCTCATTGGTTCTCCCTATTCCTGTTCATTTTCCGCAGAAATTGCAAACTGGGCCAAACAGGAGGTTAAAGGCACTGACTCTCCAAGTGGGGAGAGTGTTAGTAAAGCGTCTGGAATGTTGCGCCCATGTACCAGGGGACGAAAACTGAGACACATTTGAACACGTTTCCTGAACACACGGTGGATCATACTCTGGGTTCCACATGCATGTTTTAGCTGAAGGAAGAATCCCTTAAACCTGGAGAGTTGAGACCCATGGAATGGGTACCATGCACTATGACTTCAAAGGGTCTGCATTTGCTCACCGAACCTCACCAATCCTATCACTGCTGCGTTTATGCCACTGTACACACGCTTGATTCTCTTTCGGAGACATATAAATCCATAGGTTTTAAGATTCTTACTAGTCAGGTATATTCTTAGGCATTTAATATGGGGTGATGAGTCCACTTCGTTGAGCAAGGAGAAGCTCTTGTCTATTACATATTTGGCTTATGGAGGGTATCTGTGCTAATTTCAATCTCTGGTTTTATGCAGCACCCGAACTCACCTTTCCCCTTAAGCAAGAATAAGTTGGTTTTCTACATTTGAGACCCTGTTCTGTTTTGTAATTCAGTTCCTGTGTAGTCAAGTTTACATTCCGTGTAGTAGTGATATCTTATGATGTTTCTTTTTCTCTGTGACTTATTTCACTTAGAATCATCGTACCTGAATCCACTCATTATGCTGCTACGGGACTGATGACATAGATTTCATTGCTGAGTGATATTGCATTGTACGTAAGTACCACATCTTCTTTATCCATTTTTCGCTTTCTGTGATATTGAAATTGTAACATAAACAAGCTTCTTAGAAACAGAGCCGTCCCAAACTTTGGGGTGGCTGTGTCTTTTTGATTTTAATTTCCCTAAGCTATAGGACCATAAGTGGAAGTGCCCTAGGCTCTGTTGCTTTGTTTATTAGATGTTTCAGGAAACACCATACACTTCTCCAGAGTGGCTGTTGGCAATTTGCATCCCGCCCATCAGCATAACAAGGCTACCAGTTCTCCATGGCCTGTCCTGCCTTTCTGGATTTTACACTTTTTTCAGATGGCCCTTTTGACCGGGGGGCAGTGAGACTTCATTGTAGTGCAGATTTCCTTTGCAAGCTTGCTTGGTTGGCCAAAAGGGCTTATGCGTTTTTTCCTGAATATATTCAGGAAAAAACGCATAAGCCCTTTTTGGCCAAGTGCATCATTGTGGACGTTCTGCCTCTTTTCCTATGCTTTACATGCAATTCCAGTCTACCTCCTGAAATCGGTTTCTTGCAATTCTGCCCCGCTTTCAAGTCCTCTTGGCAGCCTTACTTCAATATATTTTTGGACGATAGCTGTCATTTATAACTCTGCAGGTTTGTGAATGACAGTGCCCCTGAGCTCCTTTCTTCAACTCGCTTTCTTGTGAGCTGGCCGCAACACCGCAGGATTGCTTCAGGCCCTACTGTGGTTCCGGCACGGCACGCTGAGCCTTTGGTTAATTCCTCTTCCTGGTGGGAAATGAGAGTTAAATTTGCCCATCCAGACACCTCCAGCTAGTCTCTCATTGGTTCTCCCTATTCCTGTTCATTTTCCGCAGAAATTGCAAACTGGGCCAAACAGGAGGTTAAAGGCACTGACTCTCCAAGTGGGGAGAGTGTTAGTAAAGCGTCTGGAATGTTGCGCCCATGTACCAGGGGACGAAAACTGAGACACATTTGAACACGTTTCCCGAACACACGGTGGATCATACTCTGGGTTCCACATGCATGTTTTAGCTGACAGAAGAATCCCTTAAACCTGGAGAGTTGAGACCCATGGAATGGGTACCATGCACTATGACTTCAAAGGGTCTGCATTTGCTCACCGAACCTCACCAATCCTATCACTGCTGCATTTATGCCGCTGTACACATGCTTGATTCTCTTTTGGAGACATATAAATCCATAGGTTTTAAGATTCTTACTAGTCAGGTATATTCTTAGGCGTTTAATATTTGGTGTTGAGTCCACTTCGATGAGCAAGGAGTAGCTCTTGTCCATTATTTATTTGGCTTATGGAAGGGTATCTGTGCTAATTTCAATCTCTGGTATTATGCAGCACCCCAACTCACCTTTCCCCTTAAGCAAGCATAAGTTGGTTTTCTACATTTGAGACCCTGTTCTGTTTTGTAATTCAGTTCCTGTGTAGTCAAGTTTACATTCCATGTAGTAATGATATCTTATGATGTTTCTTTTTCTCTGTGACTTATTTCACTTAGAATCATCGTACCTGAATCCACTCATTATGCTGCTACGGTCCTGATGACATAGAATTCATTGCTGAGTGATATTGCATTGTACGTCAGTACCACAACTTCTTTATCCATTTCTCGCTTTCTGTGATATTGAACTTGTACCGTAAACGAGGTTGTTGTAAACAGAGCCGTCCCAAACTTTGGGGTGGCTGTGTCTTTTTGATTTTAATTTCCCTAAGCTATAGGACCATAAGTGGAAGTGCCCTAGGCTCTGTTGCTTTGTTTTTTAGATGTTTCAGGAAACACCATACACTTCTCCAGAGTGGCTGTTGGCAATTTGCATCCCGCCCATCAGCATAACAAGGCTCCCAGTTCTCCATGGCCTGTCCTGCCTTTCTGGATTTTACACTTTTTTCAGATGGCCCTTTTGACCGGGGAGCAGTGACACTTCATTGTAGTGCAGATTTCCTTTGCAAGCTTGCTTGGTTGGCCAAAAGGTCTTATGCGTTTTTTCCTGAATATATTCAGGAAAAAACGCATACGCCCTTTTTGGCCAAGTGCATCATTGTGGACGTTCTGCCTCTTTTCCTATGCTTTACATGCAATTCCAGTCTACCTCCTGAAATCGGTTTCCTGCAATTCTGCCCCACTTCCAAGTCCTCTTGGGAGCCTTACTTCAATATATTTTTGGACGATAGCTGTCATTTATAACTCTGCAGGTTTGTGAATGACAGTGCCCCTGAGCTCCTTTCTTCAACTCGCTTTCTTGTGAGCTGGCCGCAACACCGCAGGATTGCTTCAGGCCCTACTGTGGTTCTGGCATGGCACGCTGAGCCTTTGGTTAATTCCTCTTCCTGGTGGGAAATGAGAGTTAAATTTGCCTGTCCAGACACCTCCAGCTAGTCTCTCATTGGTTCTCCCTATTCCTGTTCATTTTCCGCAGAAATTGCAAACTGGGCCAAACAGGAGGTTAAAGGCACTGACTCTCCAAGTGGGGAGAGTGTTAGTAAAGCGTCTGGAATGTTGCGCCCGTGTACCAGGGGACGAAAACTGAGACACATTTGAACACGTTTCCCGAACACACGGTGGATCATACTCTGGGTTCCACATGCATGTTTTAGCTGAAGGAAGAATCCCTTAAACCTGGAGAGTTGAGACCCATGGAATGGGTACCATGCACTATGACTTCAAAGGGTCTGCATTTGCTCACCGAACCTCACCAATCCTATCACTGCTGCGTTTATGCCGCTGTACACACGCTTGATTCTCTTTCGGAGACATATAAATCCATAGGTTTTAAGGTTCTTAGTAGTCAGGTATATTCTTAGGCGTTTAATATGGGGTGTTGAGTCCACTTCGTTGAGCAAGGAGTAGCTCTTGTCTATTACATATTTGGCTTATGGAACGGTATCTGTGCTAATTTCAATCTCTGGTCTTATGCAGCACCCCAACTCACCTTTCCCCTTAAGCAAGCATAAGTTGGTTTTCTACATTTGAGACCCTGTTCTGTTTTGTAATTCAGTTCCTGTGTAGTCAAGTTTACATTCCGTGTAGTAGTGATATCTTATGATGTTTCTATTTCTCTGTGAATTATTTCACTTAGAATCATCGTACCTGAATCCACTCATTATGCTGCTACGGGCCTGGTGACATAGATTTCATTGCTGAGTGATATTGCATTGTGCATAGGTACCACAATTTCTTTATCCATTTTTCGCTTTCAGTGATATTGAACTTGTACCGTAAACGAGGTTGTTGTAAACAGAGCCGTCCCAAACTTTGGGGTGGCTGTGTCTTTTTGATTTTCATTTCCCTAAGCTATAGGACCATAAGTGGAAGTGCCCTAGGCTCTGTTGCTTTCTTTTTTAGATGTTTCAGGAAACACCATACACTTCTCCAGAGTGGCTGTTGGCAATTTGCATCCTTCCCATCAGCATAACAAGGCTACCAGTTCTCCATGGCCTGTCCTGCCTTTCTGGATTTTACACTTCTTTCAGATGGCCCTTTTGACCGGGGGGCAGTGACACTTCATTGTAGTGCAGATTTCCTTTGCAAGCTTGCTTGGTTGGCCAAAAGGGCTTATGCGTTTTTTCCTGAATATATTCAGGAAAAAACGCATAAGCCCTTTTTGGCCAAGTGCATCATTGTGGACGTTCTGCCTCTTTTCCTATGCTTTACCTGCAATTCCAGTCTACCTCCTGAAATCGGTTTCTTGCGATTCTGCCCCGCTTTCAAGTCCTCTTGGCAGCCTTACTTCAATATATTTTTGGACGATAGCTGTCATTTATAACTCTGCAGGTTTGTGAATGACAGTGCCCCTGAGCTCCTTTCTTCAACTCGCTTTCTTGTGAGCTGGCCGCAACACCGCAGGATTGCTTCAGGCCCTACTGTGGTTCCGGCATGGCACGCTGAGCCTTTGGTTAATTCCTCTTCCTGGTGGGAAATGAGAGTTAAATTTGCCCGTCCAGACACCTCCAGCTAGTCTCTCATTGGATCTCCCTATTCCTGTTCATTTTCCGCAGAAATTGCAAACTGGGCCAAACAGGAGGTTAAAGGCACTGACTCTCCAAGTGGGGAGAGTGTTAGTAAAGCGTCTGGAATGTTGCGCCCGTGTAACAGGGGACGAAAACTGAGACACATTTGAACACGTTTCCCGAACACACGGTGGATCATACTCTGGGTTCCACATGCATGTTTTAGCTGAAGGAAGAATCCCTTAAACCTGGAGAGTTGAGACCCATGGAATGGGTACCATGCACTATGACTTCAAAGGGTCTGCATTTGCTCACCAAACCTCACCAATCCTATCACTGCTGCGTTTATGCCGCTGTACACACGCTTGATTCTCTTTCGGAGACATATAAATCCATAGGTTTTAAGATTCTTACTAGTCAGGTATATTCTTAGGCGTTTAATATTTGGTGTTGAGTCCACTTCGATGAGCAAGGAGTAGCTCTTGTCCATTATTTATTTGGCTTATGGAAGGGTATCTGTGCTAATTTCAATCTCTGGTATTATGCAGCACCCCAACTCACCTTTCCCCTTAAGCAAGCATAAGTTGGTTTTCTACATTTGAGACCCTGTTCTGTTTTGTAATTCAGTTCCTGTGTAGTCAAGTTTACATTCCGTGTAGTAGTGATATCTTATGATGTTTCTTTTTCTCTGTGACTTATTTCACTTAGAATCATCGTACCTGAATCCACTCATTATGCTGCTACGGTCCTGATGACATAGATTTCATTGCTGAGTGATATTGCATTGTACGTAAGTACCACAACTTCTTTATCCATTTCTCGCTTTCTGTGATATTGAACTTGTACCGTAAACGAGGTTGTTGTAAACAGAGCCGTCCCAAACTTTGGGGTGGCTGTGTCTTTTTGATTTTCATTTCCCTAAGCTATAGGACCATAAGTGGAAGTGCCCTAGGCTCTGTTGCTTTGTTTTTTAGATGTTTCAGGAAACACCATACACTTCTCCAGAGTGGCTGTTGGTAATTTACATCCCGCCCTTCAGCATAACAAGGCTCCCAGTTCTCCATGGCCTGTCCTGCCTTTCTGGATTTTACACTTCTTTCAGATGGCCCTTTTGACCGGGGGGCAGTGACACTTCATTGTAGTGCAGATTTCCTTTGCAAGCTTGCTTGGTTGGCCAAAAGGGCGTATGCGTTTTTTCCTGAATATATTCAGGAAAAAAAGCATACGCCCTTTTTGGCCAAGTGCATTATTGTGGACGTTCTGCCTCTTTTCCTATGCTTTACATGCAATTCCAGTCTACCTCCTGAAATCGGTTTCCTGCAATTCGGCCCCACTTTCAAGTCCTCTTGGCAGCCTTACTTCAATATATTTTTGGACGATAGCTGTCATTTATAACTCTGCAGGTTTGTGAATGACAGTGCCCCTGAGCTCCTTTCTTCAACTCGCTTTCTTGTGAGCTGGCCGCAACACCGCAGGATTGCTTCAGGCCCTACTGTGGTTCTGGCATGGCACGCTGAGCCTTTGGTTAATTCCTCTTCCTGGTGGGAAATGAGAGTTAAATTTGCCTGTCCAGACACCTCCAGCTAGTCTCTCATTGGTTCTCCCTATTCCTGTTCATTTTCCGCAGAAATTGCAAACTGGGCCAAACAGGAGGTTAAAGGCACTGACTCTCCAAGTGGGGAGAGTGTTAGTAAAGCGTCTGGAATGTTGCGCCCGTGTACCAGGGGACGAAAACTGAGACACATTTGAACACGTTTCCCGAACACACGGTGGATCATACTCTGGGTTCCACATGCATGTTTTAGCTGAAGGAAGAATCCCTTAAACCTGGAGAGTTGAGACCCATGGAATGGGTACCATGCACTATGACTTCAAAGGGTCTGCATTTGCTCACCGAACCTCACCAGTCCTATCACTGCTGCGTTTTTGCCGCTGTACACATGCTTGATTCTCTTTCGGAGACATATAAATCCATAGGTTTTAAGGTTCTTAGTAGTCAGGTATATTCTTAGGCGTTTAATATGGGGTGTTGAGTCCACTTCGTTGAGCAAGGAGTAGCTCTTGTCTATTACATATTTGGCTTATGGAACGGTATCTGTGCTAATTTCAATCTCTGGTCTTATGCAGCACCCCAACTCACCTTTCCCCTTAAGCAAGCATAAGTTGGTTTTCTACATTTGAGACCCTGTTCTGTTTTGTAATTCAGTTCCTGTGTAGTCAAGTTTACATTCCGTGTAGTAGTGATATCTTATGATGTTTCTATTTCTCTGTGAATTATTTCACTTAGAATCATCGTACCTGAATCCACTCATTATGCTGCTACGGGCCTGGTGACATAGATTTCATTGCTGAGTGATATTGCATTGTGCATAGGTACCACAATTTCTTTATCCATTTTTCGCTTTCAGTGATATTGAACTTGTACCGTAAACGAGGTTGTTGTAAACAGAGCCGTCCCAAACTTTGGGGTGGCTGTGTCTTTTTGATTTTCATTTCCCTAAGCTATAGGACCATAAGTGGAAGTGCCCTAGGCTCTGTTGCTTTGTTTATTAGATGTTTCAGGAAACACCATACACTTCTCCAGAGTGGCTGTTGGCAATTTGCATCCCGCCCATCAGCATAACAAGGCTCCCAGTTCTCCATGGCCTGTCCTGCCTTTCTGGATTTTAAACTTTTTTCAGATGGCCCTTTTGACCGGGGGGCAGTGAGACTTCATTGTAGTGCAGATTTCCTTTGCAAGCTTGCTTGGTTGGCCAAAAGGGCTTATGCGTTTTTTCCTGAATATATTCAGGAAAAAACGCATAAGCCCTTTTTGGCCAAGTGCACCATTGTGGACGTTCTGCCTCTTTTCCTATGCTTTACATGCAATTCCAGTCTACCTCCTGAAATCGGTTTCTTGCGATTCTGCCCCGCTTTCAAGTCCTCTTGGCAGCCTTACTTCAATATATTTTTGGACGATAGCTGTCATTTATAACTCTGCAGGTTTGTGAATGACAGTGCCCCTGAGCTCCTTTCTTCAACTCGCTTTCTTGTGAGCTGGCCGCAACACCGCAGGATTGCTTCAGGCCCTACTGTGGTTCCGGCACGGCACGCTGAGCCTTTGGTTAATTCCTCTTCCTGGTGGGAAATGAGAGTTAAATTTGCCCGTCCAGACACCTCCAGGTAGTCTCTCATTGGTTCTCCCTATTCCTGTTCATTTTCCGCAGAAATTGCAAACTGGGCCAAACAGGAGGTTAAAGGCACTGACTCTCCAAGTGGGGAGAGTGTTAGTAAAGCGTCTGGAATGTTGCGCCCGTGTACCAGGGGACGAAAACTGAGACACATTTGAACACGTTTCCCGAACACACGGTGGATCATACTCTGGGTTCCACATGCATGTTTTAGCTGAAGGAAGAATCCCTTAAACCTGGAGAGTTGAGACCCATGGAATGGGTACCATGCACTATGACTTCAAAGGGTCTGCATTTGCTCACCGAACCTCACCAATCCTATCACTGCTGCGTTTATGCCGCTGTACACACGCTTGATTCTCTTTCGGAGACATATAAATCCATAGGTTTTAAGATTCTTACTAGTCAGGTATATTCTTAGGCGTTTAATATTTGGTGTTGAGTCCACTTCGATGAGCAAGGAGTAGCTCTTGTCCATTATTTATTTGGCTTATGGAAGGGTATCTGTGCTAATTTCAATCTCTGGTATTATGCAGCACCCCAACTCACCTTTCCCCTTAAGCAAGCATAAGTTGGTTTTCTACATTTGAGACCCTGTTCTGTTTTGTAATTCAGTTCCTGTGTAGTCAAGTTTACATTCCGTGTAGTAGTGATATCTTATGATGTTTCTTTTTCTCTGTGACTTATTTCACTTAGAATCATCGTACCTGAATCCACTCATTATGCTGCTACGGTCCTGATGACATAGATTTCATTGCTGAGTGATATTGCATTGTACGTAAGTACCACAACTTCTTTATCCATTTCTCGCTTTCTGTGATATTGAACTTGTACCGTAAACGAGGTTGTTGTAAACAGAGCCGTCCCAAACTTTGGGGTGGCTGTGTCTTTTTGATTTTCATTTCCCTAAGCTATAGGACCATAAGTGGAAGTGCCCTAGGCTCTGTTGCTTTGTTTTTTAGATGTTTCAGGAAACACCATACACTTCTCCAGAGTGGCTGTTGGTAATTTACATCCCGCCCTTCAGCATAACAAGGCTCCCAGTTCTCCATGGCCTGTCCTGCCTTTCTGGATTTTACACTTTTTTCAGATGGCCCTTTTGACCGGGGAGCAGTGACACTTCATTGTAGTGCAGATTTCCTTTGCAAGCTTGCTTGGTTGGCCAAAAGGGCGTATGCGTTTTTTCCTGAATATATTCAGGAAAAAACGCATACGCCCTTTTTGGCCAAGTGCATCATTGTGGACGTTCTGCCTCTTTTCCTATGCTTTACATGCAATTCCAGTCTACCTCCTGAAATCGGTTTCCTGCAATTCTGCCCCACTTTCAAGTCCTCTTGGCAGCCTTACTTCAATATATTTTTGGACGATAGCTGTCATTTATAACTCTGCAGGTTTGTGAATGACAGTGCCCCTGAGCTCCTTTCTTCAACTCGTTTTCTTGTGAGCTGGCCGCAACACCGCAGGATTGCTTCAGGTCCTAGTGTGGTTCTTGCACGGCACGCTGAGCCTTTGGTTAATTCCTCTTCCTGGTGGGAAATGAGAGTTAAATTTGCCTGTCCAGACACCTCCAGCTAGTCTCTCATTGGTTCTCCCTATTCCTGTTCATTTTCCGCAGAAATTGCAAACTGGGCCAAACAGGAGGTTAAAGGCACTGACTCTCCAAGTGGGGAGAGTGTTAATAAAGCGTCTGGAATGTTGCGCCCGTGTACCAGGGGACGAAAACTGAGACACATTTGAACACGTTTCCCGAACACACGGTGGATCATACTCTGGGTTCCACATGCATGTTTTAGCTGAAGGAAGAATCCCTTAAACCTGGAGAGTTGAGACCCATGGAATGGGTACCATGCAATATGACTTCAAAGGGTCTGCATTTGCTCACCGAACCTCACCAATCCTATCACTGCTGCGTTTATGCCGCTGTACACACGCTTGATTCTCTTTCGGAGACATATAAATCCATAGGTTTTAAGGTTCTTAGTAGTCAGGTATATTCTTAGGCGTTTAATATGGGGTGTTGAGTCCACTTCGTTGAGCAAGGAGTAGCTCTTGTCTATTACATATTTGGCTTATGGAAGGGTATCTGTGCTAATTTCAATCTCTGGTCTTATGCAGCACCCCAACTCACCTTTCCCCTTAAGCAAGCATAAGTTGGTTTTCTACATTTGAGACCCTGTTCTGTTTTGTAATTCAGTTCCTGTGTAGTCAAGTTTACATTCCGTGTAGTAGTGATATCTTATGATGTTTCTATTTCTCTGTGAATTATTTCACTTAGAATCATCGTACCTGAATCCACTCATTATGCTGCTACGGGCCTGGTGACATAGATTTCATTGCTGAGTGATATTGCATTGTGCATAGGTACCACAATTTCTTTATCCATTTTTCGCTTTCAGTGATATTGAACTTGTACCGTAAACATGCTTCTTGTAAACAGAGCCGTCCCAAACTTTGGGGTGGCTGTGTCTTTTTGATTTTCATTTCCCTAAGCAATAGGACCATAAGTGGAAGTGCCCTAGGCTCTGTTGCTTTGTTTATTAGATGTTTCAGGAAACACCATACACTTCTCCAGAGTGGCTGTTGGCAATTTGCATCCCGCCCATCAGCATAACAAGGCTACCAGTTCTCCATGGCCTGTCCTGCCTTTCTGGATTTTACACTTTTTTCAGATGGCCCTTTTGACCGGGGGGCAGTGAGACTTCATTGTAGTGCAGATTTCCTTTGCAAGCTTGCTTGGTTGGCCAAAAGGGCTTATGCGTTTTTTCCTGAATATATTCAGGAAAAAACGCATAAGCCCTTTTTGGCCAAGTGCATCATTGTGGACGTTCTGCCTCTTTTCCTATGCTTTACATGCAATTCCAGTCTACCTCCTGAAATCGGTTTCTTGCAATTCTGCCCCGCTTTCAAGTCCTCTTGGCAGCCTTACTTCAATATATTTTTGGACGATAGCTGTCATTTATAACTCTGCAGGTTTGTGAATGACAGTGCCCCTGAGCTCCTTTCTTCAACTCGCTTTCTTGTGAGCTGGCCGCAACACCGCAGGATTGCTTCAGGCCCTACTGTGGTTCCGGCACGGCACGCTGAGCCTTTGGTTAATTCCTCTTCCTGGTGGGAAATGAGAGTTAAATTTGCCCATCCAGACACCTCCAGCTAGTCTCTCATTGGTTCTCCCTATTCCTGTTCATTTTCCGCAGAAATTGCAAACTGGGCCAAACAGGAGGTTAAAGGCACTGACTCTCCAAGTGGGGAGAGTGTTAGTAAAGCGTCTGGAATGTTGCGCCCATGTACCAGGGGACGAAAACTGAGACACATTTGAACACGTTTCCCGAACACACGGTGGATCATACTCTGGGTTCCACATGCATGTTTTAGCTGACAGAAGAATCCCTTAAACCTGGAGAGTTGAGACCCATGGAATGGGTACCATGCACTATGACTTCAAAGGGTCTGCATTTGCTCACCGAACCTCACCAATCCTATCACTGCTGCATTTATGCCGCTGTACACATGCTTGATTCTCTTTTGGAGACATATAAATCCATAGGTTTTAAGATTCTTACTAGTCAGGTATATTCTTAGGCGTTTAATATTTGGTGTTGAGTCCACTTCGATGAGCAAGGAGTAGCTCTTGTCCATTATTTATTTGGCTTATGGAAGGGTATCTGTGCTAATTTCAATCTCTGGTATTATGCAGCACCCCAACTCACCTTTCCCCTTAAGCAAGCATAAGTTGGTTTTCTACATTTGAGACCCTGTTCTGTTTTGTAATTCAGTTCCTGTGTAGTCAAGTTTACA
This sequence comes from Globicephala melas, assembly GCF_963455315.2. Classification (NCBI taxonomy): domain Eukaryota; kingdom Metazoa; phylum Chordata; class Mammalia; order Artiodactyla; family Delphinidae; genus Globicephala; species Globicephala melas. Next base: position 273,803 of record NW_027207505.1, on the reverse strand, counting down.
TTCCATGTAGTAATGATATCTTATGATGTTTCTTTTTCTCTGTGACTTATTTCACTTAGAATCATCGTACCTGAATCCACTCATTATGCTGCTACGGTCCTGATGACATAGATTTCATTGCTGAGTGATATTGCATTGTACGTAAGTACCACAACTTCTTTATCCATTTCTCGCTTTCTGTGATATTGAACTTGTACCGTAAACGAGGTTGTTGTAAACAGAGCCGTCCCAAACTTTGGGGTGGCTGTGTCTTTTTGATTTTAATTTCCCTAAGCTATAGGACCATAAGTGGAAGTGCCCTAGGCTCTGTTGCTTTGTTTTTTAGATGTTTCAGGAAACACCATACACTTCTCCAGAGTGGCTGTTGGCAATTTGCATCCCGCCCATCAGCATAACAAGGCTCCCAGTTCTCCATGGCCTGTCCTGCCTTTCTGGATTTTACACTTTTTTCAGATGGCCCTTTTGACCGGGGAGCAGTGACACTTCATTGTAGTGCAGATTTCCTTTGCAAGCTTGCTTGGTTGGCCAAAAGGTCTTATGCGTTTTTTCCTGAATATATTCAGGAAAAAACGCGTACGCCCTTTTTGGCCAAGTGCATCATTGTGGACGTTCTGCCTCTTTTCCTATGCTTTACATGCAATTCCAGTCTACCTCCTGAAATCGGTTTCCTGCAATTCTGCCCCACTTCCAAGTCCTCTTGGGAGCCTTACTTCAATATATTTTTGGACGATAGCTGTCATTTATAACTCTGCAGGTTTGTGAATGACAGTGCCCCTGAGCTCCTTTCTTCAACTCGCTTTCTTGTGAGCTGGCCGCAACACCGCAGGATTGCTTCAGGCCCTACTGTGGTTCTGGCATGGCACGCTGAGCCTTTGGTTAATTCCTCTTCCTGGTGGGAAATGAGAGTTAAATTTGCCTGTCCAGACACCTCCAGCTAGTCTCTCATTGGTTCTCCCTATTCCTGTTCATTTTCCGCAGAAATTGCAAACTGGGCCAAACAGGAGGTTAAAGGCACTGACTCTCCAAGTGGGGAGAGTGTTAGTAAAGCGTCTGGAATGTTGCGCCCGTGTACCAGGGGACGAAAACTGAGACACATTTGAACACGTTTCCCGAACACACGGTGGATCATACTCTGGGTTCCACATGCATGTTTTAGCTGAAGGAAGAATCCCTTAAACCTGGAGAGTTGAGACCCATGGAATGGGTACCATGCACTATGACTTCAAAGGGTCTGCATTTGCTCACCGAACCTCACCAATCCTATCACTGCTGCGTTTATGCCGCTGTACACACGCTTGATTCTCTTTCGGAGACATATAAATCCATAGGTTTTAAGGTTCTTAGTAGTCAGGTATATTCTTAGGCGTTTAATATGGGGTGTTGAGTCCACTTCGTTGAGCAAGGAGTAGCTCTTGTCTATTACATATTTGGCTTATGGAACGGTATCTGTGCTAATTTCAATCTCTGGTCTTATGCAGCACCCCAACTCACCTTTCCCCTTAAGCAAGCATAAGTTGGTTTTCTACATTTGAGACCCTGTTCTGTTTTGTAATTCAGTTCCTGTGTAGTCAAGTTTACATTCCGTGTAGTAGTGATATCTTATGATGTTTCTATTTCTCTGTGAATTATTTCACTTAGAATCATCGTACCTGAATCCACTCATTATGCTGCTACGGGCCTGGTGACATAGATTTCATTGCTGAGTGATATTGCATTGTGCATAGGTACCACAATTTCTTTATCCATTTTTCGCTTTCAGTGATATTGAACTTGTACCGTAAACGAGGTTGTTGTAAACAGAGCCGTCCCAAACTTTGGGGTGGCTGTGTCTTTTTGATTTTCATTTCCCTAAGCTATAGGACCATAAGTGGAAGTGCCCTAGGCTCTGTTGCTTTGTTTATTAGATGTTTCAGGAAACACCATACACTTCTCCAGAGTGGCTGTTGGCAATTTGCATCCCGCCCATCAGCATAACAAGGCTCCCAGTTCTCCATGGCCTGTCCTGCCTTTCTGGATTTTAAACTTTTTTCAGATGGCCCTTTTGACCGGGGGGCAGTGAGACTTCATTGTAGTGCAGATTTCCTTTGCAAGCTTGCTTGGTTGGCCAAAAGGGCTTATGCGTTTTTTCCTGAATATATTCAGGAAAAAACGCATAAGCCCTTTTTGGCCAAGTGCACCATTGTGGACGTTCTGCCTCTTTTCCTATGCTTTACATGCAATTCCAGTCTACCTCCTGAAATCGGTTTCTTGCGATTCTGCCCCGCTTTCAAGTCCTCTTGGCAGCCTTACTTCAATATATTTTTGGACGATAGCTGTCATTTATAACTCTGCAGGTTTGTGAATGACAGTGCCCCTGAGCTCCTTTCTTCAACTCGCTTTCTTGTGAGCTGGCCGCAACACCGCAGGATTGCTTCAGGCCCTACTGTGGTTCCGGCACGGCACGCTGAGCCTTTGGTTAATTCCTCTTCCTGGTGGGAAATGAGAGTTAAATTTGCCCGTCCAGACACCTCCAGCTAGTCTCTCATTGGTTCTCCCTATTCCTGTTCATTTTCCGCAGAAATTGCAAACTGGGCCAAACAGGAGGTTAAAGGCACTGACTCTCCAAGTGGGGAGAGTGTTAGTAAAGCGTCTGGAATGTTGCGCCCGTGTACCAGGGGACGAAAACTGAGACACATTTGAACACGTTTCCCGAACACACGGTGGATCATACTCTGGGTTCCACATGCATGTTTTAGCTGAAGGAAGAATCCCTTAAACCTGGAGAGTTGAGACCCATGGAATGGGTACCATGCACTATGACTTCAAAGGGTCTGCATTTGCTCACCGAACCTCACCAATCCTATCACTGCTGCGTTTATGCCGCTGTACACACGCTTGATTCTCTTTCGGAGACATATAAATCCATAGGTTTTAAGATTCTTACTAGTCAGGTATATTCTTAGGCGTTTAATATTTGGTGTTGAGTCCACTTCGATGAGCAAGGAGTAGCTCTTGTCCATTATTTATTTGGCTTATGGAAGGGTATCTGTGCTAATTTCAATCTCTGGTATTATGCAGCACCCCAACTCACCTTTCCCCTTAAGCAAGCATAAGTTGGTTTTCTACATTTGAGACCCTGTTCTGTTTTGTAATTCAGTTCCTGTGTAGTCAAGTTTACATTCCGTGTAGTAGTGATATCTTATGATGTTTCTTTTTCTCTGTGACTTATTTCACTTAGAATCATCGTACCTGAATCCACTCATTATGCTGCTACGGTCCTGATGACATAGATTTCATTGCTGAGTGATATTGCATTGTACGTAAGTACCACAACTTCTTTATCCATTTCTCGCTTTCTGTGATATTGAACTTGTACCGTAAACGAGGTTGTTGTAAACAGAGCCGTCCCAAACTTTGGGGTGGCTGTGTCTTTTTGATTTTCATTTCCCTAAGCTATAGGACCATAAGTGGAAGTGCCCTAGGCTCTGTTGCTTTGTTTTTTAGATGTTTCAGGAAACACCATACACTTCTCCAGAGTGGCTGTTGGTAATTTACATCCCGCCCTTCAGCATAACAAGGCTCCCAGTTCTCCATGGCCTGTCCTGCCTTTCTGGATTTTACACTTTTTTCAGATGGCCCTTTTGACCGGGGAGCAGTGACACTTCATTGTAGTGCAGATTTCCTTTGCAAGCTTGCTTGGTTGGCCAAAAGGGCGTATGCGTTTTTTCCTGAATATATTCAGGAAAAAACGCATACGCCCTTTTTGGCCAAGTGCATCATTGTGGACGTTCTGCCTCTTTTCCTATGCTTTACATGCAATTCCAGTCTACCTCCTGAAATCGGTTTCCTGCAATTCTGCCCCACTTTCAAGTCCTCTTGGCAGCCTTACTTCAATATATTTTTGGACGATAGCTGTCATTTATAACTCTGCAGGTTTGTGAATGACAGTGCCCCTGAGCTCCTTTCTTCAACTCGTTTTCTTGTGAGCTGGCCGCAACACCGCAGGATTGCTTCAGGTCCTAGTGTGGTTCTTGCACGGCACGCTGAGCCTTTGGTTAATTCCTCTTCCTGGTGGGAAATGAGAGTTAAATTTGCCTGTCCAGACACCTCCAGCTAGTCTCTCATTGGTTCTCCCTATTCCTGTTCATTTTCCGCAGAAATTGCAAACTGGGCCAAACAGGAGGTTAAAGGCACTGACTCTCCAAGTGGGGAGAGTGTTAATAAAGCGTCTGGAATGTTGCGCCCGTGTACCAGGGGACGAAAACTGAGACACATTTGAACACGTTTCCCGAACACACGGTGGATCATACTCTGGGTTCCACATGCATGTTTTAGCTGAAGGAAGAATCCCTTAAACCTGGAGAGTTGAGACCCATGGAATGGGTACCATGCAATATGACTTCAAAGGGTCTGCATTTGCTCACCGAACCTCACCAATCCTATCACTGCTGCGTTTATGCCGCTGTACACACGCTTGATTCTCTTTCGGAGACATATAAATCCATAGGTTTTAAGGTTCTTAGTAGTCAGGTATATTCTTAGGCGTTTAATATGGGGTGTTGAGTCCACTTCGTTGAGCAAGGAGTAGCTCTTGTCTATTACATATTTGGCTTATGGAAGGGTATCTGTGCTAATTTCAATCTCTGGTCTTATGCAGCACCCCAACTCACCTTTCCCCTTAAGCAAGCATAAGTTGGTTTTCTACATTTGAGACCCTGTTCTGTTTTGTAATTCAGTTCCTGTGTAGTCAAGTTTACATTCCGTGTAGTAGTGATATCTTATGATGTTTCTATTTCTCTGTGAATTATTTCACTTAGAATCATCGTACCTGAATCCACTCATTATGCTGCTACGGGCCTGGTGACATAGATTTCATTGCTGAGTGATATTGCATTGTGCATAGGTACCACAATTTCTTTATCCATTTTTCGCTTTCAGTGATATTGAACTTGTACCGTAAACATGCTTCTTGTAAACAGAGCCGTCCCAAACTTTGGGGTGGCTGTGTCTTTTTGATTTTCATTTCCCTAAGCAATAGGACCATAAGTGGAAGTGCCCTAGGCTCTGTTGCTTTGTTTATTAGATGTTTCAGGAAACACCATACACTTCTCCAGAGTGGCTGTTGGCAATTTGCATCCCGCCCATCAGCATAACAAGGCTACCAGTTCTCCATGGCCTGTCCTGCCTTTCTGGATTTTACACTTTTTTCAGATGGCCCTTTTGACCGGGGGGCAGTGAGACTTCATTGTAGTGCAGATTTCCTTTGCAAGCTTGCTTGGTTGGCCAAAAGGGCTTATGCGTTTTTTCCTGAATATATTCAGGAAAAAACGCATAAGCCCTTTTTGGCCAAGTGCATCATTGTGGACGTTCTGCCTCTTTTCCTATGCTTTACATGCAATTCCAGTCTACCTCCTGAAATCGGTTTCTTGCAATTCTGCCCCGCTTTCAAGTCCTCTTGGCAGCCTTACTTCAATATATTTTTGGACGATAGCTGTCATTTATAACTCTGCAGGTTTGTGAATGACAGTGCCCCTGAGCTCCTTTCTTCAACTCGCTTTCTTGTGAGCTGGCCGCAACACCGCAGGATTGCTTCAGGCCCTACTGTGGTTCCGGCACGGCACGCTGAGCCTTTGGTTAATTCCTCTTCCTGGTGGGAAATGAGAGTTAAATTTGCCCATCCAGACACCTCCAGCTAGTCTCTCATTGGTTCTCCCTATTCCTGTTCATTTTCCGCAGAAATTGCAAACTGGGCCAAACAGGAGGTTAAAGGCACTGACTCTCCAAGTGGGGAGAGTGTTAGTAAAGCGTCTGGAATGTTGCGCCCATGTACCAGGGGACGAAAACTGAGACACATTTGAACACGTTTCCCGAACACACGGTGGATCATACTCTGGGTTCCACATGCATGTTTTAGCTGACAGAAGAATCCCTTAAACCTGGAGAGTTGAGACCCATGGAATGGGTACCATGCACTATGACTTCAAAGGGTCTGCATTTGCTCACCGAACCTCACCAATCCTATCACTGCTGCATTTATGCCGCTGTACACATGCTTGATTCTCTTTTGGAGACATATAAATCCATAGGTTTTAAGATTCTTACTAGTCAGGTATATTCTTAGGCGTTTAATATTTGGTGTTGAGTCCACTTCGATGAGCAAGGAGTAGCTCTTGTCCATTATTTATTTGGCTTATGGAAGGGTATCTGTGCTAATTTCAATCTCTGGTATTATGCAGCACCCCAACTCACCTTTCCCCTTAAGCAAGCATAAGTTGGTTTTCTACATTTGAGACCCTGTTCTGTTTTGTAATTCAGTTCCTGTGTAGTCAAGTTTACATTCCATGTAGTAATGATATCTTATGATGTTTCTTTTTCTCTGTGACTTATTTCACTTAGAATCATCGTACCTGAATCCACTCATTATGCTGCTACGGTCCTGATGACATAGATTTCATTGCTGAGTGATATTGCATTGTACGTAAGTACCACAACTTCTTTATCCATTTCTCGCTTTCTGTGATATTGAACTTGTACCGTAAACGAGGTTGTTGTAAACAGAGCCGTCCCAAACTTTGGGGTGGCTGTGTCTTTTTGATTTTAATTTCCCTAAGCTATAGGACCATAAGTGGAAGTGCCCTAGGCTCTGTTGCTTTGTTTTTTAGATGTTTCAGGAAACACCATACACTTCTCCAGAGTGGCTGTTGGCAATTTGCATCCCGCCCATCAGCATAACAAGGCTCCCAGTTCTCCATGGCCTGTCCTGCCTTTCTGGATTTTACACTTTTTTCAGATGGCCCTTTTGACCGGGGAGCAGTGACACTTCATTGTAGTGCAGATTTCCTTTGCAAGCTTGCTTGGTTGGCCAAAAGGTCTTATGCGTTTTTTCCTGAATATATTCAGGAAAAAACGCGTACGCCCTTTTTGGCGAAGTGCATCATTGTGGACGTTCTGCCTCTTTTCCTATGCTTTACATGCAATTCCAGTCTACCTCCTGAAATCGGTTTCCTGCAATTCTGCCCCACTTCCAAGTCCTCTTGGGAGCCTTACTTCAATATATTTTTGGACGATAGCTGTCATTTATAACTCTGCAGGTTTGTGAATGACAGTGCCCCTGAGCTCCTTTCTTCAACTCGCTTTCTTGTGAGCTGGCGGCAACACCGCAGGATTGCTTCAGGCCCTACTGTGGTTCCGGCACGGCACGCTGAGCCTTTGGTTAATTCCTCTTCCTGGTGGGAAATGAGAGTTAAATTTGCCCGTCCAGACACCTCCAGCTAGTCTCTCATTGGTTCTCCCTATTCCTGTTCATTTTCCGCAGAAATTGCAAACTGGGCCAAACAGGAGGTTAAAGGCACTGACTCTCCAAGTGGGGAGAGTGTTAGTAAAGCGTCTGGAATGTTGCGCCCGTGTACCAGGGGACGAAAACTGAGACACATTTGAACACGTTTCCCGAACACACGGTGGATCATACTCTGGGTTCCACATGCATGTTTTAGCTGAAGGAAGAATCCCTTAAACCTGGAGAGTTGAGACCCATGGAATGGGTACCATGCACTATGACTTCAAAGGGTCTGCATTTGCTCACCGAACCTCACCAATCCTATCACTGCTGCGTTTATGCCGCTGTACACACGCTTGATTCTCTTTCGGAGACATATAAATCCATAGGTTTTAAGATTCTTACTAGTCAGGTATATTCTTAGGCGTTTAATATTTGGTGTTGAGTCCACTTCGATGAGCAAGGAGTAGCTCTTGTCCATTATTTATTTGGCTTATGGAAGGGTATCTGTGCTAATTTCAATCTCTGGTATTATGCAGCACCCCAACTCACCTTTCCCCTTAAGCAAGCATAAGTTGGTTTTCTACATTTGAGACCCTGTTCTGTTTTGTAATTCAGTTCCTGTGTAGTCAAGTTTACATTCCGTGTAGTAGTGATATCTTATGATGTTTCTTTTTCTCTGTGACTTATTTCACTTAGAATCATCGTACCTGAATCCACTCATTATGCTGCTACGGTCCTGATGACATAGATTTCATTGCTGAGTGATATTGCATTGTACGTAAGTACCACAACTTCTTTATCCATTTCTCGCTTTCTGTGATATTGAACTTGTACCGTAAACGAGGTTGTTGTAAACAGAGCCGTCCCAAACTTTGGGGTGGCTGTGTCTTTTTGATTTTCATTTCCCTAAGCTATAGGACCATAAGTGGAAGTGCCCTAGGCTCTGTTGCTTTGTTTTTTAGATGTTTCAGGAAACACCATACACTTCTCCAGAGTGGCTGTTGGTAATTTACATCCCGCCCTTCAGCATAACAAGGCTCCCAGTTCTCCATGGCCTGTCCTGCCTTTCTGGATTTTACACTTTTTTCAGATGGCCCTTTTGACCGGGGAGCAGTGACACTTCATTGTAGTGCAGATTTCCTTTGCAAGCTTGCTTGGTTGGCCAAAAGGGCGTATGCGTTTTTTCCTGAATATATTCAGGAAAAAACGCATACGCCCTTTTTGGCCAAGTGCATCATTGTGGACGTTCTGCCTCTTTTCCTATGCTTTACATGCAATTCCAGTCTACCTCCTGAAATCGGTTTCCTGCAATTCTGCCCCACTTTCAAGTCCTCTTGGCAGCCTTACTTCAATATATTTTTGGACGATAGCTGTCATTTATAACTCTGCAGGTTTGTGAATGACAGTGCCCCTGAGCTCCTTTCTTCAACTCGTTTTCTTGTGAGCTGGCCGCAACACCGCAGGATTGCTTCAGGTCCTAGTGTGGTTCTTGCACGGCACGCTGAGCCTTTGGTTAATTCCTCTTCCTGGTGGGAAATGAGAGTTAAATTTGCCTGTCCAGACACCTCCAGCTAGTCTCTCATTGGTTCTCCCTATTCCTGTTCATTTTCCGCAGAAATTGCAAACTGGGCCAAACAGGAGGTTAAAGGCACTGACTCTCCAAGTGGGGAGAGTGTTAATAAAGCGTCTGGAATGTTGCGCCCGTGTACCAGGGGACGAAAACTGAGACACATTTGAACACGTTTCCCGAACACACGGTGGATCATACTCTGGGTTCCACATGCATGTTTTAGCTGAAGGAAGAATCCCTTAAACCTGGAGAGTTGAGACCCATGGAATGGGTACCATGCAATATGACTTCAAAGGGTCTGCATTTGCTCACCGAACCTCACCAATCCTATCACTGCTGCGTTTATGCCGCTGTACACACGCTTGATTCTCTTTCGGAGACATATAAATCCATAGGTTTTAAGGTTCTTAGTAGTCAGGTATATTCTTAGGCGTTTAATATGGGGTGTTGAGTCCACTTCGTTGAGCAAGGAGTAGCTCTTGTCTATTACATATTTGGCTTATGGAAGGGTATCTGTGCTAATTTCAATCTCTGGTCTTATGCAGCACCCCAACTCACCTTTCCCCTTAAGCAAGCATAAGTTGGTTTTCTACATTTGAGACCCTGTTCTGTTTTGTAATTCAGTTCCTGTGTAGTCAAGTTTACATTCCGTGTAGTAGTGATATCTTATGATGTTTCTATTTCTCTGTGAATTATTTCACTTAGAATCATCGTACCTGAATCCACTCATTATGCTGCTACGGGCCTGGTGACATAGATTTCATTGCTGAGTGATATTGCATTGTGCATAGGTACCACAATTTCTTTATCCATTTTTCGCTTTCAGTGATATTGAACTTGTACCGTAAACATGCTTCTTGTAAACAGAGCCGTCCCAAACTTTGGGGTGGCTGTGTCTTTTTGATTTTCATTTCCCTAAGCAATAGGACCATAAGTGGAAGTGCCCTAGGCTCTGTTGCTTTGTTTATTAGATGTTTCAGGAAACACCATACACTTCTCCAGAGTGGCTGTTGGCAATTTGCATCCCGCCCATCAGCATAACAAGGCTACCAGTTCTCCATGGCCTGTCCTGCCTTTCTGGATTTTACACTTTTTTCAGATGGCCCTTTTGACCGGGGGGCAGTGAGACTTCATTGTAGTGCAGATTTCCTTTGCAAGCTTGCTTGGTTGGCCAAAAGGGCTTATGCGTTTTTTCCTGAATATATTCAGGAAAAAACGCATAAGCCCTTTTTGGCCAAGTGCATCATTGTGGACGTTCTGCCTCTTTTCCTATGCTTTACATGCAATTCCAGTCTACCTCCTGAAATCGGTTTCTTGCAATTCTGCCCCGCTTTCAAGTCCTCTTGGCAGCCTTACTTCAATATATTTTTGGACGATAGCTGTCATTTATAACTCTGCAGGTTTGTGAATGACAGTGCCCCTGAGCTCCTTTCTTCAACTCGCTTTCTTGTGAGCTGGCCGCAACACCGCAGGATTGCTTCAGGCCCTACTGTGGTTCCGGCACGGCACGCTGAGCCTTTGGTTAATTCCTCTTCCTGGTGGGAAATGAGAGTTAAATTTGCCCATCCAGACACCTCCAGCTAGTCTCTCATTGGTTCTCCCTATTCCTGTTCATTTTCCGCAGAAATTGCAAACTGGGCCAAACAGGAGGTTAAAGGCACTGACTCTCCAAGTGGGGAGAGTGTTAGTAAAGCGTCTGGAATGTTGCGCCCATGTACCAGGGGACGAAAACTGAGACACATTTGAACACGTTTCCCGAACACACGGTGGATCATACTCTGGGTTCCACATGCATGTTTTAGCTGACAGAAGAATCCCTTAAACCTGGAGAGTTGAGACCCATGGAATGGGTACCATGCACTATGACTTCAAAGGGTCTGCATTTGCTCACCGAACCTCACCAATCCTATCACTGCTGCATTTATGCCGCTGTACACATGCTTGATTCTCTTTTGGAGACATATAAATCCATAGGTTTTAAGATTCTTACTAGTCAGGTATATTCTTAGGCGTTTAATATTTGGTGTTGAGTCCACTTCGATGAGCAAGGAGTAGCTCTTGTCCATTATTTATTTGGCTTATGGAAGGGTATCTGTGCTAATTTCAATCTCTGGTATTATGCAGCACCCCAACTCACCTTTCCCCTTAAGCAAGCATAAGTTGGTTTTCTACATTTGAGACCCTGTTCTGTTTTGTAATTCAGTTCCTGTGTAGTCAAGTTTACATTCCATGTAGTAATGATATCTTATGATGTTTCTTTTTCTCTGTGACTTATTTCACTTAGAATCATCGTACCTGAATCCACTCATTATGCTGCTACGGTCCTGATGACATAGATTTCATTGCTGAGTGATATTGCATTGTACGTAAGTACCACAACTTCTTTATCCATTTCTCGCTTTCTGTGATATTGAACTTGTACCGTAAACGAGGTTGTTGTAAACAGAGCCGTCCCAAACTTTGGGGTGGCTGTGTCTTTTTGATTTTAATTTCCCTAAGCTATAGGACCATAAGTGGAAGTGCCCTAGGCTCTGTTGCTTTGTTTTTTAGATGTTTCAGGAAACACCATACACTTCTCCAGAGTGGCTGTTGGCAATTTGCATCCCGCCCATCAGCATAACAAGGCTCCCAGTTCTCCATGGCCTGTCCTGCCTTTCTGGATTTTACACTTTTTTCAGATGGCCCTTTTGACCGGGGAGCAGTGACACTTCATTGTAGTGCAGATTTCCTTTGCAAGCTTGCTTGGTTGGCCAAAAGGTCTTATGCGTTTTTTCCTGAATATATTCAGGAAAAAACGCGTACGCCCTTTTTGGCCAAGTGCATCATTGTGGACGTTCTGCCTCTTTTCCTATGCTTTACATGCAATTCCAGTCTACCTCCTGAAATCGGTTTCCTGCAATTCTGCCCCACTTCCAAGTCCTCTTGGGAGCCTTACTTCAATATATTTTTGGACGATAGCTGTCATTTATAACTCTGCAGGTTTGTGAATGACAGTGCCCCTGAGCTCCTTTCTTCAACTCGCTTTCTTGTGAGCTGGCCGCAACACCGCAGGATTGCTTCAGGCCCTACTGTGGTTCTGGCATGGCACGCTGAGCCTTTGGTTAATTCCTCTTCCTGGTGGGAAATGAGAGTTAAATTTGCCTGTCCAGACACCTCCAGCTAGTCTCTCATTGGTTCTCCCTATTCCTGTTCATTTTCCGCAGAAATTGCAAACTGGGCCAAACAGGAGGTTAAAGGCACTGACTCTCCAAGTGGGGAGAGTGTTAGTAAAGCGTCTGGAATGTTGCGCCCGTGTACCAGGGGACGAAAACTGAGACACATTTGAACACGTTTCCCGAACACACGGTGGATCATACTCTGGGTTCCACATGCATGTTTTAGCTGAAGGAAGAATCCCTTAAACCTGGAGAGTTGAGACCCATGGAATGGGTACCATGCACTATGACTTCAAAGGGTCTGCATTTGCTCACCGAACCTCACCAATCCTATCACTGCTGCGTTTATGCCGCTGTACACACGCTTGATTCTCTTTCGGAGACATATAAATCCATAGGTTTTAAGGTTCTTAGTAGTCAGGTATATTCTTAGGCGTTTAATATGGGGTGTTGAGTCCACTTCGTTGAGCAAGGAGTAGCTCTTGTCTATTACATATTTGGCTTATGGAACGGTATCTGTGCTAATTTCAATCTCTGGTCTTATGCAGCACCCCAACTCACCTTTCCCCTTAAGCAAGCATAAGTTGGTTTTCTACATTTGAGACCCTGTTCTGTTTTGTAATTCAGTTCCTGTGTAGTCAAGTTTACATTCCGTGTAGTAGTGATATCTTATGATGTTTCTATTTCTCTGTGAATTATTTCACTTAGAATCATCGTACCTGAATCCACTCATTATGCTGCTACGGGCCTGGTGACATAGATTTCATTGCTGAGTGATATTGCATTGTGCATAGGTACCACAATTTCTTTATCCATTTTTCGCTTTCAGTGATATTGAACTTGTACCGTAAACATGATTCTTGTAAACAGAGCCGTCCCAAACTTTGGGGTGGCTGTGTCTTTTTGATTTTAATTTCCCTAAGCTATAGGACCATAAGTGGAAGTGCCCTAGGCTCTGTTGCTTTGTTTATTAGATGTTTCAGGAAACACCATACACTTCTCCAGAGTGGCTGTTGGCAATTTGCATCCCGCCCATCAGCATAACAAGGCTCCCAGTTCTCCATGGCCTGTCCTGCCTTTCTGGATTTTAAACTTTTTTCAGATGGCCCTTTTGACCGGGGGGCAGTGAGACTTCATTGTAGTGCAGATTTCCTTTGCAAGCTTGCTTGGTTGGCCAAAAGGGCTTATGCGTTTTTTCCTGAATATATTCAGGAAAAAACGCATAAGCCCTTTTTGGCCAAGTGCACCATTGTGGACGTTCTGCCTCTTTTCCTATGCTTTACATGCAATTCCAGTCTACCTCCTGAAATCGGTTTCTTGCGATTCTGCCCCACTTTCAAGTCCTCTTGGCAGCCTTACTTCAATATATTTTTGGACGATAGCTGTCATTTATAACTCTGCAGGTTTGTGAATGACAGTGCCCCTGAGCTCCTTTCTTCAACTCGCTTTCTTGTGAGCTGGCCGCAACACCGCAGGATTGCTTCAGGCCCTAGTGTGGTTCCGGCATGGCACGCTGAGCCTTTGGTTAATTCCTCTTCCTGGTGGGAAATGAGAGTTAAATTTGCCCGTCCAGACACCTCCAGCTAGTCTGTCATTGGTTCTCCCTATTCCTGTTCATTTTCCGCAGAAATTGCAAACTGGGCCAAACAGGAGGTTAAAGGCACTGACTCTCCAAGTGGGGAGAGTGTTAGTAAAGCGTCTGGAATGTTGCGCCCGTGTACCAGGGGACGAAAACTGAGACACATTTGAACACGTTTCCCGAACACACGGTGGATCATACTCTGGGTTCCACATGCATGTTTTAGCTGAAAGAAGAATCCCTTAAACCTGGAGAGTTGAGACCCATGGAATGGGTACCATGCACTATGACTTCAAAGGGTCTGCATTTGCTCACCGAACCTCACCAATCCTATCACTGCTGCATTTATGCCGCTGTACACACGCTTGATTCTCTTTCGGAGACATATAAATCCATAGGTTTTAAGATTCTTACTAGTCAGCTATATTCTTAGGCGTTTAATATTTGGTGTTGAGTCCACTTCGATGAGCAAGGAGTAGCTCTTGTCCATTATTTATTTGGCTTATGGAAGGGTATCTGTGTTAATTTCAATCTCTGGTATTATGCAGCACCCCTACTCACCTTTCCCCTTAAGCAAGCATAAGTTGGTTTACTACATTTGAGACCCTGTTCTGTTTTGTAATTCAGTTCCTGTGTAGTCAAGTTTACATTCCGTGTAGTAGTGATATCTTATGATGTTTCTATTTCTCTGTGAATTATTTCACTTAGAATCATCATACCTGAATCCACTCATTATGCTGCTACGGGCCTGGTGACATAGATTTCACTGCTGAGTGATATTGCATTGTGAATAGGTACCACAATTTCTTTATCCATTTTTTGCTTTCAGTGATATTGAACTTGTACCGTAAACGAGGTTGTTGTAAACAGAGCCGTCCCAAACTTTGGGGTGGCTGTGTCTTTTTGATTTTCATTTCCCTAAGCAATAGGACCATAAGTGGAAGTGCCCTAGGCTCTGTTGCTTTCTTTTTTAGATGTTTCAGGAAACACCATACACTTCTCCAGAGTGGCTGTTGGCAATTTGCATCCTTCCCATCAGCATAACAAGGCTCCCAGTTCTCCATGGCCTGTCCTGCCTTTCTGGATTTTACACTTCTTTCAGATGGCCCTTTTGACCGGGGGGCAGTGACACTTCATTGTAGTGCAGATTTCCTTTGCAAGCTTGCTTGGTTGGCCAAAAGGGCTTATGCGTTTTTTCCTGAATATATTCAGGAAAAAACGCATAAGCCCTTTTTGGCCAAGTGCATCATTGTGGACGTTCTGCCTCTTTTCCTATGCTTTACCTGCAATTCCAGTCTACCTCCTGAAATCGGTTTCTTGCGATTCTGCCCCGCTTTCAAGTCCTCTTGGCAGCCTTACTTCAATATATTTTTGGACGATAGCTGTCATTTATAACTCTGCAGGTTTGTGAATGACAGTGCCCCTGAGCTCCTTTCTTCAACTCGCTTTCTTGTGAGCTGGCCGCAACACCGCAGGATTGCTTCAGGCCCTACTGTGGTTCCGGCATGGCACGCTGAGCCTTTGGTTAATTCCTCTTCCTGGTGGGAAATGAGAGTTAAATTTGCCCGTCCAGACACCTCCAGCTAGTCTCTCATTGGATCTCCCTATTCCTGTTCATTTTCCGCAGAAATTGCAAACTGGGCCAAACAGGAGGTTAAAGGCACTGACTCTCCAAGTGGGGAGAGTGTTAGTAAAGCGTCTGGAATGTTGCGCCCGTGTAACAGGGGACGAAAACTGAGACACATTTGAACACGTTTCCCGAACACACGGTGGATCATACTCTGGGTTCCACATGCATGTTTTAGCTGAAGGAAGAATCCCTTAAACCTGGAGAGTTGAGACCCATGGAATGGGTACCATGCACTATGACTTCAAAGGGTCTGCATTTGCTCACCAAACCTCACCAATCCTATCACTGCTGCGTTTATGCCGCTGTACACACGCTTGATTCTCTTTCGGAGACATATAAATCCATAGGTTTTAAGATTCTTACTAGTCAGGTATATTCTTAGGCGTTTAATATTTGGTGTTGAGTCCACTTCGATGAGCAAGGAGTAGCTCTTGTCCATTATTTATTTGGCTTATGGAAGGGTATCTGTGCTAATTTCAATCTCTGGTATTATGCAGCACCCCAACTCACCTTTCCCCTTAAGCAAGCATAAGTTGGTTTTCTACATTTGAGACCCTGTTCTGTTTTGTAATTCAGTTCCTGTGTAGTCAAGTTTACATTCCGTGTAGTAGTGATATCTTATGATGTTTCTTTTTCTCTGTGACTTATTTCACTTAGAATCATCGTACCTGAATCCACTCATTATGCTGCTACGGTCCTGATGACATAGATTTCATTGCTGAGTGATATTGCATTGTACGTAAGTACCACAACTTCTTTATCCATTTCTCGCTTTCTGTGATATTGAACTTGTACCGTAAACGAGGTTGTTGTAAACAGAGCCGTCCCAAACTTTGGGGTGGCTGTGTCTTTTTGATTTTCATTTCCCTAAGCTATAGGACCATAAGTGGAAGTGCCCTAGGCTCTGTTGCTTTGTTTTTTAGATGTTTCAGGAAACACCATACACTTCTCCAGAGTGGCTGTTGGTAATTTACATCCCGCCCTTCAGCATAACAAGGCTCCCAGTTCTCCATGGCCTGTCCTGCCTTTCTGGATTTTACACTTCTTTCAGATGGCCCTTTTGACCGGGGGGCAGTGACACTTCATTGTAGTGCAGATTTCCTTTGCAAGCTTGCTTGGTTGGCCAAAAGGGCGTATGCGTTTTTTCCTGAATATATTCAGGAAAAAAAGCATACGCCCTTTTTGGCCAAGTGCATTATTGTGGACGTTCTGCCTCTTTTCCTATGCTTTACATGCATTTCCAGTCTACCTCCTGAAATCGGTTTCCTGCAATTCGGCCCCACTTTCAAGTCCTCTTGGCAGCCTTACTTCAATATATTTTTGGACGATAGCTGTCATTTATAACTCTGCAGGTTTGTGAATGACAGTGCCCCTGAGCTCCTTTCTTCAACTCGCTTTCTTGTGAGCTGGCCGCAACACCGCAGGATTGCTTCAGGCCCTAGTGTGGTTCTGGCACGGCACGCTGAGCCTTTGGTTAATTCCTCTTCCTGGTGGGAAATGAGAGTTAAATTTGCCCGTCCAGACACCTCCAGCTAGTCTCTCATTGGTTCTCCCTATTCCTGTTCATTTTCCGCAGAAATTGCAAACTGGGCCAAACAGGAGGTTAAAGGCACTGACTCTCCAAGTGGGGAGAGTGTTAATAAAGCGTCTGGAATGTTGCGCCCGTGTACCAGGGGACGAAAACTGAGACACATTTGAACACGTTTCCCGAACACACGGTGGATCATACTCTGGGTTCCACATGCATGTTTTAGCTGAAGGAAGAATCCCTTAAACCTGGAGAGTTGAGACCCATGGAATGGGTACCATGCAATATGACTTCAAAGGGTCTGCATTTGCTCACCGAACCTCACCAATCCTATCACTGCTGCGTTTATGCCGCTGTACACACGCTTGATTCTCTTTCGGAGACATATAAATCCATAGGTTTTAAGGTTCTTAGTAGTCAGGTATATTCTTAGGCGTTTAATATGGGGTGTTGAGTCCACTTCGTTGAGCAAGGAGTAGCTCTTGTCTATTACATATTTGGCTTATGGAAGGGTATCTGTGCTAATTTCAATCTCTGGTCTTATGCAGCACCCCAACTCACCTTTCCCCTTAAGCAAGCATAAGTTGGTTTTCTACATTTGAGACCCTGTTCTGTTTTGTAATTCAGTTCCTGTGTAGTCAAGTTTACATTCCGTGTAGTAGTGATATCTTATGATGTTTCTATTTCTCTGTGAATTATTTCACTTAGAATCATCGTACCTGAATCCACTCATTATGCTGCTACGGGCCTGGTGACATAGATTTCATTGCTGAGTGATATTGCATTGTGCATAGGTACCACAATTTCTTTATCCATTTTTCGCTTTCAGTGATATTGAACTTGTACCGTAAACATGCTTCTTGTAAACAGAGCCGTCCCAAACTTTGGGGTGGCTGTGTCTTTTTGATTTTCATTTCCCTAAGCAATAGGACCATAAGTGGAAGTGCCCTAGGCTCTGTTGCTTTGTTTATTAGATGTTTCAGGAAACACCATACACTTCTCCAGAGTGGCTGTTGGCAATTTGCATCCCGCCCATCAGCATAACAAGGCTACCAGTTCTCCATGGCCTGTCCTGCCTTTCTGGATTTTACACTTTTTTCAGATGGCCCTTTTGACCGGGGGGCAGTGAGACTTCATTGTAGTGCAGATTTCCTTTGCAAGCTTGCTTGGTTGGCCAAAAGGGCTTATGCGTTTTTTCCTGAATATATTCAGGAAAAAACGCATAAGCCCTTTTTGGCCAAGTGCATCATTGTGGACGTTCTGCCTCTTTTCCTATGCTTTACATGCAATTCCAGTCTACCTCCTGAAATCGGTTTCTTGCAATTCTGCCCCGCTTTCAAGTCCTCTTGGCAGCCTTACTTCAATATATTTTTGGACGATAGCTGTCATTTATAACTCTGCAGGTTTGTGAATGACAGTGCCCCTGAGCTCCTTTCTTCAACTCGCTTTCTTGTGAGCTGGCCGCAACACCGCAGGATTGCTTCAGGCCCTAGTGTGGTTCCGGCACGGCACGCTGAGCCTTTGGTTAATTCCTCTTCCTGGTGGGAAATGAGAGTTAAATTTGCCCATCCAGACACCTCCAGCTAGTCTCTCATTGGTTCTCCCTATTCCTGTTCATTTTCCGCAGAAATTGCAAACTGGGCCAAACAGGAGGTTAAAGGCACTGACTCTCCAAGTGGGGAGAGTGTTAGTAAAGCGTCTGGAATGTTGCGCCCATGTACCAGGGGACGAAAACTGAGACACATTTGAACACGTTTCCCGAACACACGGTGGATCATACTCTGGGTTCCACATGCATGTTTTAGCTGACAGAAGAATCCCTTAAACCTGGAGAGTTGAGACCCATGGAATGGGTACCATGCACTATGACTTCAAAGGGTCTGCATTTGCTCACCGAACCTCACCAATCCTATCACTGCTGCATTTATGCCGCTGTACACATGCTTGATTCTCTTTTGGAGACATATAAATCCATAGGTTTTAAGATTCTTACTAGTCAGGTATATTCTTAGGCGTTTAATATTTGGTGTTGAGTCCACTTCGATGAGCAAGGAGTAGCTCTTGTCCATTATTTATTTGGCTTATGGAAGGGTATCTGTGCTAATTTCAATCTCTGGTATTATGCAGCACCCCAACTCACCTTTCCCCTTAAGCAAGCATAAGTTGGTTTTCTACATTTGAGACCCTGTTCTGTTTTGTAATTCAGTTCCTGTGTAGTCAAGTTTACATTCCATGTAGTAATGATATCTTATGATGTTTCTTTTTCTCTGTGACTTATTTCACTTAGAATCATCGTACCTGAATCCACTCATTATGCTGCTACGGTCCTGATGACATAGATTTCATTGCTGAGTGATATTGCATTGTACGTAAGTACCACAACTTCTTTATCCATTTCTCGCTTTCTGTGATATTGAACTTGTACCGTAAACGAGGTTGTTGTAAACAGAGCCGTCCCAAACTTTGGGGTGGCTGTGTCTTTTTGATTTTAATTTCCCTAAGCTATAGGACCATAAGTGGAAGTGCCCTAGGCTCTGTTGCTTTGTTTTTTAGATGTTTCAGGAAACACCATACACTTCTCCAGAGTGGCTGTTGGCAATTTGCATCCCGCCCATCAGCATAACAAGGCTCCCAGTTCTCCATGGCCTGTCCTGCCTTTCTGGATTTTACACTTTTTTCAGATGGCCCTTTTGACCGGGGAGCAGTGACACTTCATTGTAGTGCAGATTTCCTTTGCAAGCTTGCTTGGTTGGCCAAAAGGTCTTATGCGTTTTTTCCTGAATATATTCAGGAAAAAACGCATACGCCCTTTTTGGCCAAGTGCATCATTGTGGACGTTCTGCCTCTTTTCCTATGCTTTACATGCAATTCCAGTCTACCTCCTGAAATCGGTTTCCTGCAATTCTGCCCCACTTCCAAGTCCTCTTGGGAGCCTTACTTCAATATATTTTTGGACGATAGCTGTCATTTATAACTCTGCAGGTTTGTGAATGACAGTGCCCCTGAGCTCCTTTCTTCAACTCGCTTTCTTGTGAGCTGGCCGCAACACCGCAGGATTGCTTCAGGCCCTACTGTGGTTCTGGCATGGCACGCTGAGCCTTTGGTTAATTCCTCTTCCTGGTGGGAAATGAGAGTTAAATTTGCCTGTCCAGACACCTCCAGCTAGTCTCTCATTGGTTCTCCCTATTCCTGTTCATTTTCCGCAGAAATTGCAAACTGGGCCAAACAGGAGGTTAAAGGCACTGACTCTCCAAGTGGGGAGAGTGTTAGTAAAGCGTCTGGAATGTTGCGCCCGTGTACCAGGGGACGAAAACTGAGACACATTTGAACACGTTTCCCGAACACACGGTGGATCATACTCTGGGTTCCACATGCATGTTTTAGCTGAAGGAAGAATCCCTTAAACCTGGAGAGTTGAGACCCATGGAATGGGTACCATGCACTATGACTTCAAAGGGTCTGCATTTGCTCACCGAACCTCACCAATCCTATCACTGCTGCGTTTATGCCGCTGTACACACGCTTGATTCTCTTTCGGAGACATATAAATCCATAGGTTTTAAGGTTCTTAGTAGTCAGGTATATTCTTAGGCGTTTAATATGGGGTGTTGAGTCCACTTCGTTGAGCAAGGAGTAGCTCTTGTCTATTACATATTTGGCTTATGGAACGGTATCTGTGCTAATTTCAATCTCTGGTCTTATGCAGCACCCCAACTCACCTTTCCCCTTAAGCAAGCATAAGTTGGTTTTCTACATTTGAGACCCTGTTCTGTTTTGTAATTCAGTTCCTGTGTAGTCAAGTTTACATTCCGTGTAGTAGTGATATCTTATGATGTTTCTATTTCTCTGTGAATTATTTCACTTAGAATCATCGTACCTGAATCCACTCATTATGCTGCTACGGGCCTGGTGACATAGATTTCATTGCTGAGTGATATTGCATTGTGCATAGGTACCACAATTTCTTTATCCATTTTTCGCTTTCAGTGATATTGAACTTGTACCGTAAACATGATTCTTGTAAACAGAGCCGTCCCAAACTTTGGGGTGGCTGTGTCTTTTTGATTTTAATTTCCCTAAGCTATAGGACCATAAGTGGAAGTGCCCTAGGCTCTGTTGCTTTGTTTATTAGATGTTTCAGGAAACACCATACACTTCTCCAGAGTGGCTGTTGGCAATTTGCATCCCGCCCATCAGCATAACAAGGCTCCCAGTTCTCCATGGCCTGTCCTGCCTTTCTGGATTTTAAACTTTTTTCAGATGGCCCTTTTGACCGGGGGGCAGTGAGACTTCATTGTAGTGCAGATTTCCTTTGCAAGCTTGCTTGGTTGGCCAAAAGGGCTTATGCGTTTTTTCCTGAATATATTCAGGAAAAAACGCATAAGCCCTTTTTGGCCAAGTGCACCATTGTGGACGTTCTGCCTCTTTTCCTATGCTTTACATGCAATTCCAGTCTACCTCCTGAAATCGGTTTCTTGCGATTCTGCCCCACTTTCAAGTCCTCTTGGCAGCCTTACTTCAATATATTTTTGGACGATAGCTGTCATTTATAACTCTGCAGGTTTGTGAATGACAGTGCCCCTGAGCTCCTTTCTTCAACTCGCTTTCTTGTGAGCTGGCCGCAACACCGCAGGATTGCTTCAGGCCCTAGTGTGGTTCCGGCATGGCACGCTGAGCCTTTGGTTAATTCCTCTTCCTGGTGGGAAATGAGAGTTAAATTTGCCCGTCCAGACACCTCCAGCTAGTCTGTCATTGGTTCTCCCTATTCCTGTTCATTTTCCGCAGAAATTGCAAACTGGGCCAAACAGGAGGTTAAAGGCACTGACTCTCCAAGTGGGGAGAGTGTTAGTAAAGCGTCTGGAATGTTGCGCCCGTGTACCAGGGGACGAAAACTGAGACACATTTGAACACGTTTCCCGAACACACGGTGGATCATACTCTGGGTTCCACATGCATGTTTTAGCTGAAAGAAGAATCCCTTAAACCTGGAGAGTTGAGACCCATGGAATGGGTACCATGCACTATGACTTCAAAGGGTCTGCATTTGCTCACCGAACCTCACCAATCCTATCACTGCTGCATTTATGCCGCTGTACACACGCTTGATTCTCTTTCGGAGACATATAAATCCATAGGTTTTAAGATTCTTACTAGTCAGCTATATTCTTAGGCGTTTAATATTTGGTGTTGAGTCCACTTCGATGAGCAAGGAGTAGCTCTTGTCCATTATTTATTTGGCTTATGGAAGGGTATCTGTGTTAATTTCAATCTCTGGTATTATGCAGCACCCCTACTCACCTTTCCCCTTAAGCAAGCATAAGTTGGTTTACTACATTTGAGACCCTGTTCTGTTTTGTAATTCAGTTCCTGTGTAGTCAAGTTTACATTCCGTGTAGTAGTGATATCTTATGATGTTTCTATTTCTCTGTGAATTATTTCACTTAGAATCATCATACCTGAATCCACTCATTATGCTGCTACGGGCCTGGTGACATAGATTTCACTGCTGAGTGATATTGCATTGTGAATAGGTACCACAATTTCTTTATCCATTTTTTGCTTTCAGTGATATTGAACTTGTACCGTAAACGAGGTTGTTGTAAACAGAGCCGTCCCAAACTTTGGGGTGGCTGTGTCTTTTTGATTTTCATTTCCCTAAGCAATAGGACCATAAGTGGAAGTGCCCTATGCTCTGTAGCTCTGTTTTTTAGATGATTTAGGAACCACCATACACTTCTCCAGAGTGGCTCTCGGCAGTTCACACACTGCCCATCAGCGTATAAAGGCTCCCTGTTCTCCATGGCCTGTCCTGCATTTCTGGTTTTTACAATTTTTTCGGATGGCCCTTTTGACCGTGGGGGGCGGGGGGCAGTGAGACTTCATTGTAGTGCAGATTTCCTTTGCAAGCTTGCTTGGTTGGCCAGAAAGTGCGTATGCGTTTTTGCCTGAATATATTCAGGAAAAAACGCATACGCCCTTTTTGGCCAAGTGCATCATTGTGGACGTTCTGCCTCTTTTCCTATGCTTTACATGCAATTCCAGTCTACCTCCTGAAATCGGTTTCCTGCAATTCTGCCCCGCTTTCAAGTCCTCTTGGCAGCCTTACTTCAATATATTTTTGGACCATAGCTGTCATTTATAACTCTGCAGGTTTGTGAATTACAGTGCCCCTGAGCTCCTTTCTTCAACTCGCTTTCTTGTGAGCTGGCCGTAACACCGCAGGATTGCTTCAGGCCCTAGTGTGGTTCCGGCACGGCACGCTGAGCCTTTGGTTAATTCCTCTTCCTGGTGGGAAATGAGAGTTAAATTTGCCCGTCCAGACACCTCCAGCTAATCTCTAGTTGGTTCTCCTTATTCCTGTTCATTTTCCGCAGAAATTGCAAACTGGGCCAAACAGGAGGTTAAAGGCACTGACTCTCCAAGTCGGGAGAGTGTTAGTGAAGCGTCTGGAATGTTGCACCCGAGTACCAGGGGCGAAAACTGAGACACATTTGAACACGTTTCCCGATCACACGGTGGATCATACTCTGGGTTCCACATGCATGTTTTAGCTGAAGGAAGAATCCCTGAAACCTGGAGAGTTGAGACCCGTGGAATGGGTACCATGCAATGTGACTTCAAAGGGTCTTCATTTGCTCACCGAACTTCTCCAGTCCTATCACTGCTGCGTTTATGCCCCTGTATACACGCTTGATTCTCTTTGGGAGACATAGCAATCCATAGGTTTTCAGATACTTACTAGTCAGGTACATTCTTAGGCGTTTAATATGGGGTGTTGAGTCCATTTCGTTGAGCAAGGAGTAGCTCTTGTCTATTATATATTTGGCTTAAGGAACTTTATCTGTGCTCATTTCAATCTCTGGTTTTATGCAGCACCCCAACTCACCTTTCCCCTTAAGCAAGCATAAGTTGGTTTTCTAAATTTGAGACCCTGTTCTGTTTTGTAATTCAGTTCCTGTGTAGCCAAGTTTACATTCCGTGTATTAGTGATATCTTATGATGTTTCTTTTTCTGTGTGACTTATTTCAGTTAGAATCATCGTACCTGAATCCACTCATTATGCTGCTACGGGCCTGATGACATAGATTTCATTGCTGAGTGATATT
Organism: Globicephala melas; assembly: GCF_963455315.2. NCBI lineage: Eukaryota > Metazoa > Chordata > Mammalia > Artiodactyla > Delphinidae > Globicephala > Globicephala melas. The sequence goes on along the minus strand of NW_027207505.1, from coordinate 249,977 downwards.
GCATTGTACGTAAGTACCACAACTTCTTTATCCATTTTTCGCTCTTTGCGATATTGAACTTGTACCATAAACGAGGTTCTTGTAAACAGAGCCGTCCCAAACTTTGGGGTGGCTGTGTCTTTTTGATTTTAATTTCCCTAAGCTATAGGACCATAAGTGGAAGTGCTCTAGGCTCTGTTGCTTTGTTTTTTAGATGTTTCAGGAAACACCATACACTTCTCCAGAGTGGCTGTTGGCAATTTACATCCCGCCCATCCGCATAACAAGGCTCCCTCTCCATGGCCTGTCCTGCCTTTCTGGATTTTACACTTTTTTCAGATGGCCCTTTTGACCGGGGGGGAAGTGAGACTTCATTGTAGTGCAGATTTCCTTTGCAAGCTTGCATGGTTGGCCTAAAAGGGCGTATGCGTTTTTTCCAGAATATTCAGGAAAAAACGCATACGCCCTTTTTGGCCAAGTGCATCATTGTGGACGGTCTGCCTCTTTTCCTATGCTTTACATGCAATTCCAGTCTACCTCCTGAAATCGGTTTCCTGCAATTCTGCCCCGCTTTCAAGTCCTCTTGGCAGCCTTACTTCAGTATATTTTTGGACAATAGCTGTCATTTATAACTCTGCAGGTTTGTGAATTACAGTGCCCCTGAGCTCCTTTCTTCAACTCTCCTTCTTGTGAGCTGGCCGCAACACCGCAGGATTGCTTCAGGCCCTAATCTGGTTCCGGCACGGCACGCTGAGCCTTTGGTTAATTCCTCTTCCTGCTGGGAAATGAGACTTAAATTTGCCCGTCCAGACACCTCCAGCTAGTCTCTCATTGGTTCTCCCTATTCCTGTTCATCTTACACAGAAATCGCAAACTGGGCCAAACAGGAGGTTAAAGGCACTGACTCTCCAAGTCGGGAGAGTGTTAGTAAAGTGTCTGGAATGTTGCACCCGACTACCCGGGGATGAAAACTGAGACATATTTGATCACGTCTCCTGATCACACGGTTGATCACACTGTGGGTTCCACATACATGTTTTCGCTGAAGGAAGAATCCCTGAAACCTGGAGAGTTGAGACCCGTGGAATGGGTACCATGCAGTATGACTTCAAAGGGTCTTCATTTGCTCACCGAACCTCTCCAATCCTATCACTGCTGCGTTTATGCCCCTGTACACATGCTTGATTCTCTTTCGGAGACATAGCAATCCATGGGTTTTAAGATACTTACTAGTCAGTACATTCTTAGGCGTTTAATATGGGGTGTTGAGTCCATTTCGTTGAGCAAAGAGTAGCTCCTCTCTATTACATATTTGGCTTAAGGAACTTTCCCTGTGCTCATTTCAATCTCTGGTTTTATGCAGCACCCCAACTCTCCTTTCCCCTTAAGCAAGCATAAGTTGGTTTTCTACATTTGAGACCCTGTTCTGTTTTGTAATCCAGTTCCTGTGTAGCCAAGTTTACATTCCGTGTATTAGTGATATCTTATGATGTTTCTTTTTCTGTTTGACTTATTTCAAGTAGTATTATCAGACCTAAATCCACTCTTTATCCTTCTACTAGCCTTATTACATTGATTTCATGGTGAAGAGATATTCCATTGTACATAAGTACCACATCTCCTTTATCCATTGTTCTCTTTCCTGGGATATTTAAGGTGTACTGAAGTTGAGGTTCTTGTAAACAGAGTAGCCCTAAACTGTGGTGTGCTTGTGTCTTGTTGATTTTTAGACTTCCCTAGATATACTCCCGTGATTGGAAGTGCCCTATGCTCTGTAGCTCTGTTTTTTAGATGATTTAGGAACCACCATACACTTCTCCAGAGTGGCTCTCGGCAGTTCACACACTGTCCATCAGCGTATAAAGGCTCCCTGTTCTCCATGGCCTGTCCTGCATTTCTGGATTTTACAATTTTTTCGGATGGCCCTTTTGACCGGTGGGAAATGAGACTTCTTTGTTGTGCACATTTGCATTGCTTGCTTGCTTGGTTGCCCATAAAGTGCGTATGCGTTTTTTTCTGGATATAATCAGGAAAAAACGCATACGCCCTTTTGGGCCAACTGCATCATTGTCGAAATTCTGCCGCTTTTCATGTGCTTTAAAGACGAGTCCAGTCTATCTCTTGAAATCTGTTTCTTGCAATTCTGTCTTGCATTCAGATCCTCTTCTTTGCCTTACCTCAACATAGTTTTGGACGTTAGTTTTCATTTATAACTCTGCAGGTTTGTGAATTGCAGTGACCCTGAGCTCCATTTTTTAAGTTGCTCTTTTGTGAGCTGGCCTCAAACCCGCAGGATTGCTTCAGGCCCTATTTTGGCTCCAGCGAGGCGGGCTGAGCCTTTTTCAATTCTTATTCTTAATGGGAAATTAGAGTGATATGTGCCCGTCCAAACCCCTACAACTGTTCTCTCATTGGTTCCCCCTCTTCCCGTTCATCCTCCTCACAATTTGCAAAATGTGTGAAACAGAAGTTGAAATGTGCTGATTCTCCAAGTGGGGAGATTCTAAGTAACATGGCTGGAATTGTGAACAGGAGCACCAGGAGAGGATAAATGAGCTGCATTTTAGACACATCTCCCGATCACATGGTGTACAGTCCTCTGGGTTTTCCATGCATGTTTTAGCTGTAGGAAGATCCCTTGAACCTGCAGATTTGGGACCCATTGAATGGGTACCATGTAGTATTACTTTAAAGGGTGTTCATTTCCTCACCCAACCTCACATTTCTCTTAGCGCGAACAGTTTCCAGCCTTATGTCTCATCCTGCTGTGGGTGTAGATGTGTTCAATCCATGTTGCATCACCGTCCCTGAGGAAAAGTTGTAAGAGGTTTTCTCTGTCTCTCTGTCGTTTATTTTTTTCAATTTATTACTATATTGGTTACAGCTGATTTTCAAAGCTCTGTTTCTTGCTGCTGTACATCCACTTGATTCACGTACAGAGAGACATCAGTAAATTCTTTTTCAGATTCTTACCAGTCGTATATATTCTTTTCCGGTGACTTGAGTGTGCTGAGTGCAGTTCTTTTAGCTACCGTGTAGGCCTTGTTGATTATCAGTTTGGTATTTGGAATGGTATCTTTGCTAATTTCAACCTCCTGGATGATGCCTCACCCCTCCCCACCTTTCCCGTTTAGCAGCCTTATGCGTGTTTTCTACATATTTGACTATGTTTTTGTTTTGTAATTTATTTCATGTGTAGCCATTTTGGATTCCACCGTTAAGTGATATCTTATGATATGTGTCTTTTTCTTTTTGAATTATGTCACTTAGAATGATCATACGTAACTCCTCCAGAGTTGTTACAACTGGCCATATTTCATTGATTTCCAGGCTGAATAATATTCCACTCTACCTAAGTACCACATCTCTATCCATTTGTTCTCTCCAGAGACATTTAAGTTATATCCTAGTCGAGGATCTTTTAAACAGAGAGGGGGTAAACATTGGGGTGCCTGTGTTCTCTCGATTTTTGTTTTTCCCAAGATATACGCCCATGAGTGCAAGTGCCCTATGCTCTGTAGCTCATTTTTTAGATGCTTTAGTAAACACAATACACTTCTCCAGAATGGCCGTTGGCAATATACATTTCCACTATAAGTCTCACAGGGCTCCCTCTTCTCCTTGCCCTGTCCTGCATTTCTGTTGTTTACGCTTTATGAGGATGGCTCTTCTGACTGATGCGAAGTGATATCTTTTGTAGTATTGATTTCCAGTGCCCACCTGTTTGGTTGGCTAAAAAAGTGTATGCCCTTTTCTTGAATATATACAGAAAAAAACACATACACACTTTTTGGCCAACTGCAATGTTGGCAATGTTCAGCCCCTTTTCTTGTGCTTAATGGCGAGTCCTTTCTACCTCCTCAAATCCCTTTCCTGCCATTCTCCCTTGCTTACAAGTCCTTTTCTCTGACTTTCCTCAAGACATTTTTCAGTGATAGATATTTTCAACTCTGCAGTTTCGTGAATTTTACTGCCCCTGAGTTCCATTGTTCAACTTGTGTTTATGGGAACTGGCCACAAAGCAGTGGGATTTCCTCAAGCCCTATACTGTTTCCATGGGCAAACCTAGCCTTTGGTCAATTCGTCTTCCTGATTGGAAATTAGAGTGACATGTGCCTGTCTGAACACCTAGGACTTGTCTCTCATTGTTCCTCATCCTTCCGCTTCATCCTCTGGACAAATTCCAAACTGTACGCAACAGGATGTTGACAGTGCTGACATCTCCAAGTGGGGAGACTGTTAGTAAAGAGGCTGGAGGGGTGAACCCGAGCACCAGGAGATGAGGAGATGAGATGCCTTTTCCAAACTCTTCCCGATCAGATGGTATACTATCCTCTGGGTGTGACAGACATGTTTTAGCAGTAGGAAGAGTCCCATTCATGTAAGGAGAACACCAGGGCTTTTTCAAAATCAGTGTCTCCCCGAAACCCAAACTGGGGAATTTTTTAAGCTACGGCCACACATATGTTCATTAAGGGCCTTGGGAAGTAGGCAGAGTCCAAACTTTAGATGATTGAAGTCTTCAGGGTCAGAAGTACTCACCACCAGCTTCCCTTAGGTTACACTTTAACTGTCATTGATAGATGATGTCAATAAAAATATCTATTCTTTTTCCGATTATTTCCCCTTATAGGTTATTGCAAAATGTTGAGTGTAGTTCCCTGTGCTATACAGTAGTTCGTTGTTGATGATCTATTTTATACATAGCAGTGTGTATGTGTTAATCCCAAACTGTTAATTTATCCCTCCTCCCACCTTTCCCCTTTGGTAATGATAAATTATAAGATTTTATACTTCTCAGAAATGGGGGAGCTGAAAGAGAGGTATCATTTTCAATGGAAAAGCATTTAAAACGAGATTGAAGCTTTAACCAAGATTATTAGATGTACATCCTTGGAAAGAAATCACTTCGTTTCTCTAATATTGACCTGACAAATAAGACAAACCCTTTCACTGAACTTGCTTATAATAAAGTGATGGAAATATCAAATGGAAGTGTTAGAAACATCTTATTTTACCCGAGCCTTATACACTGTTCTATGTTAACTACAGTTTGGCTCACACATCTGTTCATTGAAGTTACAATAGTCTCGATTTCTGTTACTGATCCTCCAGAGTGGACCCCAACAAGTGTACCCCTGCCCAGTGTCATTGGGGCCAACAGATCGAGACTGAGTTTGGTTCACAAGCAAAGGAAAGTTTATATTTTGATCAGAGAATGGAGAGGTGAGAGCATGCACTACCCCGTGGGCTGTGGGCTGAGCTGCTGTGTAGAGATCCTGTCAGAGTCAGGGGGAGGGAGGGGGCGGAGCTCTCGAGGGCCTGGTTGGCTGCAGCTCAGGCTCTATATCTCGGAGTCTGCACTGGGCCCCAGGAGCTGAGGTGTCGACCCAGCCATTCTGCACTAGGAAATCTGGTCTGAAGTGTCGGGTGTGGAACCTCTGCATGCGGGACCCTAGGAGCACATGAAATTAGACAAAGCACAAAGGATAAAAAAGGTTAGACTTGACTTTATTGCCCAGATTCTATTTTTATCTCCCAGGGATTTTTAATGGGCTTTGCTGGGGACAAACCCCTCTTCTGCCTTTTGTCCCGTTCCTCATTCTTGGAGTGCTGAGGGTGCAGACCCTTCTTCTGTAACTGCTGAGTGCTGAGTTGGGAGCCCTCATACCCGGGGGCGAGGGTCAGAACTTCTCCCCAGCAGCCTCCAGGTGACGTTGATTGTCCCCAGGCCCCCTGCCTCCTTGCTCGTCCACCTGAGCACCAGCATTGGAAGTGTTATAGATTCTAATGACCTTTAAGGGTCCAGGAAAGAGATGTGCAGAGACGCTGTGGGGGCTGGTTTCACCCCACCCCACAGTTGTTCGGCCACCTTAGGCTGACCGTTTCTGCCAGCCTAGATGCTCTGAACAGTAGTCTGTGCTTTCTTCAATTAGGCCCCTGAATTAACGTACAAACAGCACCAGGTGTCAGAGCCCTGCCCACTCAACTCCCAGACAGTCCAGGGTCAGTGGTGATCAAGGACCATGATGGCCACTGAGTCAACAGCCTTTTCAAGTAAACAGGAGTCCAGCCAGTCTTATTGGCCACCATCATCACGGTGTCTGTAGGCTTTTCTATGGTGACAGTGTGATATACGGTTCTCCCGCCAAGATTATTAGCTCCCCTCTGGGTGTAGTAAGTCCTGCAAGCAGTAGTCTACTCTTTTGGGACACACTCTTGTTGTTTTATGAGAGAAACTCCATGTCAAGTGATGTTCACACGAGTCGTCATGGTGCCCTGTTGCCCCCGGTTATCTCTCTGGATGTTGGAGTTGGAGGGCCTCCTCACTCGAGGTTGGTGTGCCCATAGAGCGAACCCTGCAACTTCAGGGCATGGTTGGTGGTTAGGATCACCACGTGGGGTCCTTTTCCCTTAGGAGGGAGGTGGTCTTTTGGGCTGCTGATTTCCAGGATTTTAGATACCGCCAGTATCTTGGCCAGATGTGGCAGTGGGCCAAGCCCCTTGGTGACCGTAGTTTATCCTACCTGGATGGCATTCTTGCGTTGTTCCATTTCAAGTGGTCCCAGTTTTTGCACTAATTCTCCAATGGCGATTCACCTTTCACCGGGAATGTAAAGATCAAAGGGTTTAGCTAAATTAGGGAGTTCCAGGGCAAGGGTCTGAATTGACTGCTCTTTCCATTCTTGAAAGGCCACTTCTGGATTCTATTCAAAAGGATCATCATCTTTTCCTTTCAGTGTTTCATATAGAGGCCCAGCTAGTAGACTGTAGTTAGGGATCCAGAAGCAGCAAACCCTGGCCTCCCCAGGAACCCCTAAGCTGTCTTCTAGTTTTAGAAAGGGGTAAGGCTGCAAATGGTTTCTTCCCTTTCCTGGGATGGGCTTCTCCGACCTTGTGTGAGAATGAAGCCCAGGCAGGTCACCGCAGTCTGTGATATTTGAGCTTTTTCTTGGACAACTTCTATCCTTTATTGGCTTGGTAGTTCAGAGGCCTCCTTAGTAGGGCTGGCGATCAGAATGTCGTCTGCGTATTGAAGGAGTGTTTCCTTTTCCAGAGGTAGAACTTTTAGGTCTTTACCTAAGCTTTCCCCAAAGACGGTGTGGGAATTTTTGCACCCTTGGGGCAAGACGGCCCGGAAATATTGTTTTAGTTGTATGTTGAGTCCTGTCACTCACAAGCCAAAATTTCTTGTGACTCTGGGACTAATGGAATACAAAAGAAGGCATCATTGAAGACTAATACAGAATACCATGTCCTGGTGGTTGGTAGAATGACCAGCAGCGTGTAGGAATTAGGAGCAACTGGAGGTATATCCTCAGAGGCTTCACTGACTGTCCTGACATCCTTTACCAGGTCCCCAGCAGCCCATGGGGCACTCGTGGTCAGACCAATCCCCGGATACAGAGCTACCCTTGCAGGTACCGTGACAGGGCTGGGCACACAGGAACCATGCACATAGCCCTCATTGCAGAGCACCCCCAGCTCACCTGTCACTCAGAGCTGACACAGAGCACCTCAGAGCAGGACTTGAACTAACAAACAGCAGCTGCAACAGTTCTGTGACCCTGGGCATCACTCTGTGCGGCCTCCCTCCACCTGGTCTTCCAGAGACTTCCACTGCACCCGGGGCACCAGGCCTCTGTCTCCAACCACCACCCACCCCTCCTCTCCCTGACTCCTGGGTTCCTCTCATTAGGAGAGGGTTTTCTTGAAGTTGTCTCCCACTCATGGGCCAGATAAAATGATTAGAAAACAAGCCAAAGCTGCAGCCCCTTGTCTATCCTGACTCTCAGGAGCCCACACCTGTTCCTTGGACCTGGCCGGTTCAGCAAGTTCCATTTTCTGCAACTGTGAGCCCCTGAGGGGTGATGATTGGCTGAGCTGGGCAGCCTTACCGTGCCGGCCAGCCCTCCCCAGGTGTGCCTGGGTTGAGATCAATATAAATACCACCCCAGGCAGCAAGAGCCCCTGCAGCCCTGCCTGACGCCATTTTCTCTGCCCTGTCAGCAGTCTCGGGGCTGGGCTGGTGGGAGGGAGTGAGAGGCCACAGCTTTGTGGGTGGCCTAGTGTGAGTGGGGCTCTGCTGGACTTTCTGCAGCAGTTGCCAGGCTGCCACCTGCTAAAGAAGAGGATGTGTCACCCATACCTGCTGCTGGAATTTCTCCCTGGGCAGAGGTGAGGAAGGAAAAAAGCAGTGGGGGCAGGGACAGGACGGGTATCTCAGGCAGGGAAATGGAAATCTTCCAGAAGAGCACCCAGGGCCAGGACCATCCTGGCTGGCCTGCAGGCACCAAGTCGGCTGGCATGCTGTCACTCGTGTGGCTCCATGGCCCTTCCTCTAGGCTTTCAAGTCCTTGTACATATTCATGTGTTTTACCTGGGAAGGGTGGGAACAGTTCAGCAGCAGCTGGCCTGGGGCTCATCTCACGTTTACTCACAGATGCCTCGGCACGGTCCCCCAGGCTTGTAATGAGGACACTCCTTGCGGGGGGGCTGCTGGCTGCATGCGAGACGATTCCCCACCTCTGACCAACTTCAGAATTGTCTACCACTGGAGCAAGTGCCCTGATAGGGTTTTCATCTGTATAACTGGTGGGTTCTGTTTTGTTTTTTTCTTTTTTGTTTCAAGGTAGGTTTTATTCCTCCTTTTTGTACTTATGGATGTAAGCATGGAAATAATACATTCATATAAATACATGTATGTGAAGGGAATAACTTTTTTCCGTTTTTTAAAAAATTTTATTTTTCATTTTATTTTATTTATTTTTTATACAGCAGGTTCTTATTGGTTATCTATTTTATACATATAAATGTATACATGTCAATCCCAATCTCCCAACTCCTCCCACCACCAACCCCCCCATGGCTTTCCCCTCTTTGTGTCCATACATTTGTTCTCTACATCTGTGTCTCTATTTCTGCCCTTCAAACCGGTTCATCTGTACCATTTTTCTAGGTTCCACATATATGCGTTAATATACAGTATTTGTTTTTCTCTTTCTGACTTACTTCACTCTGTATGACAGTCTCTAGATCCATCGACGTCTCTACAAATGACCCAATTTCATTCCTTTTTATGGCTAATAGTCCATTTTATATATGTACCACATCTTTATCCATTCGTCTGTCTGTGGGCATTTAAGTTGCTTCCATTACCTGGCTATTGTAAATAGTGCTGCAATGAACATTGTGGTGAATGTGTCTTTTTGATTTATGGTTTTCTCTGGGTATATGCGCAGTAGTGGGTTGCTGGATCATATGGTAATTCTATTTTTAGTTTTTTAAGGAACCTCCATACTGTTCTCCATAGTGACTATCAATTTACATTCCCACCAATCGTGGAAGAGGGTTCCTTTTCTCCACACCCTCTCCAGCATTTGTTGTTTGTAGATTTTCTGATGATGCCCATTCTAACAGGTGTGAGGTGATACCTCATTGTAGTTTTGATTTGCATTTCTCTAATAATTAGTGATGTAGAGCAGCTTTTCATGTGCTCCTTGGCCATCTCTACGTCTTTTTGGAAGAAATGTCTATTTAGATCTTCTGCCCATTTTTGTATTGGGTTGTTTGTTTTTTTAATATTGAGCTGCATCAGCTGTTTATATATATTGGAGATTAATCCTTTGTCCATTGATTCAGTTGCAAATATATTCTCCCATTCTGAGGGTTGTCTTTTTGTGTTTGTAGTTTCCATTGCTTTGCAAAAGCTTTTACGTTTCATTAGGTCCCATTTGTTTAGTTTTCTTTTTTATGTCATTACTCTAGGAGGTGGATCAAAAAAGATCTTGCTGTGATTTATGTTAGAGTATTCTTCCTATGTTTTCCTCTAAGAGTTTTATACTGTCCGGTCTTACATTAAGGTCTCTAATCCATTTTGAATTTATTTTTGTGTATGGTGTTAGGGGGTGTTCTAATTTCATTCTTTTACATGTAACTGTCCATTTTTCCCAGCACCACTGATTGAAGACACTGTCTTTTCTCCATTGTATAGTCTTGCCTACTTTGTCATAGATTAGTTGACCATAGGTGTGTAGGTTTATCTCTGGGCTTCTTTCTTTTTTATTTTCCTTTTACACCTTTATTGGAGTATAATTGCTTTACAATGGAGTGTTAGTTTCTGCTGTATAACAAAGTGAATCAATTATACATATACATATATCACCATATCCCCTCCCTCTTACATCTCCCTCCCACCCTCCACATCCCACCCCTTTAGGTGGTCGCAAAGCACCGAGCTGATCTCCCTGTGCTATGTGGCTGCTTCCCAGTAGCTATCAATGTTACATTTGGTAATGTATATATGTCCATGGCACTCTCTCACTTCGTCCCAGCTTACCCTTCCCCCTCCCCGTGTCCTCAAGTCCTTTCTCTCTGTCTGTGTCCTTAATCCTGTCCTGCCCCTAGGTTCTTCATAAACTTTTTTCTTTAGATTCCATATATCTCTGTTAGCACACGGTATTTATTTTTCTCTTTCTGACTTACTTCACTGTGTAGGACAGACTCTAAGTTCATCCCCCTCACTACAAATAACTCAGTTTTGTTTCTTTTTATGGCTGAGTAATATTCCATTTATATATGTGCCAGATATTCTTTATCCATTCATCTGTCGATGGACACTTAGGTTGCTTCCATGTCCTGGCTATTGTAAGTAGAACTGCAATGAACATTGTTGTATATAACTCTTTTTGAATTATGGTTTTCTCAGGGCAAATGCCCAGTAGTTGGATTGCTGGGTCGTATGGTACTTCTATTTTTAGTTTTTTAAGGAACCTCTATACTGTTATCCCTGGTGGGTATAGCAATTTACATTCCCAGCAACAGTGCAAGAACGTTCCCTTTTCTTCAGTAAATGCCTCTCCAGCATTTATTGTTTGTAGATTTTTTGATGATTGCCATTCTGACTGCTGGGAGGTGATACCTCACTGTAGTTTTGATTTGCATTTCTCTAATGATTAGTGATGTTCAGCATCCTTTCATGTGTTTATTGGCAATCTGTATATCTCCTTTGGAGAAATGTCTATTTAGGTCTTCTGCCCATTTTTGGATTGTGTTGTTTGTTTTTGTGATATTGAGCTACACGAGCTGCTTGTAAATTTTGGAGATTAATCTTTTGTCATTTGCTTCATTTGAAAACATTTTCTCCCATTCTGAGGGTTGTATTTTCGTCTTGTTTATGTTTTCCTTTGCTGTGCAAAAGCTTTGAAGTTTCATTAGGTCCCATTTGTTTATTTTTGTTTTTATTTCCACTTCTCTAGGAGGTGGGTCAAAAAGGATCTTGCTGTGATTTATGTCATAGAGTGTTCTGCCTATGTTTTCCTCTAATAATTTTATAGTGTCTGGTCTAACATTTAGATCTCTAATTCATTTTGAGTTTATTTTTGTGTATGGTGTTATGGAGTGTTCTAATTTCATTCTTTCACATGTAGTTGTCCAGTTTTCCCAGCACCACTTACTGAAGAGACTGTCTTTTCTTCATTGTATATCTTTGCCTCCTTTGTCATAGATGAGTTAGCCATAGGTACGTAGGTTTATCTCTGGGCTTTCTATCTTGTTCAATTGATCTATATTTCTGTTTTTGTGCCAGTACCATATAGTCTTGATTAATGTAGCTTTGTAGTATAGTCTGAAGTTAGGAAGTCTGATTCCTCCAGCTCTTTTAATTTCTCTCAAGACTGCTTTGGCTATTCGGGGTCTTTTGTGTCTCCATACAAATTTTAAGATTTTTTTGTTCTAGTTCTGTAGAAAATGCCAGTGGTATTTGATAGGGATTGCATTGAATCTGTAGCTTGCTTTGGGTACTATAGTCATTTTCACAATATTGGTTCTTCTAATCCAAGAACATGGTTTATACCTCCATATGTTTATATCATCTTTGATTTCTTTCAGCAGTGTCTTATAGTTTTCTGAGTACAGGTCTTTTACCTCCTTATGTAGGTTCATTCCTCCGTATTTTATTCTTTTTGTTGCAATGGTGAATGAGATTGTTTCCTTAATTTCTCTTTCTGATCTTTCATTGTTAGTGTATAGGAATGCAAGAGATTTCTGTGCATTAATTTTGTATCCTGCAACTTTACCAAATTCATTGATTAGCTCTAGTAGTTTTCTGGTGGCATCTTTAGGATTCACTATGTGTAGTATCGTGTCATTTGCAAACAGTGACAGTTTTACTTCTTCTTTTCCAATTGTATTCCTTTTATTTCTTTTTCTTCTCTGATTACTGTGTCTAGGACTTCCAAAACTATGTTGAGTAATAGTGGTGAGAGTGGACATCCTTGTCTTGTTCCTGATCTTAGAGGAAATGCCTTTAGTTTTTCACTATTGAGAATGATGTTTGCTGTGGGTTTGTCATATACTGCCTTTATTATGTTGAGGTAGATTCCCTCTATGCCCACTTTTTGGAGACTTTTAATCATAAATTGGTGTTGAATTTTGTCGAAAGCTTTTCCTGCATCTATTGGGATGATCATATTTTTATTCTACAATTTGTTAATATGGTGTATCACATTGATTGATTTGTGTATATTGAAGAATTCTTGCATCCCTGGGATAAACCCCACCTGATCATGGTGCATGATCCTTTTAATGTGTTGTTCAATTCTGTTTCCTAGTATTTTGTTGAGGATTTTTACATCTATATTAATCAGTGATATTGGTCTCTAATTTTCTTTTTCTGTAGTATCTTTGCCTGGTTTTGGTATCAGGGTGATGGTGGCCTCATATAATGAGTTTGGGAGTGTTCCTTCCCCTGAAAAGTTCTGAAGAGTTTGAGAAGATTGGGTGTTAGCTCTTGTCTAAATGTTTGATAGAATTCACCTCTGATGCCATCTAGTTCTGGACTTTTGTTTGTTGGAAGATTTTTAATCACACTTTCAATTTCATTACTTGTGATAAGTCTGTTCATATTTTCTATTTCTTCCCGGTTCAGTCTTGGAAGGTTATACCTTTCTAAGAATTTGTCCATTTCTTCCAGGTTGTCCATTTTATTGGCATAGAGTTGCTTGTAGAGGTCTCTTAGGATGCTTTGTATTTCTGTGGTGTCTGTTACAACTTCTCCTTTTTCATTTCTAATTTTATTGATTTGAGTCCTCTCCCTCTTTTACTTGAGTCTGGCTACAGGTTTATCATTTTTGTTTATCTTCTCAAAGAACCAGCTTTTAGTTTTATTGATCTTTGCTATTGTTTTTATTTCATTTATTTCTGCTCTGATCTTTATGATTTCTTTCCTTCTATTAACTTTGGGTTTTGTTCTTCGTTCTCTAGTTCCTTTAGGTGTAGGGTTAGATTGTTTATTTGAGATTTTTCTGGTTTCTTGAGGTAGGCTTTTATTGCTATAAACTTCCCTCTTAGAACTGTTTTTGCTGCATCCCATAGGTTTTCAATCATCGTGTTTTTGTTGTCATTTGTCTCTAGGTAGTTTTTGATTTCCTCTTTTATTTCTTCAGTGATCTCTTGGTTATTTAGAAACGTATTGTTTAGCCTCCATGTGTTTGTTTTTTACGTTATTTTCCCTGTAATTGAGTTCTAATCTCATAGCATTGTGGTCGGAACAGCTGCTTGATATGATTTCAGTTTTCTTAAATTTACTGAGGCTTTATTTGTGACCCAAGATGTGATCTATCCCAGAGAATGTTCCGTGTACCATTGAGAAGAACTTGTAGTCTGCTGTTTTTGGATGGAATGTCCTATAAATATCCATTAAATCTATCTGGTCTATTGTGTCATTTAAAGCTTGTGTTTCCTTATTAATTTTCTGTCTGGATGATCTCCATTGGTGTAAGTGAGGTGTTAAAGTCCCTTGCTATTATTGTGTTACTGTTGATTTCCTCTTTTATAGCTGTTAGCAGTTGCCTTATATATTGAGGTGTTCCTGTGTTGGGTACATATATATTTATAATTGTTATATCTTGGATTGATCCCTTGATCATTATGTAGTGTCCTTCCTTGTCTCTTGTAACATTCTTTATTTTAAAATCTATTTTATCTGATATGAGTATTGCTACTCCAGCTTTCTTTTGATTTTCATTTGCATGGAATATATTTTTCCATCCCCTCACTTTCAGTCTGTATGTGTCCCTAGGTCTGAAATGGGTCTCTTGTAGACAGCATATATATGGATCTTGTTTTTGTATCCATTCAGTGAGCCTGTGTCATTTGGTTGGAGCATTTAATCCATTCATGTTTAAGGTAATTATCAATATGTATGTTCCTATTATTATTTTCTTAATTGTTATGGGTTTGTCTTAGTGGGTCCTTTTCTTCTCTTGTGTTTCCCACTTAGAGAAGTTCCTTTAGCATTTGTTGTAGAGCTGGTTTCGTGGTGCTGAATTCTCTTAGCTTTTGCTTGTCTGTAAAGCTTTTGATTTCTCCATCAAATCTGAATGAGATACTTGCTGGGTGGAGTACTCTTGGTGGTAGGTTCTTCCCTTTCATCACGTTAAATTTATCATGCCACTCCCTTCTGGCTTGTAGATTTTCTGCTGAGAAATCAGCTGTTAACCTTATGGGAGTTCCGTTGTATGTTGTCATTTTTCCCTTGTTGCTTTCAATAATTTTTCTTTGTCTTTAATTTTTTCAATTTGATTACTGTGTGTCTCGGCATTTTTCTCCTTTGGTTTATCCTGCCTGGGACTCTCTGCGCTTCGTGGACTTCGGTGGCTATTTCTTTTCCCATGCTAGGGAAGTTTTCAACTATAATCTCTTCAGATATTTTCTTGAGTCCTTTCTCTCTCTGTTCTCCATCTGGGACCCCTATAATGCGAATGTTGTTGCATTTAATGTTGTCCCAGAAGTCTCTTAGGTTGTCTTCATTTATTTTCATTCTTTTTCTTTATTCTGTTCCATGGCAGTGATTTCCACCTTTCTGTCTTCCAGGTCACTTATCCATTCTTCTGTCACAGTTATTCTGCTACTGATTCCTTCTAGTGTATTTTTCATTTCAGTTATTGTATTGTTCATCTCTGTTTGTTTGTTCTTTAATTCTTCTAGGTGTTTGTTCCTTAATTCTTCTAGGTCTTTGTTAAGCATTTCTTGCATCTTCTCGATCTTTGCCTCCATTATTTTTCTAAGGTCTTGGATCATCTTCACTATCATTATTCTGAACTCTTTTAATGGAAGGTTACCTATCCCCACTTCATTTCGTTGTTTTTCTGAGGATTTATCTTGTTCCTTGATCTGGTATAAAGTCCTCTGCCTTTTCATTTTCTCTATCTTTCTGTGAATGTGGTTTTCCTTCCACAGGCTGCAGAATTGTAGTTCTTCTTGCTTCTGCTGTCTGCTCTCCAGTGATTGAGTCTATCTGAGAGGCTTGTGCAAGCTTCCTTATGCGAGGGACTGGTGGTGGGTAGAGCTGGGTGTTGCTCTGGTGGGCAGAGCTTTAATCTGCTTGTCTGTGGATTAAATAAAAGTTTAATAAAAAGTTTAATCCGCTTGTCTGCTGAGGCATGGGGCTGGGTTCCCTCCCTGTTGGTTGTTTGGACTGAGGTGACCCAGCACTGGAGCCTACCTTGCTCTTGGTGAGGCTAATGGTGGACTCTGGGAGAGTTCACGCCAAGGAGTATTTCCCAGAACTTCTGCTGTCAGTGTCGTTGTCCCCATGGTGAGCCGCAGCCACACCCCACCTCTGCAGGAGACCCTCTAAAACTAGCAGCTAGGTATGATCATTCACCTATGGGGTGACTGCTCCTTCCCCTGGGTCCTGATGTGCACACTACTTTGTGTGTGTCCTCCAAGAGGGGAGTCTCTGTTGAGACTCTGAGTCTCTGAGTGCAGTTGAGACTCTGAGTGGAGTCGCACAGACTCTGGGTCCTGTGAAACTTCGATGTTTTGTGGTTCTAGAAATCCTATAGGAGACGGTCCACAGCAGGTGAAGCTAATGCTGTCATAGAGGTGGTGAAACCAAAGATCTGCAGTTCCGACTAGAGGTGCTGATGTACAAACAGGACAAAATCATCTCATGTGAATGTAGTTCAGGCATGTTTAAAATGAATGCAGTCATGTTAATGCCTAACATCTTCTATCTTGTGCCTCTCCTCAAGGACCCCCTCCTCAGTTCCTGAGGCTCCTGTAAGTCATGTACAGGGGAATGGAGAGTGGGCTCTGTCCAGTCTGAGCCCTGAGTTACCCTGTGTGTATCTTAGGATACTTTGTATTTCTGTGGTGGCTCTTGTAACATCATCTCTTTCAGTTCTGATTTATTTGGGCCCTCTCTTTTAAAAAAAGTACTACTGTTGTCTTTTATTCTTTACAGAAGTTTAATAAGTGTTTGATCTACTACCCTTACTCTATGTATACTTTTTGCCGTGAGATTTTTACTTTTGTTTGTTTTCTTGTTACTGTCAATAATTAGTGAGAATTCTTTTAAGCTACCTTCAACATTGCTTATAAAGCTGCTTTATTAGTGATGACAGAGCTTTAATGGAAGTCGTGTTCTGGTTGTAAACTAGAATGCAATGTGCCAGCAAAAAGTCCCTTAAGTGTATGTCTCATTACTTCTTGTTCTTTTTTTTCCTTTTTTCTCTCTTTTTTTTTTCTTGTTCTTTTTTTAATTTTTATTTTTTATCAGAGCAAATTTGATTAAAATGTTTTGTTTGTTCTAGGTGTGTAAGATGTGGTTCTTTTACACATATACATGTATCTATACTTCTTCAGATCGTTTTCTCATGTAGCTTGTGACACAATGTTGAGTAGTCTTCTCTTGGTATTCCGTAGGTCTTTGGTGATTATATATTTCACATGTGTTCCTATATCTATGTTAACCCCAATATCCTAATGTATCCAGTCCTCACACCTTTCCATTTGGTGAACCTTAACTTTGTTTAATGAATCTGTGATTGCCTTTCTCTGTGGAAATATCTTCATTGGTATCAATTTTTAGCTAACACCTATAAGTGATATTATAGGATATGTGTCTTTTGCTGTCTGACTTAGTACAATTTGCCTGATTACCTCTAGAATCATCTACGGTGCTGCAAATGGCATTGTTTCATTTTTTTCCCTAGATAATATTCCATCTGTACATGTACCAGTTCTTCTTTGTCCACTCACCTCTTGATGGACTTTCTGGTTGCCTCCATGTCTTGGCTATTGTAATACTGCTGCACTGCACATTTGCCTGCCTGTGTCTTTCCAATTCTGTCTTCTTATGTTATAGGCCCAAGAGTGGGCCTCCTGTATCATATAGTATCTCAGGGTTTACCGTTTAAATGCACCATGATTCTGTGCTCATTAGTGGCTCTTTCCAGGTTACATCTCACTTAAAGTTGAGGGTATGCATTTCTCCACAACACCTTCAGCATTTATTTATTTATTTATTTTTAACATCTTTATTGAAGTATAATTGCTTTACAATGGTGTGCTAGCTTGTGCTTTACAAAAAAATGAGTCAGTTATACATATACATATGTTCCCATATCACTTCCCTCTTGCGTCTCCCTCCCTCCCACCCTCCCTCCCCTCCAGGCGGTCACAAAGCACCGAGCTGATCTCCCTGTGTCATGCTGCTGCTTCCCACTAGCTATCTACCTTACGTTTGGTAGTGTATATATGTCCATGCCTCTCTCTCCCTTTGTCACAGCTTACCCTTCCCCCTCCCCATATCCTCAACTCCATTCTCTAGTAGGTCTCTGTCTTTATTCCTGTTTTACCCCTAGGTTCTTCATGACATTTTTTTCCTTAAATTCCAGGTATATGTGTTAGCATACGGTATTTGTCTCTCTCTTTCTGACTTACTTCACTGTGTATGACAGACTCTAGGTCTATCCACCTCATTACAAATAGCTCAATTTCGTTTCTTTTTGTGGCTTCAGCATTTATTGTTTGTAGTTTTCTTGCTGATGGATATTCTGACTGGTGTGAGCTGATACATCTTTGTGGTTGAATTTGCATATGACTCATAATCCTTTGAAATTGAGCTTTAAGGCATGTCCTTTTTATTTTTCAAACTGTGATTACAGCTTAGCTCTTCAAAGTGTTTTCTAAAGTATGTGTTACATTTTGAAATTTATTGGCCATTACCTCCCTCAAAACATTTTGAGGGCAGGTTTCATTTACAGCCCTGCAGTACTTGTTCACATGAAGTGACCATTAGCACAGGCTTTAAAGCTGCTTTTGCAGGTAACAGCCAGATTGCGGCAGCCTTTCTTTGTTCCCCATGCTGGTACTAGGGAAACAGAGCTTCCGGCCAGTGGTCTTCCTCGGTTATAAATTAGAGTGGAATGTGCCCGGATAAACCCCCAAAGGCTGATGTCTCCTTATTTTTGTTTGTTTTTTAAATTTAATTTATATTTTTATCGGAGTAATATTCCATTGTGTATATGGACCACTTCTTGGTGCATAGCTCTGTTGAGGGACATTTTCGTTGCTTCCAAGTGTTGGCTATATTAAATATTGCTGGAGTGCAAGATTGCCGGCCTGTGACTTTTTGATTCTCATTTTCTCAGGTGATAGGCCCAGCAGTGGGTGTGACTGATTGACTAGTAGCTCAATGTTTACCTTTTCAAAGCACCTCCATTGTGTTTTCATTAGTGGCTCTTACCATGTCTCCCTTAGAACCGAGGGTACGAACTTCTCCACAATCCCTTCAGCATTTATAGTTTGCAGCATTTTTGCTAATGGCCAATCTGACTGCTGTGACCTGATAGGTTTTTGTAATTTGGGTTGGCATGACTTTAAAAATTCCTAAAATTCATCATTTTCCACGCCTTTTTCCTTTCTGTTAAAAATCAAGTGTGAGTACAATATATCTCTTGAAGCTCTCTTCTTGGAAGGTTGCCCTCTTTTGAATTTTTGGTGGATATTCGACCCCAGGATTTTTTTGGAGGGCAGATGTCATTACAGAACTGCAAGTTTGGTTAATATTTAGTGACCATTAGCACTGGGTTTAAAGCTGCTGTTGTGGGAAACGGCCACAAGGAGGCAGCATTTGTCCTTTCCCAAATCTGAGTACTAGGGCAGCAGAGCCTTTCTGGAAGTTGTGGTCCTAGGTTTTAAGTTAGAATGGAATGTGCCAGGAGGAACGCCCATAAGTTTATGTCTCATTACATCTTGGTTTTTAAAATTTATTTAATCGGGGTAATGATTAGATATTGTTTGTCCAGATGTACACAATCTGGTTCATTTGTACAATATATATGTCTATTCATGTTCAGATCCTCTTCCCATGTAAAATATTACAGTGTTCCGTAGACCTCCCTTGCTATATGGTCCGTCTTTTTGCTATATGTTTATTCTATGTATTTGTATACGTATGGTAACGTTAATCTTAATTTATCCATTCTGCCCACCTTTCCTTTTAGATAAGCATACTTAATTTCTAAGTCTGTGAGTGTCTTTCTCTGTGGAAATATGTTCATTTGTGTTAGTTATTAGATAACGCCTATAAGTGATATCATAGGATATAGGTCTTTTGCTTTCTGACTTACCTCATATTCTGTGGTTATCTCCAAGCTCATCTATGGCACCTCAAATAGCAGTGTTTCATTGTTTTCCATGGCTAATATTCTATTGTGAACGTGGACCACTTCTTCTTCATCCATACATGTGTTGATGGACATTTTGGTGGCTTCACTGTCTTGGCTATTGTGAATAAGGCTGCAGTGTAGCTTTTGCAGCCCGCGTCTTCTCGATTCTGGTCTTCTCAGGTGAGAGGCCCAGTGGTGTGACTGCTGCATCGAATGGTATCTCAACTTTTACTTTTAATCGTAGCTCCTTTCTGTTCTCATTATTGGCTCTTACCACGTTACATCTCACCAGCAGCTAGAGGGTACACAGTTCTCTAAAACCCCTTCAGAATTTATTGTTTGTAGACCTTTTGCTGATGGGCAGTCGACTGGTGTGAGTTGAAACCTTTTTGTACATTAGATTTGCATGAGTCTAATAATTCCTGAGGTTGAGCTTTCACCCATTTTCCTTTTTTTAAACAAGAGAGTGAGTCAAACTTACCTCTTCATACTGTCGTCTTGAAAAATTTGTCAGTTTTGAATTTTATTGTCCATTCCCTACCTCAGCACAGTTGTTTAGGGCAGGTGTCCTTTGCAGCCCTGAGTCCTTGTGAATGTTAAGAGAACATTAGCTGTGGGCTTAACGCTGCTCTTACGGAAAACGGCCACAAGGCAGCAGAATTTCTACATTTCCAACTCTGGGTTTTTGGGCAGCAGAGCCTTCCTGGAAATCGTGTTAGTAGGCTGCAAATTAGAGTGGAATGTGCCAGAGCACATCCCCAAGAGCTTATATCTCCTTACTTCTTGTTTGTTTTATAAATTTAATTTTTATTAATTATCAGAGCAAACTTGATAAAAATATTTTGTTTCTCCTAGGTGTACAGAATCTGGTTCATTATATCAATGTATCTGTCATTTATCTTTGCATTCTTTACCGTGTAGGTTATTACAGAGTGTTGCCTAGACCTCTCTTGGTATTCCATAGGTATTTTGTGATTATATATTTCATATGTATTAGTACATGTCTGTTAACCCTCATATCCTAATTCACACATTCCTTACACTTTTCCATTTGGTTAAACATAATTTTTTTTTCTTAATCCATGCTTTTCCTTCTCTTGGAAATAAGTTCATGAGTATCAACTTTTAGGTAACACCTAGAAGTGATGTCATAGGATATCTGTCTTTCACTTTCTTTCTTTAATTTGAGTGATTATCTCTAGGTCCTTATATGGTGGTGCAAACGGCACTGTTTCATTGTTTTCCATGGCTAATATTCCATTGTTTACATGGACCACTTCCTCTTTGTGCATTTTTCTGTTGATGGACATTTTGGTTTCTTCCAAGTCTTGGCTATGTTAAATATTCCTGCAGTACAGGATTGCCAGCCTGTGTCTTTTCCGTTCTGCTCTGCTCAGGTGATAGGCACATCAAAGGACCTACCAGATCACATGGTAGCTCAATTTTTACCCTTAAACGCACCTCCATTATGTTCTCGCTACTGGCTGTTACCAGTTTACATCCCCCCCAGCAGCTGGAGGGTACACAGTTCTCTGAAACCCCTTCAGCATTTATTCTTTGTAGACTTTTTGCTGAAGAACATTCTGACGGCTGTGAGGTGAACATTTCTGTAATTGGATTTGCATGGCTTTATTCATTGCTGATGTTGCGCATTTTTCAATTTCCTTTTATTTTAAAGAGAAAAAAAAGAAAAGACAAAATGTGCGTAAAATATGCCTCTTGACATTGTCTTCTTGAAATGTTGACGTCTTTTGAATTTTCTGGTCGATTACGACCCCAGGACATTTTTTGAGGCCCGGTGTCCTTTACAGTGCTGCACATATTTTGAATATTAAGTGAACATTACCTCTTGGTTTAAAGCTGCTGTTGTGTGAAACAGCCACAAGGCGGCAGCATTTCTCCTTTACCAAATCTGGTTACCAGGGCAATAGAGCCTTAATGGAAGTCCTGTTCTAGGTTGAAAATTAGAATGGGATGTGCCAGGAAAAATTCCTTTCAGTTTATGTCTCATTATTTCTTGTTCATATTTTTAATTTAATTTTTATTTTTTATCGCAGCAAATTTGATTACAATGTTTTTTTTTTTTGTTCTAGGTGTGCAAGATGTGGTTCTTTCACACACATACATATATCTATTCTTCTTTGGAACCTTTTCCCAGGTAGGTTATGACACAATGTTGAGTAGTCTTCTCTTGGTATTCCATAGGTCTTTGGTGATTATATATTTCACATGTGTTTCTATATCTATGTTAACCCCAATATCGTAATGTATCCAATCCTCACACCTTTCGATTTGGGGAACCATAAGTTTGTTCAATGAATCTGTGATTGCCTTTCTCTGTGGAAATATCTTCATTGTTATCAATTTTCAGGTAACACCTATAAGTGATATACGTTAGGTGTCTTTCGCTTTCTCACTTACTACAAGTTGCATGGTTACCTCTAGACTCATCTATGGTGCTGCAAATGGCATTGTTTCATTTTTTTCCCGAGCTAATATTCCATCTCTATATGTAACAGTTCCTCTTTGTCCACTCATCTGTTGATGGACTTTTGGTTGCTTCCATGTCTTGGCTATTGTAATACTGCTGCAGTGCAGATTTGCCTGCCTGTGTCTTTCCAATTATGTCTTCTTATGTTATAGGCCCAGGAGTGGGCCTGCTGGATCATATAGTAGCTCAATGTTTACCTTTTAAAGGCACCTCCACCCTGTTCCCATTAGTGACTCTTACCAGGTTACGTCCCACTTCAAATTAAGGGTATGCATTTCTCCACAACCTCTTCAGCATTGATCATTTGTAGTTTCTTTCCTGATGATTATTCTGAATGGTGTGAGCTGATACCTCTGTGTGGTTGGATTTGCATGTGTCTCATAATCCTTTGAAATTGAGCTTTCAGGCATGTCCTTTTATTTTTCAAACGGTTATTACAGCTTAGTTCTTCAAATGGTTTTCTTGAAATATGTGCCACATTTTGAAATACTTTGGCCTTTACCTCCTGCAAAACATGATGAAGGGAGGTTTCCTTTACAGCCCTGCAGGACTTGTTCATATGAAGTGAAAATTAGCATAGGTTTTAAAGCTGCTTTTGCAGGTAATGGCCAGAGGGTGGAGCATTTCATAATTCTATGAAACGTAACTGAACACACAATATATAGTTTTTCTTTTAAATTTCCATTGTTACTTTTTTAAAGTACAATTATAATTGAAGTTCTTTGTAACAAGTGAAATTTTAAAAATTAAAGGAAAAGATAATATTTTACCACTTGCCATCCTTTCCCATTTACTGAAACGACCAGCATAATGTGTAGAGTTCTCATTTTATCCAGGTGTTCTATACATCTGGAATATCATGCTTCTCACTGTAGAAAAACAGATTTAGCTCTCACACTTTTTATAGGCTACATAACAGTCCATAGAACAGAAGTACCAACTATTTCAGACTTAGCTTTTTGAGGGACACTCAGGTTACTTTCTGTTTTATTTTGTTGTTCTTTTTCTGGGGGGGGTAGGAGTTTATTATTTATTTATTTATTTTTGTTGTGTTGGGTCTGAGTTTCCGTGTGAGGGCTTTCTCTAGTTGTGGCAAGTGGGGGGCCACTCTTGATCTCGGTGCGCAGGCCTCTCACTATTGCGGCCTCTCTTGTTGCAGAGCACAGGCTCCAGATGCGAGGGCTCACTTGTTGTGGCTTATGGGCCTAGTTGCTCCATGGCATGTGGAATCCTCCCAGACCAGGGCTCGAACCTGTGTCCCCTGCATTAGCAGGCAGATTCTAACCACCGCACCACCAGCGAAGCCCCCTATTTTGTTGTTCTGCTAGTTTGTTTTAACCCAAGAAAATATTTTTTTAAATACAAAAAAACAAAATTAAGCTAGGGGTAAGGATTAGGGTTTAGGGTAAGGTTTAGGGTTAGGATACGGGTTAGGATTATTGTACAGCTTAGAGTATGGTTTAGGGTTATGGTTATGGTATGGGTTAGTGTTAGGGTACAGTTTAGGGTATGGCTATGGTTTAGTGTTAGGGTACGGGTTAAGGTATGGGTTAGTGTTAGGGTATGGGTTAGGATTAGGGTATGGTTTACATTCAGGGTTATGGTTAGGTTTAGTGTATGGGTTAGTGTTAGGTATGGGTTAGGGTAAGGGTTAGGGTTAGGTTTAGTGTTAAGGAAGGGGTACAGTTTAGGGTACAGTATAGGGAACAACAAAGGGTTAGGGTTAGGGTACGTGTTAGGGTACAGTTTAGTGTTAGTGTACGGGTTAGGATTAAGGTATGGTTTAGGGTAAGGTTTAGGGTTAGGGTTAGGGAACGGGTATGGTTTGGGGTACAGTTTAGGGTATGACCACGGGTTAGGAGTAGGGTAAGTGTTAGGGTATGGTTTAGTGTTAGTGTACAGGTTAGGATTATGGTACGGGATAGTGTAAGGGTTAGGGTTAGGGTTAGGGAATGGGTACAGATTAGGTTACAGGTTAGGGTATGACAATGGGTTAGGGTTAGGGTACGTGTTAGTGTATGGGTTAGGATTAGGGTACGGGTTAAGTTATGGGTTAATGTTAGGGGATGGGTTAGGATTAGGGTACGGGTTATGGTACGGTTTAGGGAAAGGGTTAGGATATGGGGTAGGGTAAGGATAAAGTTTAGTGTATGGCTATGTGTTACTGTTAGGGTACATGTTAGCGTACAGGTTAGTGTTTGTGTACAGCTTACGGTAAGGGTTAGGGTTAGGGAACGGGTACGGTCTCAGGTACAGGTTAGGGTACGGTAGCGGGATAGGGTTAGGGTACGTGTTAGGATGAGACTTCTTTGTAGTGCAGATTTGAATTTCCCGCTTGCTTGGTTGACCAAAAAGGGCGTATGTGTTTTATCCTGAATATATTCAGGAAAAAACGCATACGCACTTTTTGGCCAAGTGCATCGTTGCCGAAGATCTGCCGCTTTTCATATGCTTTAAATGCAATTCCAATCTACCTCCTGAAATCTGTTTCCTGCAATTGTGCCTTGTTTCAAGTCCTCTTCACAGCCATACCTCAATATATTTTTGGACGATAGTTGTCTTTTATAACTCTGCAGGTTTGTGAATTGCAGTGCCCCTGAGTTCCTTTTTTCAACTCACTTTCTGTGAGCTGGCCACAAATCAACAGGATTGCTTCAGGCCCTATTCTGGTTCCGGCACGGCACGCTGAGTCTTTGGTTAATTCTACATCCTGGTGGGAAATTAGAGTGAAATGTGCCCGTCCAAACACCTACAGCTAGTCTCTCATTGGTTCTCCCTATTCCCGTTCATCCTCCGCAGAAATTGCAGAGTGTGCCAAACAGGAGGTTACAAGCACTGACTCTCCAAGTGGGGAGATTGTTAGTAAAGCGTCTGGAATGGCGAACCCGAGTACCAGCGGATGAATAATGAGATGCGTTTTAGAAACCTTGCCCGATCACACTGTGGACCATCCTCTGGGTTTCCCACGCATGTTTTAGCTGTAGGAAGAATCCCTTAAACCTGGAGAGTTGGGACCCATGGAATGGGTAGCACGCAGTACTACTTCAAAGGGTTTGCATTTGCTCACCGAACCTCACCAATCCTCACAGCCCCAAGTGTCCAGCCTTATGTCTCTCCCAGCTGTGGGTGTAGATGTGGTAAATCCAGGTTTTGTCACAAGCCCTGAACGAATTATTTAAGAATTTATCTCTCTTTCACTGTCTTTGTGTTTTGATTTTGAAATTTATTTTTATAATGGGGTTTAGCTGATTTTCACTGCTGTGTTTATGCCGCTCGATGCACACTTGATCCTCTTATGGAGACATATAAACACATAGGTTTTAAGATTCTTACTAGTCAGATATATTCCTCTGCAGTGAATAGGGGGTGTTGAGTCCACTTCGTTGAACAAGGAGTATATCTTGTCTATTACTGGCTTATGGAACGGTATCTGTGCTAATTTCAATCTCTGGTTTTATGCAGCACCCCAACTCACCTTTCCCCTTAAGCAAGCAAAAGTTTGTTTTCTAAATGTGAGACTCTGTTCTGTTTTGTAATTCAGTTCATGTGTAGCCAAGTTTACATTCCCTCTATAAGTGATATCTTATAACTAGTTTCTTTTTCTGTGTGACTTATTTCACTCAGAATCATCTTACCTAAATCCACTCATTATGCTGCTACGGGCCTGATGACATTGATTTCATTGCAGAGTGATATTCTATTCTATGTAAGTACCATAACTTCTTTATCCATTTTTCTCTTTCTGGGATACTTAAGTTGTTCTGTTGTCGAGGTTCTTGTAAACACAGCAGCCCTAAACTTTGGGGTGGCTGAGTCTTGTTGATTTTAATTTTCCTAAGCTATAGGGCCATAGGTGGAAGTGCCCGAGTCTCTGTAACTTTGTTTTTTAGAGGTTTCAGGAAACACCATACACTTCTCCAGAGTGGCTGTTGGCCATTTACATCCCGCCCATCAGCATAACAAGGCTCCCTGTTCTCCATGGCCTGTCCTGCCTTTCTGGTTTTTACATTTTTTTCAGATGGCCCATTTGACCGGTGGGAAGTGAGACTTCATTGTAGTGCGGATTTCCATTGCACGCTTCCTTGGTTGGCAAAAAAGGCCATATGCGTTTTTTCCTGGATATATTCAGGAAAAAACCATGTGCATTTTTTGGCCAAGTGCATCATTGTCGAAGTTCTGCCGCTTTTCATATGTTTTAATGCAGTTTCCATCTACCTCCTGAAATATATTTCCTGCAATTGTGCCGTGCTTTCAAGTCCTCTTTGCAGCCTTACTTCAGTATATTTTTGGACGATAGCTGTCATTTATAACTCTGCAGGTTTATGAATTACAGTGCCCCTAAGGTCCTTTCTTCAACTCGCTTTCTTGTGAGCTGGCCGCAAAACCACAGGATTGCTTCAGGCCCTAATCTGGTTTCATCACGGCACGCTGAGCCTTTGGTTAATTCCTCTTCCTGGTGGGAAATTAGAGTGAAATGTGACCGTCCAAACACCTACAGCTAGTCTCTCATTGGTTCTCCCTATTCCCGTTCAACCTCTGCAGAAACTGCTAACTGTGCTAAACAGGAGTTTTAAGGCACAGACTCTCCACTTGGGGAGATTTTTAGTAAAGCATCTGGAATGGCAAACCCGTGTACCAAGGGACAAAAAATGAGATGTGGTTTAGAAACGTTGCCCGATTACATGGTGTACAATCCTCTGGGTTTCCCATGCATGTTTTAGCTGTAGGAAGAATCCCTTAAACGAGGAGAGTTGGGACCCATGGAATGGGTAGCATACAGTATTACTTCAAAGGGTCTCCATTTGCTCACCGAACCTCACCAATCCTCTCAGCCCCAAATGTCCTGCCTTATGTCTCACCCAGCTGTGGGTGTAGATGTGGTAAATCCAAGTTTCATCACAAGCCCTGAACGAATTATTTAAGAACTTTCTCTCCTTCACTGTCTTTGTTTTTGAAATTTATTTTAATAATGGGGTTTAGTTGATTTTCATGGCTGTGTATAGTGCTCTACACACACTTGATTCTCTTACGGAGACATATAAATACATATGTTTTAATATTCTTATTGTCAGATATATTCCTCTGCAGTGAATAGGCGGTGTTGAGTCTAATTCGTTGAGCAAGGAGTATATCTCGTCTATTACATATTTGGCTTATGGAATAGTATCTGTGCTAATTTCAATCTCTGGTTTTACGTAGCACCCCAACTCATCATTCCCCTTAAGGAAGCATAAGTTTGTTTTCTAAATGTGAGACTCTGTTCTGTTTTGTAATTCAGTTCATGTGTAGCCAAGTTTACATTCCCTCTATAAGTGATATCTTATGATAAGTTTCTTTTTCTGTGTGACTTATTTCCTTTGAATCATTGTACCTAAATCCATTCATTATGCTTGTACGGGCCGGACGACATTGATTTCATTGCTGAGTGATGTTCCATTGTACGTAAGTATGAAAACTTCTTTATCCATTTCTCTCTTTCAAGGATATTTAATTTGTACCATAGTCGAGACTCTTGTAAACAGAGCAGCCCTAAACTTTGGGGTGGTTGTTTCTTGTTATTTTAATTTTCCTGAGTTATAGTGCTATAAGTAGGTTTAGGGTTAGGGTTAAGGTTAGGGTTAGGGAACGGGTATGGTTTAGGATGCGACAATGGTTTAGGGTGAGCGAAAGTGTTAGGGTACAGGTCAGTGTTAGTGTACCATTTAGGATTAGGGTAAGTGTTAGGGTAATGCTTCAGGTTAGGGTTATGTTTAGGGAATGGGGACGGTTTAGGGTAGAGGTTAGGGTACGACAACAGTTTAGGGATAGCGTACATGTAAGGGTAAGTGTTAGTGTTAGCGTACGGGTTAGGATTAGGGGACGGGTTAGGGTAAGGCTTCGGGTAAGGGTTAGGGTTAGCGTTAGGGATAGGGGACGGTGACCATTTAGGGAACAGGTTAGGGTATGACAATGGTTGAGAGTCAGCATTCGTGTTAGGGTATGAGTTAGAGTTAGCGTATGGGTTAGGATTAGGGGACCGGATAGGGTAAGACTTCGGGTAAGGGTTAGGGATAGGGTTAGGGGACGGGGAAAGTTTAGGGTACAGGTTAGGGTACGACAAGAGTTTAGGGTGAGCGTACATGTTAGGGTATGGGTTAGTGTTAGAATACGGGTTAGAATTAGGGGACGGGTTAGGGTAAGGCTTCAGGTAAAGTTTAAGCTTAGGATTAGGGGACTGGGAAGGTTTAGGGTACAGGTTAGGGAACGACGATGGTTTAGGGTGAGTGTACATGTTAGGGCATGGGTTAGTGTTAGCATACGGGTTAGGATTAGGGGACAGGTTAAGGTAAGGCTTCGGGTAAAGGTTAGGGTTAGGGTTAGGGGACGGGGAATTTAGGGTACAGTTTAGGGTACGACAGTGGTTTAGGGTGAGTGTACGTGTTAGGGTATGGGTTAGTTTAGCGTACGGGTTAGGATTAGGGGACGGGTTAGGGTAAGGCTTCAGGTAAGGGTTAGGGTTAGGAGAGGGGGACAGTTTAGGGTACAGGTTAGGGTGTGACAGCAGTTTAGGGTGACCGTACGTGTTAAGGTATGGGTTAGTGTTAGTGTACGGGTTAGGATTAGGTGACGGGTTAGGGTAAGGCTTCAGGTAAGGGTTAGGGTTAGGGTTAAGGGACGGGGACGGTTTAGGGTACAGATTAGGGTACTACAACGGTTTAGGGTGAGTGTACGTGTTAGGATATGAGTTAGTGTTAGCGTACGGGTTAGGATGAGGGGACAGGATGGGATAAGGCTTCGGGTAAGTGTTAGGGTTAGGCTTATGAGACGGGGACGGTTTAGGGTACATGTTAGGGTACAACAACGGTTTAGGGTGAGCATAGGTATTAGAGTACAGGTTAGTGTTAGGGTATGGCTTAGGATTAGGGGATGAGTTAGGGTAAGGCCTCGGGTAAGTGTTAGGGTTAGGGGACAGGGTCGGATTAGGGTACAGTTTAGGGTACGACAATGGTAAAGGGTGAGGGTACATGTTAGGGTACAGGATAGTGTCAGCGTACGGGTAAGGATTAGGGGAAAGTTTAGGGTACGGCTTCCAGTAAGGGGTACGGTTAGGGTTAGGGAATGGAGATGGTTTACGGCACAGGTTAGGGTACAATAACAGTTTAGGGTGAGCATAAGTGTTAGGGTATGGGTTAGTGTTAGCGTACGGGTTAGGATTAGGGGACGGGTTAGGGTAAGGCTTTGGGTAAGGGTTAGGGTTACGGTTAGGGGACGGGGACGGTTTACGGTACAGGTTAGGGTACGACAAAGGTTTAGGGTGAGGCGTACGTGTTAGGGTATGGGTTAGTGTTAGCATACGGGTTAGGATTAGGGGATGGGTTAGGGTAAGGCTTCGGGTAAGGGTTAGGGTTAGGGGAAGGGGACAGTTTAGGGGACAGGTAAGTGTACGACAATGGTTTAGGGTGCGCGTAAGTGTGAAGGCACGGGTTAGTGTTATCGTATGGGTTAGGATTAGGGGACGGGTTAGGGTAAGGCTTCGCTAGGGGTTAGGGTTAGGTAAGGGTTAGGGTTACTGTTAGGGTTAGGTGGACAGGGATGGTTTTGGGTACAGGTTAAGGTACGACAATGGTTTAGGGTAAGCATACGTGTGAGGGCACGGGTTAGTGTTAGCGTAGGGTTAAGATAAGGGGACGGGTTAGGGTTAGGGGAAGGGGACGGTTTAGGGGACAGGTTAGGGTACGACAACGGTTTAGGGTGAGCGTACGTGTGACGGCACAGGTTAGTGTTAGCGAACGGGTTAGGATTAGGGGATGGGTTAGGGTAAGGCTTCGGGTAAGGGTTAGGGTTAGGGTTAGGGTTAGGGGATGGGGATGGTTTAGGGGACAGGTTAGGGTATGACAACGGTTTAGGGTGAGCGTACGTGTGAGGGCACGGATTAGTGTTAGCATACGGGTTAGGATTAGGGGATGGTTTAGGGTAAGGCTTCGGGAAAGGGTTAGGGTTAGGGTTAGGGAACGGGGAAGGTTTAGGGGACAGGTTAGGGTACGCCAACAGTTTAGCGTGAGTGTACGTGTGAGGGCACGGTTTAGTGTTAGCGAACGGGTTAGAACTAGGGGATGGGATAGGGTAAGGCTTCGGGTAAGGGTTAGGGTTAGGGTTAGGGGATGGAGACGGTTTAGGGGACAGGTTAGGGTACAACAACGGTTTAGGGTGAGAGTACGTGTGACGGCATGGGTTAGTGTTAGCGAACGGGTTAGGATTAGGGGACAGGTTAGTCTAAGGCTTAGGGTAATGGTTAGGGTTAGGGTTAGAATTATGGTTAGGGTTAGGTGATGGGGACGATTTAGGGGACAGGTTAGGGTATGACAATGGTTTAGTGTGTGCGTACGTGTGAAGGCACGGGTTAGTGTTAACGTACGGGTTAGGATTAGGGGACGGGTTAGGTTAAAGCTTCAGGTTAGGTTTGGTTAGGGGACGGTTTAGGAGACAGGTTAGTGTACGACAACTGTCTGTGGTGAGCGTACATGTGAGGGCACAGGTTAGTGTTAGCGTACGGTTTGGGATTAGGAGACGGGTTAGGGTAAGACTTCTGGTAAGGTTAGGGTTAGGGTTAGGGTTAGGGGATGGGGACGGTTTAGGGGAGAGGTTAGGGTACGACAATGGTTTAGGGTGAGCGTACGTGTGAGGGCATGGGTTAGTGTTAGCATACGGGTTAGGATTAGGGAACGGGTTAGGTTAAGGCTTCGGGTAAGGTTTAGGGTTAGGGTTAGGGGACGGGGACGGGGATGGTTTAGGGGAGAGGGTAGGGTACGACAACGGTTTAGGGTGAGCGTACGTGTGAGAGCACGGGTTAGTGTTAGCGTACGGATTAGCATTAGGGGACGGGTTAGGGTTAGTGTTGGGGTTAGGGGACGGGGATGGTTTAGGGGACAAGTTAGGGTATGTCAACGGTTTAGGGTGAGCGTACGTGTAAGGGCACGGGTTAGTGTTAGCATACGGGTTAGGATTCGTGGACGGTTTCAGGTAAGGCTTCAGGTAAGGGTTAGGGTTAGGGTTAGGGCTAGGGTTAGGGAACGGGGACGGTTTAGGGGACAGGTTAGGGTATGAAAACTGTTTAGGGTGAGTATACGTGTGAGGGCACGAGTTGGTGTTAGCATATGGGTTAGGATTAGGGGACGAGTTAGGGATAGGATTAGGGTTAGTGTTAGGGGACGGGGACGGTTTAGGGGACAGGTTAGGGTACACCAACGGTTTAGGGTGAGCGTACGTGTGAGGGCACGGTTAGCGTACGGGTTAAGATTAGGGGACGGGTTAGGGTAAGGCTTCGGGTTAGGGTTAGGGTTAGGAGATGGGGATGGTTTAGGGGACAGTTTAGGGTACGACAACGGTTTAGGGTGAGCGTACATGTGAGGGCACAGGTTAGTGTTAGCGTACGGGTTGGGATTAGAGGACTGGTTAGGGTAAGGCTTCTGGTAAGTGTTAGGGTTAGGGTTAGGGGATGGGGACGGTTTAGGGGACAGGTTAGGGTACGACAATTGTTTAGGGTGAGCGTACGTGTGAGGGCATGGGGTAGTGTTAGCGTACGGGTTAGGATTAGGGGACGGGTTAGGGTAAGGCTTTGGTAAGGTTTAGGGTTAGGGTTAGGGTTAGGGATCGGGGATGGTTTAGGGGACAGGGTAGGGTACGACAACGGTTTAGGGTGAGCGTACGTGTGAGGGCACGGGATAGTGTTAGCGTATGGGTTAGGATTAGGTGACGGGTTAGGGTAAGGGTTCGGGTAAGGGTTAGGGTTAGTGTTAGGGTTAGGGTTAGGGGACGAGGAAGGTTTAGGGGACAGGTTAGGGTACGTCAACTGTTTAGGGTGAGCGTACGTGTAAGGGCATGGGTTAGTGTTAGCGTACAGGTTAGGATTAGGGGACGATTTAGGGTAAGGCTTCGGGTAAGGGTTAGGTTTAGGGTTAGGGTTAGGGGACGGGGACGGTTTAGGGGACAGGTTAGGGTACAACAAAGTTTTAGGGTGAGTGTACTTGTGAGGGCACTGGTTAGTGTTAGCGCACGTGTTAGGTTTAGGGGATGGTTTAGGGTAAGGCTTCGAGTAAGTGTTAGGGTTAGGTTTAGGGTTAGGGTTAGGGTTAGCGGATGGGGACTGTTTAGGGGAAAGGTTAGGGTATGAAAATGGTTTAGGTTGAGCATACGTGTGAGGGCACAGGTTAGTGTTAGCTTACGGGTTAGGATTAGGTGACGGGTTAAAATAAGTCTTTGGGTAATGGTTAGGGTTAGGGGACGGGGACGGTTTAGGGGACAGGTTAGGGTACGACAACGGTTTAGGGTGAGCGTACATCTGAGGGCATGGGTTAGTGTTAGCGTACGGCTTAGGATTAGGGGACGGGATAGAGTAAGGCTTGGGGTATGGGTTAGGGTTAGGGTTAGGGTTATGGTGAGGGTTAGGGGACGGGGACGGTTTAGGGGACAGGTTAGGGTACGACAACGGTTTGTGGTGAGCGTACGTGTGAGGGCACAGGTTAGTGTTAGCGTACGGTTTGGGATTAGGGGACGGGTTAGGGTAAGACTTCTGGTTAGGGTTAGGGGACGGGGACGGTTTAGGGGACAGGTGAGGGTACGACAACGGTTTAGGGTGAGGGTACGTGTGAGGGCACGGGTTAGTGTTAGCTTACGGGTTAGGATTAGGGGACGGGTTAGGGTAAGGCTTCGGGTAAGGGTTAGGGTTAGGGTTAAGGGACGGGGATGGTTTAGGGGACAGGTTAGGGTACGACAACGGTTTAGAGTGAGCGTACGTGTGAGGGCAGGGGTTAGTGATAGCGTACGGGTTATGACTGGGCGACGGGTTAGGGTAAGGCTTCGGGTTAGGGTTAGTGTAAGGGGACGGGGACGGTTTAGGGAACAGGTTAGGGTACGCCAATGGTTTAGGGTAAGCGTACGTGTGAGGGCAAGGGTTAGTCTTAGCGTACGGTTTAGGATTAGGGGGCGGGTTAGGGTAAGGCTTCGGGTATGTGTTAGGGTTAGGGTTAGGATCAGGGTTAGTGGACGGGGACGGTTTAGGGTACAGGTTAGTGTATGAAAACGGTTTAGGGTGAGGGTACGTGTGAGGGCACGAGTTAGTGTTAGTGTATGAGTTAGGATTAGGGGATGAGTTAGGGTTAGGATTAGGGTTAGGGTTAGGGGACGGGGATGGTTTAGGGGACAGGTTAGGATATGACAACGGTTTAGGGTGAGCGTACGCGTGAGGGCACGGGACAGTGTTAGCATACGGGTTAGGATTAGGGGACGGGTTAGGGTAAGAGTTAGGTTTAGGGTTAGGGTTAGGGGACGGGGACAGTTTAGGGGACAGGATAGGGGACGACAACGGTTTAGGGTGAGCGTACGTGTGAGGGCACTGATTAGTGTTAGCATATGGGTTAGGATTAAGGGACGGGTTAGGGTAAGGCTTTGGGTAAGCGTTAGGGTTAGGTTTAGGTTTAGGGTTACGGTTAGGGAATGGGGACGGTTTAGGGGACAGGTTAGGGTACGACAACGGTTTAGAGTGAGCGTACGTGTGAGGGCAGGGGTTAGTGATAGCGTACGGGTTATGACTGGGCGACGGGTTAGGGTAAGGCTTCGGGTTAGGGTTAGTGTAAGGGGACGGGGACGGTTTAGGGAACAGGTTAGGGTACGCCAATGGTTTAGGGTAAGCGTACGTGTGAGGGCAAGGGTTAGTCTTAGCGTACGGTTTAGGATTAGGGGACGGGTTAGGGTAAGGCTTCGGGTATGTGTTAGGGTTAGGGTTAGGATTAGGGTTAGTGGACGGGGACGGTTTAGGGTACAGGTTAGTGTATGAAAACGGTTTAGGGTGAGGGTACGTGTGAGGGCACGAGTTAGTGTTAGTGTATGAGTTAGGATTAGGGGATGAGTTAGGGTTAGGATTAGGGTTAGGGTTAGGGGACGGGGATGGTTTAGGGGACAGGTTAGGATATGACAACGGTTTAGGGTGAGCGTACGCGTGAGGGCACGGGACAGTGTTAGCATACGGGTTAGGATTAGGGGACGGGTTAGGGTAAGAGTTAGGTTTAGGGTTAGGGTTAGGGGACGGGGACAGTTTAGGGGACAGGATAGGGGACGACAACGGTTTAGGGTGAGCGTACGTGTGAGGGCACTGATTAGTGTTAGCATATGGGTTAGGATTAAGGGACGGGTTAGGGTAAGGCTTTGGGTAAGCGTTAGGGTTAGGTTTAGGTTTAGGGTTACGGTTAGGGAATGGGGACGGTTTAGGGGACAGGTTAGGGTACGTCAATGGTTTAGGGTGAGAGTACGTGTGAGGGCACGGGTTAGTGTTAGCGTACGGGTTAGGATTAGGTGACGGCTTAGGATAAGGCTTCGGGTAAGGGTTAGGGTTAGGTTTAGGGTTTGGGTTAGGGGACGGGGACGGTTTAGGGGACAGGTTAGGGTACAACAACGGTTTAGGGTGAGCGTATATCTGAGGGCATGGGTTAGTGTTAGCGTACGGGTTAGGATTAGGGGACGGGTTAGAGTAAGACTTTTTGTATGGGTTAGGGTTAGGGTTAGGGTGAGGGTTATGGTGAGGGTTAGGGGACGGGGATGGTTTAGGGGACAGGTTAGTGTACGCCAACGGTATAGGGTGAGTGTACGTGTGACGGCCCGGATTAGTGTTAGCGTACGGTTTAGTAATAGGGGACTGGTTAGGGTAAGGCTTCGGGTAAGGGTTAGGGTTAGGGGACGGGGATGGTTTAGGGGACAGGTTAGGGTATGACAACAGTTTAGGGTGAGCGTATGCGTGAGGGCACAGTTTAGTGTTAGCGTAAGTGTTAGGATTAGTGGACGGGTTAGGTTACGTCTTCGGGTAAGGGTTAGGGTTAGGGTTAGGGTTAGGGGATGGGGAGGGTTTAGGGGACAGGTTAGGGTACGACAACGTTTTACGGTGAGCGTACGTGTGAGGGCATGTGTTAGTGTTAGCTTACGGGTTAGGATTAGGGGACGGGTTAGGGTAAGGATTCCGGAAAGGGTTAGGGTTAGGGTTAGTGGATGGGGACGGTTTAGGGGACAGGTTAGGGTACGACAACGGTTTAGGGTGAGCGTACGTGTGAGGGCACGGGTTAGTGTTAGCGTACGGGTTAGGATTAGGGACGGGTTAGGGTAAGGCTTCGGGTAAGATTTGGGTTTAGGGTTAGGGTTAGGGTTAGGGTTGGGGGACGGGGACGGTTTAGGGGTCAGGTTAGGGTACGACAACGGTTTAGGGTGAGCGTACGTGTGACGGCACAGGTTAGTGTTAGCGTACGGGTAGGATTAGGGGACGGGTTAGTCTAAGGCTTAGGGTAAGGGTTAGGGTTAGGGTTAGGGTTAGATTTAGGGTTAGGGTTAGGGGACGGGGACGGTTTAGGGGACAGGTTAGGGTATGACAATGGTTTAGGGTGAGCGTACGTGTGAGAGCATGGGTTAGTGTTAGCGTAATG
Source organism: Globicephala melas (assembly GCF_963455315.2). Lineage (NCBI taxonomy): Eukaryota > Metazoa > Chordata > Mammalia > Artiodactyla > Delphinidae > Globicephala > Globicephala melas. The sequence continues at coordinate 214,605 of NW_027207505.1, read as the reverse complement.
ATTAGGATTAGGGGACGGGATAGGGTAAGGCTTTGGGTAAGGTTTAGGATTAGGGTTAGGGTTAGGGTTCAGGGATGGTTTAGGGGACAGGGTAGGGTAAGACAACGGTTTAGGGTGAGCGTACGTGTGAGGGCACGGGTTAGTGTTAGCGTATGGGTTAGGATTAGGGAACGGGTTGGGGTAAGGGTTCGGGTAAGGGTTAGGCTTAGTGTTAGGGTTAGGGGACGGGGACGGGGACGGTTTAGGGTTCACGTTAGGGTATGAAAACGGTTTAGGGTGAGCGTACGTGTGAGGGCACAAGTTAGTGTTAGCATATGGGTTAGGATTAGGGGTCGAGTTAGGGTTAGGATTAGGGTTAGGGTTAGGGGACGGGGACGGTTTGGGGACAGGTTAGGTTACGACAACGGTTTAGGGTGAGCATATGCATGAGGACACGGGATAGTGTTAGCGTTCGGGTTAGGATTAGGGGACGAGTTAGGGTAAGGCTTCGGGTAAGGGTTAGGTTTAGGGTTACGGTTAGGGGACGGGGACGGGTTAGGGGACAGGTTAGGGTACTACAACGTTTTAGGTTGAGCGTACTTGTTAGGGCACTGGATAGTGTTAGCGTACGGGTTAGGATTAGGGGACGGGTTAGGGTAAGGCTTCGGGTAAGCGTTAGGGTTAGGGTTAGGGTTAGGGTTAGTGGATGGGGACGGTTTAGGGGACAGGTTAGGGGACAGGTTAGGGTACGACAACGTTTTAGGTTGAGCGTACTTGTTAGGGCACTGGTTAGTGTTAGCATAAGGGTGAGGATTAGGGGACGGGTGAGGGGAAGGCTTCGGGGAAGGGTTAGGGTTAGGGGACGGGCTAGGGTTAGGGTTAGGGGACGGGGATGGTTTAGGGTCCAGGTGAGGGTACGACAACGCTTTAGGGGGAGCGTACGTGTGAGGGCAAGGGTTAGTGTTAGCGTACGGGTTAGGATTAGGGGACGGGTGAGGGGAAGGCTTCGGGGAAGGGTTAGGGTTCGGGCTAGGGTTAGGGTTAGGGGACGGGGATGGTTTAGAGTCCAGGTGAGGGTGCGACAATGGTTTAGGGGGAGCGTACGTGTGAGGGCAAGGGTTAGTGTGAGCGTACGGCTTAGGATTAGGGGACGGGTGAGGGGAAAGCTTTGGGGAAGTGTTAGGGTTAGGGTTCTTGTTAGGGTCAGGGTTAGGGGACGGGGACGGTTTAGGGTCCAGGTGAGGGTACGACAACGGTGTACGGGGAGTGTACATGTGAGGGCAAGGGTTAGTGTTAGCGTACGGGTTAGGATTATGGGATGGGTGAGGGGAAGGCTTCGGGGAAGGCTTAGGTTTAGGTTTCGAGCTAGGGATAGGGTTAGGGGACGGGGACAGTTTAGGATCCAGGTGAGGGTATGACAACGGTTTAGGGTGAGCGTACGTGTGAAGGCACGGATTAGTGTTAGTTTACGGGTTAGGATTAGGGGACGGGTGAGTGGAAGGCTTCGGGAAAGTGTTAGGGTTAGGGTTCGGGCTAGGGTTAGGGTTAGGGGACGGGGACGGTTTAGGGTCCAGGTGAGGGTACGTCAATGGTTTAGGGGGAGCGTACGTGTGAGAGCAAGGGTTAGTGTTAGCGTACGGGTTAGGATTAAGGGACGCGTGAGGGGAAGACTTCGGGGAAGGGTTAGGGTTAGGGTTTGGGCTAGGGTTAGCGTTAGGGGACGGGGACGGTTTAGGGTCCAGGTGAGGGTATGACAACAGTTTAGGGGGAGCGTACGAGTGAGGGCTCGAGTTAGTGTTAGTGTACGGTTTACGATTATGGGACGGGTAAGGGGAAGGCTTCGGGGAAGGGTTAGGTTTAGGGTTCTGGCTAGGTTTAGGGTTAGGGGACCGGGATGCTTAGCGTCCAGATGATGGTACGACAACGGTTTTGGGGGAGTGGATGTGTGAGGGCACGGGTTAGTGTTAGCATACGGCTTAGGATTACGGGACGGGTGAGGGGAAGGCTTCGGGGAAGGGTTAGTGTTAGGGTTCCGGCTAGGGTTAGGGGTAGGGGACGGAGACGGTTTAGGGTGCACGTGAGTGTACGACAACGGTTTAGGGGGAGCGTACGTGTTAGGACACGAGAGATTGTAAGCGTACGGGTTAGGATTGGGGAGGGGTGAGGGGAAGGCTTCGGGCTAGGGTTAGGGATAGGGAACGGGACAGTTTAGGGTCTAGGTGAGGGTACGACAATGGTTTAGGCGGAGCGTATGGGTGAGGGCATGGGTTAGTGTTAGTGTACGGCTTAGGATTAGGGGACGGGTGAAGGGAAGGCTTCAGGGAAGGGTTAGGGTTAAGTTTCGGGCTAGGGTTAGGGTTAGAGGATGGGGACGGTTTAGGGTCCAGGTGAGGGTACGACAACGGTTTAGGGGGAGCGTACGTGTGAGGGCACAGGTTAGTGTTAGCCTAAGGGTTAGGATTAGGGGACGGGTGAGGGGAAGGCTTCGGGGAAGCGTTAAGGTTAGGGTTCGGGCTAGGGTTAAGGTTAGGGGACGGAGACGGTTTAGGGTCCAGGTGAGGGTACGACAACGGTTTGGGGAGCGTACGTGTGAGGGCACGGGTTAGTGTTAGCGTACGGGTTAGAATTAGGGGACGGGTGAGGGGAATGCTTCGGGGAAGGGTTAGGGATAGGGTTCGGTCTAGGTTTAGTGCAAGGGGATGGGGACGGTTTAGTGTCCAGGTGAGGGTAGGACAACAGTTTAGGTGGAGCGTACGTGTGAGGGCACGGGTTAGTGTTAGCGTACGGGTTAGGATTAGGGGACGGGTGAGGGGAAGGCTTCAGGGAAGGTTTCGGGTTAGGGTTCGGGTTGGGGTGCGGGATAGGGGGCGAAGAGAGTTTAGGGTTCAGGTGAGCGTACGACAACGGTTTAGGGGGAGCGTACGTGTGAGGGCATGGGTTAGTGTTGGTGTACGGGTTAGGATTAGGGGATGGGTGAGGGAAAGGCTTCGGGGAAGGCTTAGGGTTAGGTTTAGGGCTAGGGTTAGGGTTAGGGAACGGGGACGTTTAGGGTCCAGGTGAGGGTATGACAACGGTTCAGGGGGAGCATACCTGTGAGGGCACGGGTTAGTGTTCGCGTACGGGTTAGGATTAGGGGACGTGTGAGGGTCAGGCTTCGGGGAAGGGTTAGTGTTAGTGTTGGGTCTAGGGTTAGAGTTAGGGGACGGGGACGGTTTAGGGTCCAGGTGAGTGTACGACAACGGTTTCGGGGGAGCGTACGTGTGATGGCACGGGATATTGTTAGCGTACGGTTTAGGATTAGGGGACGGGTGAGGGAAAGGCTTTGGGGAAGTGTTAGGTTCAGGGTTCGGGCTAGGGTTAGGGTTAGGGGACGGGGACGGTTTAGGGTCCAGGTGAGGGTACCACAACGGTTCAGGGGGAGCGTACCTGTGAGGGCATGGGTTAGTGTTAGCCTACGGGTTAGGATTACGGGACGGGTGAGGGGAAGGCTTAGGGTTAGGGTTAAGGTTAGGCTTCGGGCTAGGGTTAGGGTTAGGGGACGGGGACGGTTTAGGGTCCAGGTGAGGGTACGACAATGGATTAGGGGGAACGTATGTGTGAGGGCACGGGTTAATGTTAGCGTACGGGTTAGGATTAGGGGATGGGTGAGGGGAACGCTTCGGGGAAGTGTTAGGGTTAGGGTTCGGGCTAGGGATAGTGTTAGGGGACGGGGACGGTTTAGGGTCCATATGAGAGTACGACAACGCTTTAGGGGGAGCGTACCTGTGAGGGCACAGGTTAGTGTTAGCGTACGGGTTAGGATTAGGGGATGGGTGAGGGGAAGGCTTCGGGGAAGGGATAGGTTTAGGGTTCGGGCTAGGGTTAGGGTTAGGGGACGGGGACGGTTTAGGGTCCAGGTGAGGGTACGACAACTGTTTAGGTGGAGCGTACGTGTGAGGGTAAGGGTTAGTGTTAGCGTACGGTTTAGGATTAGTGGACGGGTGAGGGGAAGGCTTCGGGGAAGTGTTAGGGTTAGGGTTCGGGCTAGGGTTAGGGTTAGGGGACGGGGATGGGTTAGGGTCCAGGTGAGGGTACAACAACGGTTCAGGGGGAGCGTACGTGTGAGGGCAAGGGTTAGTGTTAGCGTACGGGTTAGGATTATGGTACGGGTGAGGGGAAGGCTTCGCGGAAGTCTTAGGGTTAGGGTTCGGGCTAGGGTTACGGATAGGGGACGGGGACGGTTTAGGGTCCAGGTGAGCGTACATCAACGGTTTAGGGGGAGCGTACGTTTGAGGGCAAGTGTTAGTGTTAGCGTACGGGTTAGGATTAGGAGACGGGTGAAGGGAAGACTTCGGGGAAGGGTTAGGGTTAGGGTTCGGGCTAGGGTTAGGGTTAGGGGACAGGGACGGTTTAAGGTCCAGGTGAGGGTACGACAACTGTTCAGGTGGATCGTATGTGTGAGGGCACGGGTTAGTGTTAGCGTACAGGTTAGGATTAGGGGACGGGTGAGGGGAAGGCTTCGGGGAAGTGTTAGGGTTAGGGTTCGGGCTGGGGTTAGGGTTAGGGGACGGGGACGGTTTAGGGTCCAGGTGATTGTACGACAACGGTTTAGGGGGGGCGTACATGTGAGGGCACAGGTTAGTGTTAGCCTACGGGTGAGGATTAGGGGACGGGTGAGGGGAAGGCTTAGGGGTAGGGTTAAGGTTAGGGTTCGGGCTAGGGTTAGAGTTAGGGGACGGGTCGGTTTAGGGTCCAGGTGAGTGTACGACAACGGTTTAGGGGGAGTGTACGTGTGAGGGCATGTGTTAGTGTTAGCGTACGGGTTAGGATTAGGGGAAGGGTGAGGGGAAGGCTTCGGGTGTTAGGGTTAGGGTTCGAGCTAGGGTTAGGGTTAGGGGACGGGGACCGTTTAGGGTCCAGGTGAGGGTATGACAACGCTTTAGGGGGAGCGTGCATGTGAGGGTGCAGGTCAGTGTTAGCATACGGGTTAGGATTAGGGGAGGGGTGAGGGTCAGGCTTTGGGGAATTGTTAGGGTTAGGGTTCGGGCTAGGGTTAGTGTTAGGGGATGGGGACGGTTTAGGGTCCAGGTGAGGGTACGACAACGCTTTAGCGGGAGGATGCATGTGTGGGCTCGGGTTAGTGACAGCGTACGGGTTAGGATTAGGGGACGGGTGAGTGTCAGGCTTCGGGGAAGGGTTAGGGTTAGGGTTCGGGTTCGGGCTAGGGTTAGGTGACGGGGACGGTTTAGGGTCCAGGTAAGGGTATGGCAACGAATTTGGTGAGCGTACGGGTGAGGGCGCGGGTCAGTGTTAGTGTACGGTTTAGGATTAGGGGACGGGTGAGTGTCAGGCTTCGGGGAAGGGTTAGTGTTAGGGTTCGGGCTAGGGTTAGGGTTAGGGGATGCGGACGGTTTAGGGTCCAGGTGAGGGTACGACAACGCTTTAGGGGGAGGGTGCGTTTGTGGGTACGGGTTAGTGTTAGCGTACGGGTTAGGATTAGGGGACGGGTGAGGGTCAGGCTTCGGGGAAGTGTTAGGTTTAGGGTTCGGGCTAGGGTTAGGGTTAGGGGACGTGGACGGTTTAGGGTCCAGGTGAGGGTACCACAACGGTTCAGGGGGAGCGTACCTGTGAGGGCATGGGTTAGTGTTAGCCTACGGGTTAGGATTACGGGACGGGTGAGGGGAAGGCTTAGGGTTAGGGTTAAGGTTAGGCTTCGGGCTAGGGTTAGGGTTAGGGGACGGGGACGGTTTAGGGTCCAGGTGAGGGTACGACAATGGTTTAGGGGGAACGTATGTGTGAGGGCACGGGTTAATGTTAGCGTACGGGTTAGGATTAGGAGATGGGTGAGGGGAACGCTTCGGGGAAGTGTTAGGGTTAGGGTTCGGGCTAGGGATAGTGTTAGGGGACGGGGACGGTTTAGGGTCCATATGAGAGTACGACAACGCTTTAGGGGGAGCGTACCTGTGAGGGCACAGGTTAGTGTTAGCGTACGGGTTAGGATTAGGGGATGGGTGAGGGGAAGGCTTCGGGGAAGGGATAGGTTTAGGGTTCGGGCTAGGGTTAGGGTTAGGGGACGGGGACAGTTTAGGGTCCAGGTGAGGGTACGACAACTGTTTAGGTGGAGCGTACGTGTGAGGGTAAGGGTTAGTGTTAGCGTACGGGTTAGGATTAGTGGACGGGTGAGGGGAAGGCTTCGGAGAAGTGTTAGGGTTAGGGTTCGGGCTAGGGTTAGGGTTAGGGGACGGGGATGGGTTAGGGTCCAGGTGAGGGTACGACAACGGTTCAGGGGGAGCGTACGTGTGAGGGCAAGGGTTAGTGTTAGCGTACGGGTTAGGATTATGGTATGGGTGAGGGGAAGGCTTCGCGGAAGTCTTAGGGTTAGGGTTCGGGCTAGGGTTACGGATAGGGGACGGGGACGGTTTAGGGTCCAGGTGAGCGTACATCAACGGTTTAGGGGGAGCGTACGTTTGAGGGCAAGTGTTAGTGTTAGCGTACGGGTTAGGATTAGGAAACGGGTGAAGGGAAGACTTCTGGGAAGGGTTAGGGTTAGGGTTCGGGCCAGGGTTAGGGTTAGGGGACAGGGACGGTTTAAGGTCCAGGTGAGGGTACGACAACTGTTCAGGTGGATCGTACGTGTGAGGGCACGGGTTAGTGTTAGCGTACAGGTTAGGATTAGGGGACGGGTGAGGGGAAGGCTTCGGGGAAGTGTTAGGGTTAGGGTTCGGGCTGGGGTTAGGGTTAGGGGACGGGGACGGTTTAGGGTCCAGGTGATTGTACGACAACGGTTTAGGGGGGGCGTACATGTGAGGGCACAGGTTAGTGTTAGCCTACGGGTGAGGATTAGGGGACGGGTGAGGGGAAGGCTTAGGGGTAGGGTTAAGGTTAGGGTTCGGGCTAGGGTTAGAGTTAGGGGACGGGTCGGTTTAGGGTCCAGGTGAGTGTACGACAACGGTTTAGGGGGAGTGTACGTGTGAGGGCATGTGTTAGTGTTAGCGTACGGGTTAGGATTAGGGGAAGGGTGAGGGGAAGGCTTCGGGTGTTAGGGTTAGGGTTCGAGCTAGGGTTAGGGTTAGGGGACGGGGACCGTTTAGGGTCCAGGTGAGGGTATGACAACGCTTTAGGGGGAGCGTGCGTGTGAGGGTGCAGGTCAGTGTTAGCATACGGGTTAGGATTAGGGGAGGGGTGAGGGTCAGGCTTTGGGGAATTGTTAGGGTTAGGGTTCGGGCTAGGGTTAGTGTTAGGGGATGGGGACGGTTTAGGGTCCAGGTGAGGGTACGACAACGCTTTAGCGGGAGGATGCGTGTGTGGGCTCGGGTTAGTGACAGCGTACGGGTTAGGATTAGGGGACAGGTGAGTGTCAGGCTTCGGGGAAGGGTTAGGGTTAGGGTTCGGGTTCGGGCTAGGGTTAGGTGACGGGGACGTTTTAGGGTCCAGGTGAGGGTATGGCAACGAATTTGGTGAGCGTACGGGTGAGGGCGCGGGTCAGTGTTAGTGTACGGTTTAGGATTAGGGGACGGGTGAGTGTCAGGCTTCGGGGAAGGGTTAGTGTTAGGGTTCGGGCTAGGGTTAGGGTTAGGGGATGCGGACGGTTTAGGGTCCAGGTGAGGGTACGACAACGCTTTAGGGGGAGGGTGCGTTTGTGGGTACGGGTTAGTGTTAGCGTACGGGTTAGGATTAGGGGACGGGTGAGGGTCAGGCTTCGGGGAAGTGTTAGGTTTAGGGTTCGGGCTAGGGTTAGGGTTAGGGGACGGGGACGGTTTAGGGTCCAGGTGAGGGTACGAGAACGCTCTGGGGTGAGCGTGTGTGTGACGGTGCAGGTTAGTGTTAGCGTACGGGTTAGGATTTGGGGACGGTGAGGGGAAGGCTTCGGGGAAGGTTCAGGGTTAGGGTTCGGGTTGGGGTGCGGGTTAGGGGGCGGAGAGAGTTTAGGGTCCAGGTGATTATACGACAACGGTTTAGGGGGAGAGTACGTGTGAGGGCATGTGTTAGTGTTGGTGTACGGCTTAGGATTAGGGGATGGGTGAGGGAAAGGCTTCGGGGAAGTGTTAGGGTTAGGTTTCCGGCTAGGGTTAGGGTTAGGGGACTGGGAAGGTTTAGGGTTCAGTTAGGGTACGACAACGCTATAGGGGGAGCGTGCGTGTGAGGGCACGGGATAGTGTTAGCGTACGGGTTAGGATTATGGGACGGGTGAGGGTCTGTCTTCAGGGAAGGGTTAGGGTTAGTGATGGGTCTAGGGTAAGGGTTAGGGGACGGGGATGGTTTAGGGTCCAGGTGAGTGTACGACAACGGTTTAGGGTGAGCGTACGTGTGAGGTCATTGATTAGTGTTAGCGTACGGCTTAGGATTCGGGGACGTGTGAGGGTCAGGCTTCGGGGAAGGGTTAGTGTTAGTGTTGGGTCTAGGGTTAGGGTTAGGGGACGGGGATGGTTTAGGGTCCAGGTGAGTGTACGACAACGGTTTCGGGGGAGCGTACGTGTGACGGCACGAGATAGTGTTAGCGTACTGTTTAGGATTAGGGGACGGGTGAGGGGAAGGCTTCGGGGAAGGGTTAGGGTTAGGGTTCCCTCAAGGGTTAGGGTTACGGGACGGAGACGGTTTAGGGTCCAGGTGAGGGTACGACAACGGTTCAGGGGGAGCGTACCTGTGAGGGCACGGGTTAGTGTTAGCGTACGGGTTAGGATTACGGGACTTGTGAGGGTCAGGCTTCGGGGAAGGGTTAGGGTTAGGGTTAGGGCTAGGGTTAGGGTTTGGGGACGGGGACGGTTTAGGGTCCAGGTGAGTGTACGACAACGGTTTAGGGGGAGCGTACGTGTGAGGGCACAGGTTAGTGTAAGCGTACGGGTTAGGATTAGGGGAGGGGTGAGGGGAAGGCTTCGGGGTAGTGTTAGGATTAGGGGACGGGGACGGTTTAGGGTCCAGGTGAGGGTACGACAATGGTTTAGGCGGAACGTATGTGTGAGGGCACGGGTTAGTGTTAGAGTACGGGTTAGGATTAGGGGATGGGTGAGGGGAACGCTTCGGGGAAGTGTTAGGGTTAGGGTTCGGGCTAGGGATAGTGTTAGGGGACGGGGACGGTTTAGGGTCCATATGAGAGTACGACAACGCTTTAGGGGGAGCGTACCTATGAGGGCATGGGTTAGGGTTAGCGTACGGGTTAGGATTAGGGGACGGGTGAGGGGAAGGCTTCGGGGAAGGGATAGGGTTAGGGTTCGGGCTAGGGTTAGGTGACGGGGACGGTTTAGGGTCCAGGTGAGGGTATGGCAACGAATTTGGTGAGCGTACGGGTGAGGGCGCGGGTCAGTGTTAGTGTACGGTTTAGGATTAGGGGACGGGTGAGTGTCAGGCTTCGGGGAAGGGTTAGTGTTAGGGTTCGGGCTAGGGTTAGGGTTAGGGGATGCGGACGGTTTAGGGTCCAGGTGAGGGTACGACAACGCTTTAGGGGGAGGGTGCGTTTGTGGGTACGGGTTAGTGTTAGCGTACGGGTTAGGATTAGGGGACGGGTGAGGGTCAGGCTTCGGGGAAGTGTTAGGTTTAGGGTTCGGGCTAGGGTTAGAGTTAGGGGACGGGGACGGTTTAGGGTCCAGGTGAGGGTACGAGAACGCTCTGGGGTGAGCGTGCGTGTGAGGGTGCAGGTTAGTGTTAGCGTACGGGTTAGGATTTGGGGACGGTGAGGGGAAGGCTTCAGGGAAGGTTCAAGGTTAGGGTTCGGGTTGGGGTGCGGGTTAGGGGGCGGAGAGAGTTTAGGGTCCAGGTGATTATACGACAACGGTTTAGGGGGAGAGTACGTGTGAGGGCATGTGTTAGTGTTGGTGTACGGCTTAGGATTAGGGGATGGGTGAGGGAAAGGCTTCGGGGAAGTGTTAGGGTTAGGTTTCCGGCTAGGGTTAGGGTTAGGGGACTGGGAAGGTTTAGGGTTCAGTTAGGGTACGACAACGCTATAGGGGGAGCGTGCATGTGAGGGCGCGAGTTAGAGTTAGCGTACGGTGTAGGATTAGGGGACGGGTGAGGGTCAGGCTTCGGGGAAGGGTTAGGGTTAGTGTTCGGAAAAGGGTTAGGGTTAGGGGACGCGGACTGTTTAGGGTCCAGGTGAGGGTACGACAACGCTTTAGGGTGAGCGTCCGTGTGAGGGCACGGGTTAGTGTTAGCGTACGGGTTAGGATTAGTGGACGGGTGTGGGTCAGGCTTCGAGAAGGGTAAGTGTTAGGGTTCAGGCTAGGGTTAGGGTTAGGGGACGGGGACGGTTTAGGGTCCAGGTGAGGGTACGACAATGCTTTAGGGGGAGCATGCATATGAGGGTGCGGGTTAGTGTTAGCGTCCTTCTTAGGATTAGGGGACGGGTTAGGGTCAGGCTTCGGGGAAGTGGTAGGGTTAGGGTTTTGGCTAGGGTTAGGGTTAGGGGACGGGGACTGTTTAGGGTCCAGGTGAGGGTACGACAACGCTTTAGGGTGAGCGTGCATGTGAGGGCGTGAGTCAGTGTTAGCGTACGGGTTAGGATTAGGGGACGGGTGAGGGTCAGGCTTCGGGGAAGGGTTAGGGTTAGGGTTCGGGCTAGGGTTAGGTTTAGGGGACGGGGACGGTTTAGGGTCCAGGTGAGGGTACGACAACGCTTTAGGGGGAGCGTGCATGTGAGGGCGCGGGTTAGTGTTAGCGTACGGTTTAGGATTATGGGACGGGAGAGGGTCAGGCTTCGGGGAAGCGTTAGGGTTAGGGTTCGGGCTAGGGTTAGGGTTAGGGGACGGGGACGGTTTAGGATCCAGGTGAGGGTACGACAATGCTTTAGGGGGAGCGTGCGTGTGAGGGCGCGGGTTAGTGTTAGCGTCCGGGTTAGGATTAGGGAACGGGTGAGGGTCAGGCTCCTGGGAAGGGTTAGGGTGAGGGTTCTGGCTAGGGTTAGGGTTAGGGGACTGAGAAGGTTTAGGGTACAGGTGAGGGTACGACAACGCTCTTGGGGAAGCGTGCGAGTGGGGGCGCAGGTTAGTGTTTGTGTACGGGTTAGGATTAGGGGACGGGTGAGGTTCAGGCTCCGGGGAAGGGTTAGGTTTAGGGTTCGGTCTAGGTTTAGGGTTAGGGGACGGGGACAGTTTAGGGTCCAGGTGAGGGTACGACAATGCTTTAGGTTGAGCATGCGTCTGAGGGCGCGGGTTAGTGTTAGCGTACGGGTTAGGATTAGGGGACGGGTGAGGGTCAGGCTTCGGGGAAGGGTTAGGGTTACTGTTCGGGCTAGGGTTAGGGTTAGGGGAAAGGGACGGTTTAAGGTCCAGGTGAGGGTACGACAACGCTTTAGGGTGAGCGAGATTGTGAGGGCGTGGGTTTGTGTTAGCGTACGTGTTAAGATTAGGGGACGGGTGAGGGTCAGGCTTCGGGGAAGGGTTAGGGTTAGGGTTCGGGCTAGGGTTAGGGTTAGGGGACGGGGACGGTTTAGGGTCCAGGTGAGGGTACAACAACGATTTAGGGGGAGCGTGAGTGTGAGGGCGCGGGTTAGTGTTAGCGTACGGATTAGGATTAAGGGACGATTGAGGGTCAGGCTTCGGCGAAGTGTTAGTGTTAGGGTTCGGGCTAGGGTTAGGGTTAGAGGACGGGGATGGTTTAGGGTCCATGTGAGGGTACGACAACACTGTAGGAGGAGCGTGCGTGTGAGGGCACGTGTTAGTGTTAGCGTACGTGTTAGGATTAGGGGACGGGTGAGTGTCAGGCTTCGGGGAGGTGTTAGGGTTAGGGTTCGGGCTAGGGTTAGTGTTAGGGGACTGGGATGGTTTAGGGTCCAGGTCAGGGTACGACAACGCTTTAGGGGGAGCGGTCGTGTGAGAGCGTGGGTTAGTGTCAGCGTACGGGTTAGGATTAGGGGACGGGTGAGGGTCAGGCTTCGGGAATGGGTTAGAGATAGGGTTCGGGAAAGGGTTAGGGTTAGGGGACGGGGACGGTTTAGGGTCCAGGTGAGGGTACGACAACGCTTTAGTGGGAGCGTGCGTGTGAGGGCGCGGTTTAGTGTTAGCGTCCATGTTAGGATTAGGGGATGGGTGAGGGTCAGGCTTCGGGGAAGGGTTAGGGTTAGGGTTCGGGCTAAGCTTACGGTTAGGGGACGGGGTCGGTTGAAGGTCCAGGTGAGGGTACGACAACGCTTTAGGGGGAGCGTACGAGTGAGGGCGCGGGTTAGTGTTAGCGTACAGGTTAGGATTATGGGACGGGTGAGGGTCAGGCTTCGGGGAACGGTTAGGGTTAGGGTTCGGGCTAGGGTTAGGGTTAGGGGACGGGGACGGTTTAGGGTCCAGGTGAGTGTACGACAACGCTTTAGGGGGAGCGTGCGTGTGAGGGCGCGGGTTAGTGTTAGCGTACGGGTTAAGATTAGGGGACGGGAGAGGGTCAGGCTTCGGGGAAGGGTTAGGGTTAGGGTTCGGGCTAGGGTTAGGGTTAGGGTACTGGGACGGTTTAGGGTCCAGGTCAGGGTACGACAACGCTTTAGGGGGAGCGGGCGTGTGAGGGCGTGGGTTAGTGTTAGCGTACGGGTTAGGATTAGGAGACGTGTGAGTGTCAGGCTTCGGGGAAGGGTTAGGGTTAGGTTTCGGGCTAGGGTTAGGTTTAGGGGACGGGGACGGTTTAGGGTCCAGGTGAGGGTACGACAACGCTTTAGGGGGAGCGTACATGTGAGGGCGCGGGTTAGTGTTAGCGTCCGGGTTAGGATTAGGGAACGGGTGAGGGTCAGGCTCCTGGGAAGGGTTAGGGTTAGGGTTCTGGCTAGGGTTAGGGTTAGGGGACTGGGAAGGTTTAGGGTACAGTTGAGGGTACGACAACACTCTTGGGGGAGCGTGCTAGTGAGGGCGCAGGTTAGTGTTTGTGTACGGGTTAGGATTAGGGGACGGTTGAGGGTCAGGCTTCGGGGAAGTGTTAGGGTTAGGGTTCGGGCTAGGTTTAGGGTTAGGGGACGGGCACGGTTTAGGGTCCTGTTGAGGGTACGACAACGCTTTAGGGGGAGCGTGCGTGTGAGGGCGTGGGTTAGTGTTAGCGTACGGGTTAGGATTAGCGGAAGAGTGAGTGTGAGGCCTCGGGGAAGTGTTAGGGTTTGGGTTCGGGCTAGGGTTAGGGTTAGGGGATGGGGACGGTATAGGGTCCAGGTGAGGGTACGACAACGTTTTACAGGGAGCGTGCGTGTGAGGGCGTGGGTTAGTGTTAGCATACGGGTTAGGATTAGGGGACGGGTGAGGGTCAGGCTTCGGGGAAGGGTTAGGGTTAGGGTTCGGGCTAGGTTTAGGGTTAGGGGACGGGTACGGTTTAGGGTCCAGGTGAGGGTACGACAATGCTTTAGGGGGAGCGTGCATGTGAGGGCGCGGGTTAGTGTTAGTGTACGCGTTAGGATTAGGGGAAGGGTGAGGGTCAGGCCTCGGGGAGGTGTTAGCATTAGGGTTCGGGCTAGGGTTAGGGTTAGGGGATGGGGACGGTTTAGGGTCCAGGTGAGTGTACGACAACGCTTTAGGGGGAGCGTGCGTGTGAGGGCGTGAGTTAGTGTTAGCGTCCGTGTTAGGATTAGGGGACGGTTGAGGGTCAGGCTTCGGAGAAGTGTTAGGGTTAGGGTTCGGGCTAGGGTTAGGTTTAGGGGACGGGGACGGTTTAGGGTCCAGGTGAGGGTACGACAACGCTTTAGGCGGAGCGTGCGTGTGAGGGCGCGGGTTAGTGTTAGCGTACGGTTTAGGATTAGGGGACGGGAGAGGGCCAGGCTTGGGGAAGCGTTAGGGTTAGGGTTCGGGCTAGGGTTAGGGTTAGGGGACTGGGATGGTTTAGGGTCCAGGTCAGGGTACGACAACGCTTTAGGGGGAGCGGTCGTGTGAGAGCGCGGGTTAGTGTTAGCGTACGGGTTAGGATTAGGCGACGGGTGAGGGTCAGGCTTCGGGAATGGGTTAGAGTTAGGGTTCGGGAAAGGGTTAGGGTTAGGGGACGGGGACGGTTTAGGGTCCAGGTGAGGGTACGACAACGCTTTAGTGGGAGCGTGCGTGTGAGGGCGGGGTTTAGTGTTAGCGTCCGTGTTAGGATTAGGGGATGGGTGAGGGTCAGGCTTCGGGGAAGTGTTAGGGTTAGGGTTCGGGCTAAGGTTACGGTTAGGGGACGGGGTCGGTTGAAGGTCCAGGTGATGGTACGACAACGCTTTAGGGGGAGCGTACGAGTGAGGGCATGGGTTAGTGTTAGCGTACAGGTTAGGAATAGGGGACGGGTGAGGGTCAGGCTTCGGGGAAGGGTTAGGGTTAGGGTTCTGGCTAGGTTTAGGGTTAGGGGACTGGGAAGGTTTAGGGTACAGGTGAGGGTATGACAATGCTTCAGGGGGAGCGTTCGTTTGAGGGCGCAGGTTAGTGTTTGTGTACGGGTTAGGATTAAGGGACGGTTGAGGGTCAGGCTTCGGGGAAGTGTTAGGGTTAGGGTTAGGGCTAGGGTTAGGGTTAGGGGACGGGGACGGTTTAGGGTCCAGGTGAGGGTACGACAACGTTTTTGGGGGAGCGTGCGAGTGAGGGTGCGGTTTAGTGTTAGCGTCCGGGTTAGGATTAGGGGACGTGTTAGGGTCAGGCTTCGGCGAAGTGGTAGAGTTAGGGTTCTGGCTAAGGTTAGGGTTAGGGGACTGGGAAGGTTTAGGGTACAGGTGAGGGTACGACAATGTTTTAGGGGGAGTGTGCTTTTGAGGGCGCAGGTTAGTTTTTGTGTATGGGTTAGGATTAGGGGACGGGTGAGGTTCAGGCTCCGGGGAAGGGTTAGGGTTAGGGTTCGGGCTAGGGTTAGGGTTAGGGTACGGGGATGGTTTAGGGTCCATGTGAGGGTACGACAACGCTTTAGGGTGAGCGTGCGTGTGAGGGCGCGGGTTAGTGTTAGCGTACGTGTTACAATTAGGGGAAGGTTGAGGGTCAGACTTCGGCGAAGGGTTAGAGTTAGGGTTCGGGCTAGGGTTAGGTTTATTGGAAGGGAACGGTTTAGGATACAGGTGAGGGTACGACAACGCTTTAGGGTGAGCGTGCGTCTGAGGGTACGGGTTAGTGTTAGCGTACGGGTTAGGATTAGGGGACGGGTGAGGATCAGGCTCCGGGGAAGTGTTAGGGTTAGGGTTCGGGCTAGGGTTAGGGTTAGGGGACTGGGAAGGTTTAGGGTCCAGGTGAGGTTACCACAATGCTTTAGGGGGAGCGTGCGTTTGAGGGCGCGGTTTAGTGTTTGTGTACGGGTTAGGATTAGGGGACGGTTGAGGGTCAGGCTCCGGGTAAGGGTTAGGTTTAGGGTTCGGGCTAGGTTTACGGTTAGGGGACGGGGACGGTTTAGGGTCAAGGTGAGGGTACGACAACGCTTTAGGTTGACCGTGCGTGTGAGGGCGCGGGTTCGTGTTAGCGTATGGGTTAAGATTAGGGGACGGGTCATTGTCAGGCTTCGGGGAAGTTTTAGGGTTAGTGTTCGAGCTAGGGTTAGGGTTAGAGGACGGGGAAGGTTTAAGGTCTATGTGAGGGTACGACAACGCTTTAGGAGGAGGGTGCGTGTGAGGGCACGTGTTAGTGTTAGCGTACGTGTTAGAATTAGGGGACGGGTGAGGGTCAGGCTTCGGGGAAGGGTTAGGGTTAGGGTTCGGGCTAGGGTTAGGGTTAGGGTACTGGGACGGTTTAGGGTCCAGGTCAGTGTACGACAACGCTTTAGGGGGAGCGGGCGTGTGAGGGCGTGGGTTAGTGTTAGCGTACGGGTTAGGATTAGGTGACGGGTGAGGGTCAGACTTCGGGGAAGGGTTAGGGTTAGGGTTCGGGCTAGGGTTATGTTTAGGGAACGGGGACGGTTTAGGGTCCAGGTGAGTTTACGACAACGCTTTAGGGGGAGCGTGCATGTGAGGGCGCGGGTTAGTGTTAACGTACGGTTTAGGATTATGGGACGAGAGAGGGTCAGGCTTTGGGGAAGCGTTAGGGTTAGGGTTCGGGCTAGGGTTAGGTTTAGGGGACGGGGACGGTTTAAGATCCAGGTGAGGGTACGACAACGCTTTAGGGGGAGCGTGCGTGTGAGGGCGCGGTTTAGTGTTAGCGTCCGGGTTAGGATTAGGGAACGGTGAGGGTCAGGCTCTTGGGAAGGGTTAGGGTTAGGGTTCTGGCTAGGGTTAGGGTTAGGGGACTGGGAAGGTTTAGGGTACAGGTGAGCGTACGACAACGCTCTTGGGGGAGCGTGCGAGTGAGGGTGCGGGTTAGTGTTAGCGTCCGGGTTAGGATTAGGGGACGGGTGAGGGTCAGGCTTCGGCGAAGTGGTAGAGTTAGGGTTCTGGCTAAGGTTAGGGTTAGGGGACTGGGAAGGTTACGGTACAGGTGAGTGTACGACAATGCTTTAGGGGGAGTGTGCGTTTGAGGGCGCAGGTTAGTGTTTGTGTATGGGTTAGGATTAGGGGACGGGTGAGGGTCAGGCTCCGGGGAAGGGTTAGGTTTAGGGTTCGGGCTAGGTTTAGGGTTAGGGGACGGGGACGGTTTAGGGTCCAGTTGAGGGTACGACAATGCTTTAGGTTGAGCATGCGTCTGAGGGCGTGGGTTAGTGTTAGCGTACGGGTTAGGATTAGGGGACGGGTGAGGGTCTGGCTTCGGGGAAGGGTTAGGGTTAGGGTTCGGGCTAGGGTTAGGGTTAGGGGACGGGGACGGTTTAGGGTCTAGGTGAGGGTACGACAACGCTTTAGGGGGATAGTTAGTGTGAGGGCGTGGGTTAGTGTTAGCGTACGGGTTAGGATTAAGGGACGGATGAGGGTCAGGCTTTGGCGAAGTGTTAGTGTTAGGGTTCGGGCTAGGGTTAGGGTTAGAGGACGGGGATGGTTTAGGGTCCATGTGAGGGTACGACAACACTTTAGGAGGAGCGTGCGTGTGAGGGCATGTGTTAGTCTTAGCGTACGTGTTAGGATTAGGGGACGGGTGAGTGTCAGGCTTCGGGGAGGTGTTAGGGTTATGGTTCGGGCTAGGGTTAGTGTTAGGGGACTGGGATGGTTTAGGGTCCAGGTCAGGGTACGACAACGCTTTAGGGGGAGCGGTCGTGTGAGGCCGCGGGTTAGTGTTTGCGTACGGGTTAGGATTAGGTGACGGGTGAGGGTCAGGCTTCATGGAAGGTTAGGGTTAGGGTTCGGGCTAGGGTTGGGGTTAGGGGACGGGACGGTTTAGGGTCCAGGTGAGGGTACGACAACGCTTTAGGTTGAGCATGCGTCAGAGGGCGTGGGTTAGTGTTAGCGTACGGGTTAGGATTAGGGGACGGATGAGGGTCAGGCTTCGGGGAAGAGTTAGGGTTACGGTTCGGGCTAGGGTTAGGGTTAGGTGACGGGGACGATTTAGGGTCAAGGTGAGTGTACGACTACGCTTTAGGGTGAGCGTGCGTGTGAGGGCGTGGGTTTGTGTTAGCGTACGGGTTAGGATTAGGGGACGGGTGAGGGTCAGGCTTCGGGGAAGTGTTAGGGTTAGGGTTCGGGCTAGGGTTAGGGTTAGGGGACGGGGACGGTTTAGAGTCCAGGTGAGGGTACGACAACGCTTTAGTGTGAGCGTGCGTGTGAGGGCGCGGGTTAGTGTTAGCGTACGGTTTAGGATTAGGGGACGGGTGAGGGTCAGGCTTCGGGAAGGGTTAGGGTTAGGGTTCGGGCTAGGGTTAGGGTTAGGGGACGGGGAGGGTTTAGTGTCCAGGTCATGGTACGACAAAGTTTTAGGTTGAGCATGTGTCTGAGGGCGCGGGTTAGTGTTACCGTATGGGTTAGGATTAGGGGACGGGTGAGGGTCAGGCTTCGGGGAAGGTTTAGGGTTAGGTTTCGGGCTAGGGTTAGGGGACGGGGACGGTAAAGGGTCCAGGTGAGGGTACGACAACGCTTTAGGTGGAGCGTGCGTGTGAGGGCGCGGGTTACTGTTAGCGTACGGGTTAGCATTAGGGGACGGGTGAGGGTCAGGCTTCGGGGAAGGGTTAGGGTTAGCGTTAAATCTAGGGTTAGGGTTAGGGGACGGGGACGGTTTAGGGTCCAGGTGAGGGAACGACAACGCTTTAGGGGGAGCGTGCGTGTGAGGGCGCGGGTTAGCGTTAGCGTACGGGTTAGAATTAGGGGACGTGTGAGGGTCAGGCTTCGGAGAAGGGTTAGGGTTAGGGTTCTGGCTAGGGTTAAGGTTAGGGGACTGGGAAGGTTTAGGGTACAGGTGAGGGTACGACAACGCTTTAGGGGGAGCGTGTGTTTGAGGGCGCATGTTAGTGTTTGCGTACGGGTTAGGATTAGGGGACGGGTGAGGGTCAGGCTCCGTGGAAGAGTTAGGTTTAGGGTTCGGTCCTAGGTTTAGGGTTAGGGGACGGGGAAGTTTTAGGGTCCAGGTGAGGGTAGGACAATGCTTTAGGTTGAGCATGCGTCTGAGGGCGCCGGTTAGTGTTAGCGTACGGGTTAGGATTAGGGGACATGTGAGTGTCAGGCTTCGGGGAAGGGTTAGGGTTACGGTTCGGGCTAGGGTTAGGGTTAGGTGACGGGGACGATTTAGGGTCAAGGTGAGTGTACGACAACGCCTTAGGGTGAGCGTGCGTCTGAGGGCACGCGTTAGTGTTAGCGTACGGGTTAGCATTAGGGGACGGGTGAGGGTCAGGCTTTGAGGAAGTGTTAGTGTTAGGGTTCGGGCTAGGGTTAGGGTTAGGGGACGGGGACGGTTTAGGGTCCAGGTGAGGGTACGACAACGCTTTAGGGGGAGCGTGCGTGTGAGGGCGCGAGTTAGTGTTAGCGTACGGGTTAGGATTAGGGGACGGGAGAGGGTCAGGCTTCGCAGAAGGGTTTGGGTTAGGGTTCGGGGTAGGGTTAGGGTTAGGGGACTGGAAATGTTTAGGGTACAGGTGAGGGTACGACAACGCTTTAGGGGGAGCGTGCGTGTGAGGGCGTGAGTTAGTGTTAGCGTCCGTGTTAGGATTAGGGGACGGTTGAAGGTCAGGCTTCGGAGAAGGGTTAGGGTTAGGGTTCGGGCTAGGGTTAGGGTTAGGGGAAAGGGACGATTTAGGGTCCAGGTGAGGGTACGACAACGCTTTAGGGTGATCGTGATTGTGAGGGCGCGGGTTAGTGTTAGCGTACGTGTTAGGATTAGGGGACGGGTGAGGGTCAGGCTTCGGCGAAGTGTTAGGGTTAGGGTTCGGGCTAGGTTTAGGGTTAGGGGACGGGGACGGTTCAGGATCCAGGTGAGGGTACGCCAACGTTTTAGGGGGAGCGTGCATGTGAGGGCGCATGTTAGTGTTAGCGTACGGGTTAGGATTACGGAACGGGTGAGTGTCAGGGTCCGGGGAAGGGTTAGGTTTAGGGTTCGGTCTAGGTTTAGTGTTAGGGGATGGGGACGGTTTAGGGTCCAGGTGAGGGTACGACAATGCTTTAGGTTGAGCATGCGTCTGAGGGCGCGGGTTAGTGTTAGCGTACGGGTTAGGATTAGGGGTCGGGTGAGGGTCAGGGTTCAGGTAAGGGTTAGGGTTAGGATTCGGTCTAGGGTTAGGGTTAGAGGACGGGGATGGTTTAGGGTCCATGTGAGTGTACGACAACACTTTAGGGGGAGCGAGCGTGTGAGGGTGTGGATTAGTATTAGCGTATGGGTTAGGATTAGAGAACGGGTGAGGGTCAGGCTTCGGGGAAGGGTTAGTGTTAGGGTTCGCGCTAGGCTTAGGATTAGGGGATGGGGACGGTTTAGGGTCCAGATGAGGGTACGACAACACTTTAGGGTGTGCGTGAGTGTGAGGGCGCGGGTTAGTGTTAGCGTCCGGGTTAGGATTAGGGTACGGGTAAGGGTCAGGCTTCGGGGAAGGGTTAGGGATATGGTTGGGGCTGGGGTTAGGGTTAGGGGACGGGGACGGTTTAGGGTCCAGGTCAGGGTACGACAACGCTTCAGGGGGAGCGTGCGTGTGAGGGCGCGGGTTAGTGTTAGCGTACGGGTTAGGATTAGGGGACGGGTGAGTGTCAGGGTTCGGGGAAGGGTTAGTGTTAGGGTTCAGGCTAGGGTTAGGGTTAGGGGACGGGGATGGTTTATGGTCCAGTTGAGGGTACGACAACGCTCTAGGGGGAGCGTGCGTGTGAGGGCGCGGGTTAGTGTTAGCGTACGATTTAGGATTAGGGCACGGGTCACGGTCAGGCTTCAGGGAAGTGTTAGGGTTATGTTTCGGGCTAGGGTTAGGGATAGGGGACGGGGACGGTTTAGGGTCCAGGTGAGGGTATGACAACGCTTTAGGTTCAGCATGTGTCTGAGGGCGCGGGTTAGTGTTACCGTACGGGTTAGGATTAGGGGACGGGTGAGGGTCAGGCTTTGGGGAAGGGTTAGGGTTAGGGTTCGGGCTAGGGTTAGGGTTAGCGGACGGGGTCGGTTTAGGGTCCAGGTGAGGGTACGACAACGCTTTAGGTTGAGCATGCGTCTGAGGGCGCGGCTTAGTGTTACCGTACGGGTTAGGATTAGGGGACGGGTGATTGTCAGTCTTCGGGGAAGGGTTAGGGTTAGGGTTCGGGCTAGGGTTAGGGGACGGAGACGGTATAGGGTCCAGGTGAGGGTATGACAACGCTTTAGGGGGAGCGTGCGTGTGAGGGTGCGGGTTAGTGTTAGCGTACGTGTTAGGATTAGGGGACGGGTGATGGTCAGGCCTCGGGGAAGGGTTAGGGTTAGGGTTCGGGCTAGGGTTAGGGTTAGGGGACGGGGATGGTTTAGGGTCCAGGTGAGGGTACGACAACGCTTTAGGGGGAGCGTGCGTGTGAGGGTGTGGGTTAGTGTTAGCATACGGGTTAGGATTAGGGGACGGGTGAGGGTCAGGCTTCGGGGAAGTGTTAGGGTTAGGGTTCGGGCTAGGGTTAGGGTTAGGGGACGGGGTCGGTTTAGGGTCCAGGTGAGGGTACAACAACGCTTTATGGGGAGCGTGCGTGTGAGGGCGCGGGTTAGTATTAGCGTACGGGTTAGGATTAGGGGACGGGTGAGGATCAGGCTTCGGGAAAGGGTTAGTGTTAGGTTTCGGGCTAGGGTTAGGGTTAGGGGATGGGGACGGTTTAGGGTCCAGGTGAGGGGACGACAAAGCTTTAGGGGGTGCGTGCGTGTGAGGGCGCGGGTTAGTGTTAACGTCCGTGTTAGGATTAGGGGACGGGTGAGGGTCAGGCTTCGGAGAAGGGTTAGGGTTAGGGTTCTGGCTAGGGTTAAGGTTAGGGGACTGGGAAGGTTTAGGGTACAGGTGAGGGTACGACAATGCTTTAGGTGGAGCATGCGTCTGAGGGCGCGGGTTAGTGTTAGCGTACGGGTTAGGATTAGGGGACATATGAGGGTCAGGCTTCGGGGAAGGGTTAGGGTTACGGTTCGGGCTAGGGTTAGGGTTAGGTGACGGGGACGATTTAGGGTCAAGGTGAGTGTACGACAACGCCTTAGGGTGAGCGTGCGTCTGAGGGCACGGGTTAGTGTTAGCGTACGGGTTAGCATTAGGGGACGGGTGAGGGTCAGGCTTTGGGGAAGGGTTAGTGTTAGGGTTTGGGCTAGGGTTAGAGTTAGGGGACTGGGAAGGTTTAGGGTACAGGTGAGGGTACGACAACGCTTTAGGGGGAGCGTGCGTTTGAGGGCGCGGGTTAGTGTTTGCGTAAGGGTTAGGATTAGGGGACGGGTGAGGGTCAGGCTTCGGGGAAGAGTTAGGTTTAGGGTTCGGTACTAGGTTTAAGGTTACGGGACGGGGACGTTTTAGGATCCAGGTGAGGGTACGACAATGCTTTAGGTTGAGCATGCGTCTGAGGGCGCGGGTTAGTGTTAGCGTACGGGTTAGGATTAGGGGATATGTGAGGGTCAGGCTTCGGGGAAGGGTTAGGGTTAGGGTTCGGGTTAGGGTTAGTGTCAGGGGACTGGGATGGTTTAGGCTCCAGATCAGGGTACGACAACGCTTTAGGAGGAGCAGTCGTTGTGAGGGCGTGGGTTACTGTTTGCGTACGGGTTAGGATTAGGTGACGGGTGAGGGTCAGGCTTCAAGGAAGATTAGGGTTAGGGTTCGGGCTAGGGTTAGGGTTAGGAGACGGGGACGGTTTAGAGTCCAGGTGAGGGTACTACAACGCTTTAGGTTGAGCATGCGTCTGAGGGCGCGGGTTAGTGTTAGCGTACGGGTTAGGATTAGGGGACAGGTTATGGTCAGGCTTCGGAGAAGTGGTAGAGTTAGGGTTCGGGCTAGGGTTAGGGTTAGGGGACTGGGAAGGTTTAGGGTACAGGTGAGGGTACGACAACGCTTTAGGGGGAGTGTGCATTTGAGGGCGCGGGTTAGTGTTTGCGTACGTTTTAGGATTAGGGGACTGGTGAGGGTCAGGCTCCGGGGAAGTGTTAGGGTTAGGGTTCAGGCTAGGGTTAGGTTTAGGGGATGGGGACGGTTTAGGGTCCCGGTGAGTGTACGACAACGCTTTATGGGGAGCGTGCGTGTGAGGGCGCGGGTTAGTGTTAGTGTCCGTGTTAGGATTAGGGGACGGGTTAGGGTCAGGCTTCGGCGAAGTGGTAGTGTTAGGGTTCGGGCTAGGGTTAGGGTTAGGGGACGGGGAGTGTTTAGGGTCCAGGTGAGGGTACGACAACGCTTTATGTTGAGCATGCGTCTGAGGGCGCAGGTTAGTGTTAGCGTACGGGTTAGGATTAGGGGACGGGTGAGGGTCAGGCTTCGGCGAAGTGTTAGGGTTAGGGTTCGGGCTAGAGTTAGGGTTAGGGCACGGGGACGGTTTAGGATCCAGGTGAGGGTACGACAACATTTTTGGGGGAGCGTTCATGTGAGGCCGCGTGTTAGTGTTAGCGTACGAGTTAGGATTAGGGAACGTGTGAGGGTCAGGCTCCGGGGAAGTGTAAGGGTTAGGGTTCGGGCTAGGGTTAGGGTTAGGGGACTGGGAAGGTTTAGGGTCCAGGTGAGGGTACAACAACGCTTTAGGGGGAGCGAGCGTGTGAAATTGTGGATTAGTGTTAGTGTACGAGTTAGCATTAGGGGACGAGTGAGGGTCAGGCTTCGGAGAAGGGTTAGGGTTAGCGTTAAGGCTAGGGTTAGTGTTAGGGGACGGGTGAGGGTCAGGCTTCGGGGAAGGGTTAGGGTTAGGGTTCGGGCTAGGGTTAGGGTTAGGGGACTGGGAAGGTTTAGGGTCCCGGTGATGGTACGACAACGCTTTAGGGGGAGCGTGCGTGTGAGGGCGCGGGTTAGTGTTAGCGTCCGGGTTATGATTAGGGAACCGGTGAGTGTTAGGCTCCTGGGAAGGGTTAGGGTTAGTGTTCTGGCTAGGGTTAGGGTTAGGGGACTGGGAAGGTTTAGGGTACAGGTGAGGGTACGACAATGCTTTAGGGGGAGCGTTCGTTTGAGGGCGCAGGTTAGTGTTTGTGTACGGGTTAGGATTAGGGGACGGGTGAGGGTCAGGCTCCGGGGAAGGGTTAGGTTTAGGGTTCGGGCTATGGTTAGGGTTAGGTGAAGGGGACGGTTTAGGAACAGATAAGGGTACGACAACGCTTTAGGGTGAGCGTGAGTGTGAGGGCGTGGGTTAGTGTTAGCGTACGGGTTAGGATTAGGGGACGGGTGAGGGTCAGGCTTCGGCGAATTGTTAGGGTTAGGGTTCGGGCTAGGGTTAGGGTTAAGGGACGGGGACGGTTTAGGATCCAGGTGAGGGTACGACAAAGATTTAGGGGGAGCGTGCATGTGAGGGCGTGTGTTAGTGTTAGCGTCCGGGTTATGATTAGGGAACGGGTGAGGGTCAGGCTCCTGGGAAGGGTTACGGTTAGGGTTCTGGCTAGGGTTAGGGTTAGGGGACTGGGAAGGTTTAGGGTCCAGGTGAGGGTTCGACAATGCTTTAGGTTGAGCATGCGTCTGAGGGCGCGGGTTAGTGTTAGCGAACGGGTTAGGATTAGGGGACGAGTGAGGGTCAGGCTTCGGGGAAGGGTTAGGGTTAGGTTTCGGGCTAGGTTTAGGGTTAGGGGTAAAGGACGGTTTAGGGTCCAGGTGAGGGTACGACAACGCTTTAGGGTGAGCGAGATTGTGAGGGCGCGGGTTAGTGTTAGCGTACGTGTTAGGATTAGGGGATGGGTGAGGGTCAGGCTTCGGGGAGGTGTTAGGGTTAGGGTTCGGGCTAGGATTAGGGTTAGGGGACAGGGACGGTTTAGGGTCCAGGTGAGGGTACGACAACGCTTTAGGGGGAGCGTGCGTGTGAGGGCGTGAGTTAGTGTTAGCGTCCGTGTTAGGATTAGGGGACGGTTGAGAGTCAGGCTTCGGAGAAGGGTTAGGGTTAGGGTTGGGGCTAGGGTTAGGGTTAGGGGACGGGGACGGTTTAGGGTCCAGGTGAGGGTACGACAACGCTTTAGGGTGAGCGTGCGTGTGAGGGCGTGGGTTAGTGTTAGCATACGGTTTAGGATTAGGGGACGGGTGAGGGTCAGGCTTCGGGGAAGGGTTAGGGTTAGGGTTCGGGCTAGGGTTAGTGTTAGGGGACGGGGACAGTTTTGGGTCCAGGTGAGGGTACGACAACTCTTTAGGGTGAGCGTGAGTGTGAGGGTGCGGGTTCGTGTTAGCGTACTGGTTAAGATTAGGGGACGGGTGAGGGTCAGGCTTCGGGGAAGGGTTAGGGTTAGGGTTCGGGCTAGGGTTAGGGTTAGGGGACGGGGACGGTTTTGGGTCGAGGTGAGGGTACGACAACGCTTAGGGTGAGCGTGCGTGTGAGGGCGCGGGTTAGTGTTAGCGTACGGGTTATGATTGGGGACGGATGAGGGTCAGGCTTCGGGGAAGGGTTAGGTTTAGGGTTCGGGCTAGGGTTAGTGTTAGGGGACGGGGACGGTTTAGGGTCCAGGTGAGGGTACGACAATGCTTTAGGGGGACCGAGCGTGTGAAAGCGTGGGTTAGTGTTAGGGTATGGGTTAGGATAAGGGGACGGGTGAGGGTCAGGCTTCGGAGAAGGGTTAGGGTTAGCTTTAAGGCTACGGTTAGGGTTAGGGGACAGGGACGGTTTAGGGTCCAGGTGATGGTACGACAACGCTATAGGGGGAGCGTGCGTGTGAGGGCGTGTGTTAGTGTTAGCGTACGGGTTAGGATTAGGGAACGGGTGAGGGTCAGGCTCCTGGGAAGGGTTAGGGTTAGGGTTCTGGCTAGGGTTATGGTTAGGGGACTGGGAAGGTTTAGGGTACAGGTGAGGGTACAACAATGCTTTAGGGGGAGTGTGCGTTTGAGGGCGCAGGTTAGTGTTTGTGTACGGGTTAGGATTAGGGAACGGGTGAGGGTCAGGCTCCGGGGAAGGGTTAGGTTTAGGGTTCGGGCTAGGTTTAGGGTTAGGGGACGGGAACGGTTTAGGGTCCAGGTGAGGTTACGACAATGCTTTAGGGAGAGCGTGCGTTTGAGGGCGCGTATTAATGTTAGCGTACAGGTTAGGATTAGGGGACGGGTGAGGGTCAGGCCTCGGGGATGGGTTAGAGTTAGGGTTCGGGAAAGGGTTAGGGTTAGGGGACGGGGACGGTTTAGGGTCCAGGTGAGGGTACGACAACGCTTTAGTGGGAGCGTGAGTGTGAGGGCGGGGTTTAGTGTTAGCGTCCGTGTTAGGATTAGGGGATGGGTGAGGTTCAGGCTTAGGGGAAGTTTTAGGGTTAGGGTTCGGGCTAAGGTTAGGGTTAGGGGACGGGGTCGGTTTAAGGTCCAGGTGAGGGTACGACAACGCTTTAGGGGGAGCGTGCGTGTGAGGGCGCGGGTTAGTATTAGCGTACGGGTTAGGATTAGGGGACGGGTGAGGGTCAGGCTTCGGGGAAGGGTTAGGGTTAAGGTTAGGTCTAGGGTTAGGGTTAGGGGATGGGGACGGTTTAGGGTCCAGGTGAGGGTACGACAACGCTCTTGGGGGAGCATACGAGTGAGGGCGCGGGTTAGTGTTAGCGTACGGGGTAGGATTAGGGGACGGGTGAGGGTCAGGCTTCGGGGATGGGTTAGGTTTAGGGTTCGGGAAAGGGTTAGGGTTAGGGGACGGGGACGGTTTAGGGTCCAGGTGAGGGTACGACAACGCTTTAGTGGGAGCGTGCGTGTGAGGGCGTGAGTTAGTGTTAGCGTCCGTGTTAGGATTAGGGGACGGTTGAGAGTCAGGCTTCGGAGAAGGGTTAGGGTTAGGGTTGGGGCTAGGGTTAGGGTTAGGGGACGGGGACGGTTTAGGGTCCAGGTGAGGGTACGACAACGCTTTAGGGTGAGCGTGCGTGTGAGGGCGCGGGTTAGTGTTAGCATACGGTTTAGGGTAGGGGACAGGTGAGGGTCAGGCTTCGGGGAAGGGTTAGGGTTAGGGTTCGGGCTAGGGTTAGTATTAGGGGACGGGGACAGTTTTGGGTCCAGGTGAGGGTACGACAACTCTTTAGGGTGAGGGTTAGTGTGAGGGCGCGGGTTCGTGTTAGCGTACCGGTTAGGATTAGGGAACGGGTGAGGGTCAGGCTCCGGGGAAGGGTTAGGGTTAGGTTTCGGGCTAGGGTTAGGATTAGGGGAAAGGGACGGTTTAGGGTCCCGGTGAGGGTACGACAATGCTTTAGGGTGAGCGAGATTGTGAGGGCGCGGGTTAGTGTTAGCGTACGTGTTAAGATTAGGGGACGGGTGAGGGTCAGGCTTCGGGGAAGAGTTAGGGTTAGGGTTCGGGCTAGGGTTAGGGTTAGGGGACGGGGACGGTTTAGGGTCCAGGTGAGGGTACAACAACGCTTTAGGGGGAGCGTGAGTGTGAGGGCGCGGGTTAGTGTTAGCGTACAGGTTAGGATTAAGGGACGGATGAGGGTCAGGCTTCGGCGAAGTGTTAGTGTTAGGGTTCGGGCTAGGGTTAGGGTTAGAGGACGGGGATGGTTTAGGGTCCATGTGAGGGTACGACAACACTTTAGGAGGAGCGTGCGTGTGAGGGCACGTGTTAGTGTTAGCGTACGTGTTAGGATTAGGGGACGGGTGAGTGTCAGGCTTCGGGGAGGTGTTAGGGTTATGGTTCGGGCTAGGGTTAGTGTTAGGGGACTGGGATGCTTTAGGGTCCAGGTCAGGGTACAACAACGCTTTAGGGGGAGCGTACGAGTGAGGGCGTGGGTTAGTTTTAGCGTACAGGTTAGGATTAGGTGACGGGTGAGGGTCAGGCTTCGGGGAAGGGTTAGGGTTAGGGTTCGGGCTAGGGTTAGGGTTAGGGGATGGGGACGGTTTAGGGTCCAGATGAGGGTACGACAACGCTTTAGGGGGAGCGTGCGTGTGAGGGCGTGGGTTAGTGTTAGCGTCCGTGTTATGATTACGGAACCGGTGAGGGTTAGGCTCCTGGGAAGGGTTAGGGTTAGGGTTCTGGCTAGGGTTAGGGTTACGGGACTGGGAAGGTTTAGGGTACAGGTGATGGTACGACAATGCTTTAGGGGGAGCGTTCGTTTGAGGGCGCAGGTTAGTGTTTGTGTACGGGTTAGGATTAGGGGACGGGTGAGGGTCAGGCTCCGGGGAAGGGTTAGGTTTAGGGTTCGGGCTATGGTTAGGGTTAGGGGAAGGGGACGGTTTAGGAACAGGTAAGGGTACGACAACGCTTTAGGGTGAGCGTGAGTGTGAGGGCGCGGGTTAGTGTTAGCGTACGGGTTAGGATTAGGGGACGGGTGAGGGTCAGGCTTCGGCGAAGTGTTAGGGTTAGGGTTCGGGCTAGAGTTAGGGTTAGGGCACTGGGACGGTTTAGGATCCAGGTGAGGTTACGACAACGTTTTAGGGGGAACGTGCATGTGAGGGCGCATGTTAGTGTTAGCGTACGAGTTAGGATTAGGGAACGGGTGAGGGTCAGGCTCTTGGGAAGGGTAAGGGTTAGGGTTCGGGCTAGGGTTAGGGTTAGGGGACGGGGACGGTTTAGGGTCCAGGTGAGGGTACGACAATGCTTTAGGTTGAGCGTGCGTCTGAGGGCGCGGGTTAGTGTTTGCGTACGGGTTAGGATTAAGGGACGGGTGAGGTTCAGGCTCCGGGGAAGGGTTAGATTTAGGGTTCGGGCTAGGTTTAAGGTTAGGGGACGGGGACGGTTTAGGGTCCAGGTGAGGGTACGACAATGCTTTAGGTTGAGCGTGCGTCTGAGGGCGCGGGTTAGTGTTAGCGTATGGGTTAGGATTAGGGGACGGGTGAGGGTCAGGCTTCGGGGAAGGGTTAGGGTTAGGGTTCGGGCTAGGGTTAGGGTTAGGGGACGGGGACGGTTTTGGGTCCAGGTGAGGGTACGAAAACGCTTAGGGTGAGCGTGCGTGTGAGGGCGCGGGTTAGTGTTAGCGTACGGGTTAGGATTAGGGGACGGATGAGGGTCAGGCTTCGGGGAAGGGTTAGGTTTAGGGTTCGGGCTAGGGTTAGTTTTAGGGGACGGGGACGGTTTACGGTCCAGGTGAGGGTACGACAACGCTTTAGGGGGAGCGAGCGTGTGAAAGCGTGGGTTAGTGTTAGCGTACGGGTTAGCATTAGGGGACGGGTGAGGGTCAGGCTTCGGAGAAGTGTTAGGGTTAGCGTTAAGGCTAGGGTTAGGGTTACGGGACGGGGACGGTATAGGGTCCAGGTGATGGTACGACAACGCTTTAGGGGGAGCGTGCGTGTGAGGGCGCGGGTTAGTGTTAGCGTCCGGGTTAGGATTAGGGAACGGGTGAGGGTCAGGCTTCGGGGATGGGTTAGAGTTAGGGTTCGGGCTAGGGTTAGGGTTAGTGGACGGGGACAGTTTAGGGTCCAGGTGAGGGTACGACAACGCTTTAGTGGGAGCGTGCGTGTGAGTGCGGGGTTTAGTGTTAGCCTCCGTGTTAGGATTAGGGGATGGGTGAGGGTCAGGCTACGGGGAAGCGTTAGGGTTAGGGTTCGGGCTAAGGTTAGGGGTAGGGGATGGGTTCGGTTTAAGATCCAGGTGAGGGTACAACAACGCTGTAGAGGGAGCGTGCGTGTGAGGGCGCGGGTTAGTATTAGCGTACGGGTTAGGATTAGGGGACGGGTGAGGGTCAGGCTTCGGGGAAGTGTTAGGGTTAAGGTTAAGTCTAGGGTTAGGGTTAGGGGATGGGGACGGTTTAGGGTCCAGGTGAGGGTACGACAACGCTTTAGGGGGAGCGTGCGTGTGAGGGCGTGAGTTAGTGTTAGCGTCCGTGTTAGGATTAGGGGACGGTTGAGAGTCAGGCTTCGGAGAAGGGTTAGGGTTAGGGTTCGGGCTAGGGTTAGGGTTAGGGGACGGGGACGGTTTAGTGTCCAGGTGAGTGTACGACAACGCTTTAGTGTGAGCGTGCGTGTGAGGGCACGGGTTAGTGTTAGCGTACGGTTTAGGATTAGGGTGCGGGTGAGGGTCAGGCTTCGGGGAAGGGTTAGGATTAGGGTTCGGGCTAGGGTTAGTGTTAGGGGACAGGGACAGTTTTGGGTCCAGGTGAGGGTACGACAACCCTTTAGGGTGAGCGTGAGTGTGAGGGCGTGGGTTCGTGTTAGCGTACCAGTTAAGATTAGGGGACGGGTGAGGGTCAGGCTTCGGGGAAGGGTTAGGTTTAGGGTTCGGGCTAGGGTTAGTGTTAGGGGATGGGGACGGTTTAGGGTCCAGGTGAGGGTACGACAACGCTTTAGGGGGAGCGAGCTTGTGACTGCGTGGGTTAGTGTTAGGATACGGGTTAGGATAAGGGGCCGGGTGAGGTTCAGGCTTCGGAGAAGGGTTAGGGTTAGCTTTAAGGCTAGGGTTTGGGTTAGGCGACGGGGACGGTTTAGGGTCCAGGTGATGGTAGGACAACGCTATAGGGGGAGCGTGCGTGTGAGGGCGCGGGTTAGTGTTAGCGTCCGGGTTAGGATTAGGGGACGGGTGAGTGTCAGGCTTCAGGGAAGGGTTAGGGTTAGGGTTCGGGCTATGGTTAGGGTTAGGGGAAGGGGACGGTTTAGGAACAGGTAAGGGTACGACAACGCTTTAGGGTGAGCGTGAGTGTGAGGGCGCGGGTTAGTGTTAGCGTACGGGTTAGCATTAGGGGACGGGTGAGGGTCAGGCTTCGGCGAAGTGTTAGGGTTAGGGTTCGGGCTAGAGTTAGGGTTAGGGCACGGGGACGGTTTAGGATCCAGGTGAGGGTACGACAACGTTTTAAGGGGAGCGTGCATGTGAGGGCGCGTGTTAGTGTTAGCGTACGAGTTAGGATTAGGGAACGGGTGAGGGTCAGGCTCCGGGGAAGTGTAAGGGTTAGGGTTCGGGATAGGGTTAGGGTTAGGGGACTGGGAATGTTTAGGGTCCAGGTGAAGGTAAGACAACGCTTTAGGTGCAGCGAGCGTGTGAAAGCGTGGATTAGTGTTAGTGTACGGGTTAGCATTAGGGGACGGGTGAGGGTCAGGCTTCGGAGAAGGGTTAGGGTTAGCGTTAAGGCTAGGGTTAGGGTTAGGGGACGGGGACGGTTTAGGGTCCAGGAGATGGTACGACAACGCTTTAGGGGGAGCGTGCGTGTGAGGGCGTGGGTTAGTGTTAGCGTCCGGGTTATGATTAGGGAACCGGTGAGGGTTAGGCTCCTGGGAAGGGTTAGGGTTAGGGTTCTGGCTAGGGTTAGGGTTAGGGGACTGGGAAGGTTTAGGGTACAGGTGAGGGTACGACAATGCTTTAGGGGGAGCGTTCGTTTGAGGGCGCAGGTTAGTGTTTTTATACGGGTTAGGATTAGGGGACGGGTGAGGGTCAGGCTCCGGGGAAGGGTTAGGTTTAGGGTTCGGGCTATGGTTAGGGTTACGGGAAGGGGACGGTTTAGGAACAGATAAGGGTACGACAACGCTTTAGGGTGAGCGTGAGTGTGAGGACGCGGGTTAGTGTTAGCGTACGGGTTAGGATTAGGGGACGGGTGAGGGTCAGGCTTCGGCGAAGTGTTAGGGTTAGGGTTCGGGCTAGGGTTAGGGTTAAGGGACGGGGACGGTTTAGGATCCAGGTGAGGGTACGACAAAGATTTAGGGGGAGCGTGCATGTGAGGGCGTGTGTTAGTGTTAGCGTCCGGGTTATGATTAGGGAACGGGTGAGGGTCAGGCTCCTGGGAAGGGTTAGGGTTAGGATTCTGGCTAGGGTTAGGGTTAGGGGACTGGGAAGGTTTAGGGTCCAGGTGAGGGTACGACAATGCTTTAGTTTGAGCATGCGTCTGAGGGCGCGGGTTAGTGTTAGCGAACGTGTTAGGATTAGGTGACGGTTGAGGGTCAGGCTTCGGTGATGTGTTAGAGTTAGGGTTCGGGAAAGGGTTAGGGTTAGGGCACGGGGACGGTTTAGGGTCCAGGTGAGGGTACGACAACGCTTTAGTGGGAGCGTGCGTGTGAGGGCGGGGTTTAGTGTTAGCGTCCGTGTTAGGATTAGGGGATGGGTGAGGGTCAGGCTTCGGGGAAGGGTTAGGGTTAGGGTTCGGGCTAAAGTTAGGGTTAGGGGACGGGGTCGGTTTAAGGTCCAGGTGAGGGTACGACAAGGCTTTAGGGGGAGCGTGCGTGTGAGGGCACGGGTTAGTATTAGCGTACGGGTCAGGATTAGGGGACGGGTGAGGGTCAGGCTTCAGGGAAGTGTTAGGGTTAAGGTTAGGTCTAGGGTTAGGGTTAGGGGATGGGGACGGTTTAGGGTCCAGGTGAGGGTACGACAACGCTCTTGGGGGAGCGTACGAGTGAGGGCGCGGGTTAGTGTTAGCGTAGAGGTTAGGATTAGGGGACGGGTGAGGGTCAGGCTTCGGGGAAGGGTTAGGGTTAGGGTTCGGGCTAGTGTTAGGGTTAGGGGACGGGGACGGTTTATGGTCCAGGTGAGGGTACGACAACGCTTTAGGGTGAGCGTGCGTCTGAGGGCGCGGGTTAGTGTTAGCGTACGGGTTAGGATTAGGAGACGGGTGAGGGTCAGGCTTCGGGGAAGGGTTAGGGTTAGGGTTCGGGCTAGGGTTAGGGTTAGGGGACGGGGACGGTTTCGGGTCCAGGTGAGGGTACGACAACACTTTAGGGGGAGCGTGCGTGTGAGGGCGCGGGTTAGTGTTAGCGTACGGGTTAGGATTAGGGGACGGGAGAGGGTCAGGCTTCGGGGAAGGGTTAGGGTTAGGGTTCGGGCTAGGGTTAGGGTTAGGGGACTGGGACGGTTTAGGGTCCAAGTCAGGGTACGACAACGCTTTAGGGGGAGAGTGCGTCTGAGGGCGCAGGTTAGTGTTAGCGTACGGGTTAGGATTAGGGGACGGGTGAGCGTCAGGCTTCGGGGATGGGTTACAGTTAGGGTTCGGGAAAGGGTTAGGGTTAGTGGACGGGGACGGTTTAGGGTCCAGGTGAGGGTACGACAACGCTTTAGTGAGAGCGTGCGTGTGAGTGCGGGGTTTAGTGTTAGCCTCCGTGTTAGGATTAGGGGATGGGTGAGGGTCAGGCTACGGGGAAGCGTTAGGGTTAGGGTTCGGGCTAAGTTTAGGGTTAGCGGATGGGTTCGGTTTAAGGTCCAGGTGAGGGTACGACAACGCTTTAGAGGGAGCGTGCGTGTGAGGGCGCGGGTTAGTATTAGCGTACGGGTTAGGATTAGGGGACGGGTGAGGGTCAGGCTTCGGGGAAGTGTTAGGGTTAAGGTTAAGTCTAGGGTTAGGGTTAGGGGATGGGGACGGTTTAGGGTCCAGGTGAGGGTACGACAACGCTCTTGGGGGAGCGTACGAGTGAGGGCGTGGGTTAGTTTTAGCGTACAGTTTAGGATTAGGGGACGGTTGAGGGTCAGGCTTCGGGGAAGGGTTAGGGTTAGGGTTCGGGCTAGAGTTAGGGTTAGGGGATGGGGACGGTTTAGGGTCCAGGTGAGTGTACGACAACGCTTTAGGGTGAGCGTGCGTGTGAGGGCGCGGGTTAGTGTTAGCGTACGGTTTAGGATTAGGGGGCGGGTGAGGGTCAGGCTTCGGGGAAGGGTTAGGGTTAGGGTTCGGGCTAGGGTTAGTGTTAGGGGACGGGGACAGTTTTGCGTCCAGGTGAGGGTACGACAACTCTTTAGGGTGAGCGTGAGTGTGAGGGCGCGGGTTAGTGTTAGCGTACGGGTTAGCATTAGGGGACGGTTGAGGGTCAGGCTTCGGCGAAGTGTTAGGGTTAGGGTTCGGGCTAGAGTTAGGGTTAGGGCACGGGGACGGTTTAGGATCCAGGTGAGGGTACGACAACGTTTTAGGGGGAGCGTGCATGTGAGGGCGCGTGTTAGTGTTAGCGTACGAGTTAGGATTAGGGAACCGGTGAGGGTCAGGCTCCGGGGAAGTGTAAGGGTTAGGGTTCGGGATAGGGTTAGGGTTAGGGGACTGGGAAGGTTTAGGGTCCAGGTGAGGGTACGCAACGCTTTAGGTGGAGCGAGCGTGTGAAAGCGTGGATTAGTGTTAGTGTACGGGTTAGCATTAGGGGACGGGTGAGGGTCAGGCTTCGGAGAAGGGTTAGGGTTAGGGTTCGGGCTAGGGTTAGGGGACGGGGACGGTTTAGGATCCAGGTGAGGGTACGACAACGCTTTAGGGGGAGCGTGCGTTTGAGGGCGTGTTTTAGTGTTAGCGTACGGGTTAGGTTTAGGGAACGGGTGAGGGTCAGGCTTCGGGGATGGGTTAGAGTTAGGGTTCGGGAAAGGGTTAGGGTTAGGGGACGGGGACGGTTTAGGGTCCAGGTGAGGGTACGACAACGCTTTAGTGGGAGCGTGCGTGTGAGGGCGGGGTTTAGTGTTAGCGTCCGTGTTAGGATTAGGGGATGGGTGAGGGTCAGGCTTCGGGGAAGGGTTAGGGTTAGGGTTCGGGCTAAGGTTAGGGTTAGGGGACGGGGTCGGTTTAAGGTCCAGGTGAGGGTACGACAACGCTTTAGGGGGAGCGTGCGTGTGAGGGCGCGGGTTAGTATTAGCGTACGGGTTAGGATTAGGGGACGGGTGAGGGTCAGGCTTCGGGGAAGGGTTAGGTTTAAGGTTAGGTCTAGGGTTACGGTTAGGGGATGGGGACGGTTTAGGGTCCAGGTGAGGGTACGACAACGCTCTTGGGGGAGCGTACGAGTGAGGGCGCGGGTTAGTGTTAGCATAGAGGTTAGGATTAGGGGACGGGTGAGCGTCAGGCTTCGGGGAAGTGTTAGGGTTAGGGTTCGGGCTAGGGTTATGGTTAGGGGACTGGGAAGGTTTAGGGTACAGGTGAGGGTACAACAATGCTTTAGGGGGAGTGTGCGTTTGAGGGCGCAGGTTAGTGTTTGTGTACGGGTTAGGATTAGGGAACGGGTGAGGGTCAGGCTTCGGGGAAGTGTTAGGTTTAGGGTTCGGGCTAGGGTTAGGGTTAGGGGATGGGGACGGTTTAGGGTCCAGGTGATGGTACGACAACGCTTTAGGGGGAGCGTGCGTGTGAGGGCGTGAGTTAGTGTTAGCGTCCATGTTAGGATTAGGGGACGGTTGAGAGTCAGGCTTCGGAGAAGGGTTAGGGTTAGGGTTCGGGCTAGGGTTAGGGTTAGGGGACGGGGATGGTTTAGGGTCCATGTGAGGGTACGACAACGCTTTAGGGGGAGCGTGCGTGTGAGGGCGCGGGTTAGTGTTAGCGTACGGTTTAGGACTAGGGGACGGGTGAGGGTCAGGCTCTCGGGGAAGGGTTAGGGTTAGGGTTCGGGCTAGGGTTAGGGTTAGGGGACGGGGACGGTTTTGGGTCCAGCTGAGGGTACGACAACGCTTAGGGTGAGCGTGCGTGTGAGGGCGCGGGTTAGTGTTAGCGTACGGGTTAGGATTAGGGGACAGATGAGGGTCAGGCTTCGGGGAAGTGTTAGGTTTAGGGTTCGGGCTTGGGTTTGTGTTAGGGGACGGGGACGGTTTAGGGTCCAGGTGAGGGTACGACAACGCTTTAGGGGGAGCGAGCGTGTGAAAGCGTGGGTTAGTGTTAGGGTACGGGTTAGGATAAGGGGACGGGTGTGGGTCAGGCTTCAGGGAAGTGTTAGGGTTAGGGTTCGGGCTATGGTTAGGGTTAGGGGAAGGGGACGGTTTAGGAACAGGTAAGGGTGAGCGTGAGTGTGAGGGCACGGGTTAGTGTTAGCGTACGGGTTAGGATTAGGATTAGGGGACGGGTGACGGTCAGGCTTCGGCGAAGTGTTAGGGTTAGGGTTCGGGCTAGAGTTAGAGTTAGGGCACGGTGACGGTTTAGGATCCAGGTGAGGGTACGACAACGTTTTAGGGAGAGCGTGCATGTGAGGGCGCGTGTTAGTGTTAGCGTACGAGTTAGGATTAGGGAATGGGTGAGGGTCAGGCTCCGGGGAACTGTAACGGTTAGGGTTCGGGCTAGGGTTAGGGTTAGGGGACTGGGAAGGGTTAGGGTACAGCTGAGTGTACGACAACGCTTTAGGGGGAGCGTGCGTTTGAGGGCGCGGGTTAGTGTTTGCGTACGGGTTAGGATTAGGGGACGGGTGAGGGTCAGGCTCCGGGGAAGGGATAGAGTTAGGGTTCGGGCTACCTTTAGGGTTAGGGGACAGGGACGGTTTAGGGTCCAGGTGAGGGTACGACAACGCTTTAGGTTGAGCGTGCGTCTAAGGGCGCGGGTTACTGTTAGCGTACGGGTTAGGATTATGGGACGTGTGAGGGTCAGGCTTCGGGGAAGTGTTAGGGTTAGGGTTCGGGCTAGGGTTAGGGTTAGGGGACGGGGACGGTTTAGGGTCCAGGTGAGGGTACGATAATGCTTTAGGGAGTGCGTGCGTGTGAGGGCGCGGGTTAGTGTTAGCGTACGATTTGGATTAGGGGACGGTTGAGGGTCAGGCTTCGGGGAAGTGTTAGTGTTAGGGTTAGGGCTAGGGTTAGGGTTAGGGGACAGGGACGGTTTAGGGTCCAGGTGAGGGTACGACAACGCTTTACGGTGAGCGTGATTGTGAGGGCGCGAGTTAGTGTTAGCGTACGTGTTAGGATTAGGAGACGGGTGAGGGTCAGGCTTCGGGGAAGGGTTAGGGTTAGGGTTCGGGCTAGGGTTAGGGTTAGGGGACGGGGAAGGTTTAGGGTCTAGATGAGGGTACGACAACACTTTAGGGTGAGCGTGAGTGTGAGGGCGCGGGTTAGTGTTAGCGTACGGGTTAGGATTAGGGGACGGGTGAGGGTCAGGTATCGGCGAAGTGTTAGGGTTAGGGTTCGGGCTAGGGTTAGGGTTAGAGGACGGGGATGGTTTAGGGTCCATGTGAGTGTACGACAACACTTTAGGAAGAGCATGCGTGTGAGGGCATGTGTTAGTGTTAGCGTACGTGTTAGGATTAGGGGACGGGTGAGTGTCAGGCTTCGGGGAGGTGTTAGGGTTAGGGTTCGGGCTAGGGTTAGGGTTAGGGGACGGGGACGGTTTAGGGTCCAGGTCAGGGTACGACAACGCTTTAGGGGGAGCGTGCGTCTGAGGGCACGTATTAGTGTTAGCGTACGCGTTAGGATTAGGGGACGGGTGAGGGTCAAGCTTCGGGGATGGGTTAGAGTTAGGGTTCGGGAAAGGGTTAGGGTTAGGGGACGGGGACGGTTTAGGGTCCAGGTGAGGGTACGACAACGCTTTAGTGGGAGCGTGCGTGTGAGGGCGGGGTTTAGTGTTAGCGTCCGTGTTAGGATTAGGGGATGGGTGAGGGTCAGGCTTCGGGGAAGGGTTAGGGTTAGGGTTCGGCCTAAGGTTAGGGTTAGGGGACGGGGTCGGTTTAAGGTCCAGGTGAGGGTACGACAACGCTTTAGGGGGAGCGTGCGTGTGAGGGCGTGGGTTAGTATTAGCGTACGGGTTAGGATTAGGGGACGGGTGAGGGTCAGGCTTCGGGGAAGGGTTAGGGTTAGGGTTCGGGCTAGGGTTAGGGTTAGGGGACGGGGACGGTTTAGGGTCCAGGTGAGGGTACGACAACGCTTTAGGGGGAGCGTGCGTGTGAGGGCGCGGGTTAGTGTTAGCGTACGGGTTAGGATTAGGGGACGGGTGAGGGTCAGGCTTCGGGGAAGGGTTAGGGTTAGGGTTCGGGCTAGGGTTAGGGTTAGGGGACTGGGACGGTTTAGGGTCCAGGTGAGGGTACGACAACGCTTTAGGGGGAGCGTGAGTGTGAGGGCGCGGGTTAGTGTTAGCGTACGGGTTAGCATTAAGGGACGGATGAGGGTCAGGCTTCGGCGAAGTGTTAGTGTTAGGGTTCGGGCTAGGGTTAGGGTTAGAGGACGGGGATGGTTTAGGGTCCATGTGAGGGTACGACAACGCTTTAGGGGGAGCGGTCGTGTGAGGGCGCGGGTTAGTGTTTGCGTACGGGTTAGGATTATGTGACGGGTGAGGGTCAGGCTTCGGGGAAGGGTTAGGGTTAGGGTTCGGGCTAGGGTTAGGGTTAGGGGACTGGGACGGTTTAGTGTCCAGGTCAGGGTACGACAACGCTTTACAGGAAGCGGGCGTGTGTGGGCGCGGGTTAGTGTTTGCGTACGGGTTAGGATTAGGGGACGGGTGAGGGTCAGGCTTCGGGGAAGGGTTAGGGTTAGGGTTCGGGCTAGGGTTAGGGTTAGGGGACAGGGAGGGTTTAGGGTCCAGGTCATGGTACGACAACGTTTTAGGTTGAGCATGTGTCTGAGGGCGCGGGTTAGTGTTACCGTACGGGTTACGATTAGGGAACGGGTGAGGGTCAGGCTTCTGGGAAGGGTTAGGGTTAGGGTTCGGGCTAGGGTTAGGGGACGGGGACGGTATAGGGTCCAGGTGAGGGTACGACAACGCTTTAGGGGGAGCGTGCGTGTGAGGGCGCGGGTTACTGTTAGCGTACGGGTTAGGATTAGGGGACGGGTGATGGTCAGGCCTCGGGGAAGTGTTAGGGTTAGGGTTCGGGCTAGGGTTAGTGTTACGGGACGGGGACGGTTTAGGGTCCAGGTCAGGGTACGACAACGCTTTAAGGGGAGCGGGCGTGTGAGGGCATGGGTTAGTATTTGCGTACGGGTTAGGATTAGGTGACGGGTGAGGGTCAGGCTTCGGGGAAGTGTTAGGGTTAGGGTATGGGCTAGGGTAAGGGTTAGGGGACGGGGATGGTTTAGGGTCCAGGTGAGGGTACGACAACGCTTTAGGGGTAGCGTGCTTTTGAGAGTGTGGGTTATTGTTAGCATATGGGTTAGGATTAGGGGACGGGTGAGGGTCAGGCTTCGGGGAAGGGTTAGGGTTAGGGTTTGGGCTAGGTTTAGGGTTAGGGGACGGGCACGATTTAGGGTCCTGTTGAGGGTACGACAACGCTTTAGGGGGAGCGTGCGTGTGAGGGCGTGGGTTAGTGTTAGCGTACGGGTTAGGATTAGGGGAAGGGTGAGTGTGAGGCCTCGGGGAAGTGTTAGGGTTAGGGTTCGGGCTAGGGTTAGGGTTAGGGGATGGGGACGGTATAGGGTCCAGGTGAGGGTACGACAACGCTTTAGGGGGAGCGTGCGTGTGAGGGCGTGAGTTAGTGTTAGCGTCCGTGTTAGGATTAGGGGACGGTTGAAGGTCAGGCTTCGGAGAAGGGTTAGGGTTAGGGTTCGGACTAGGGTTAGGTTTAGGGGACGGGGACGGATTGGGTTCCAGGTGAGGGTACGACAACGCTTTAGGTGGAGCGTGCGTGTGAGGGCGCGGTTTAGTGTTAGCGTACGGTTTAGGATTAGGGGACGGGCGAGTGCCAGGCTTCGGGGAAGCGTTAGGGTTAGGGTTCGGGCTAGGGTTAGGGTTAGGGGACGGGGACGGTTTAGGATCCAGGTGAGGGTACGACAACGCTTTAGGGGGAGCGTGCGTTTGAGGGCACGTATTAGTGTTAGCGTACGGGTTAGGATTAGGGGACGGGTGAGGGTCAGGCTTCGGGGATGGCTTAGAGTTAGGGTTCGGGAAAGGGTTAGGGTTAGGGGACGGGGACGGTTTAGGGTCCAGGTGAGGGTACGACAACGCTTTAGTGGGAGCGTGCGTGTGAGGGCGGGGTTTAGTGTTAGCGTCCGTGTTAGGATTAGGGGATGGGTGAGGGTCAGGCTTCGGGGAAGGGTTAGGTTTAGGGTTCGGGCTAAGGTTAGGGTTAGGGGACGGGGTCGGTTTAAGGTCCAGTTGAGGGTACGACAACGCTTTAGGGGGAGCATGCGTGTGACGGCGCGGGTTAGTATTAGCGTACGGGTTAGGATTAGGGGACGGGTGAGGGTCAGGCTTCGGGGAAGGGTTAGGGTTAAGGTTAGGTCTAGGGTTAGGGTTAGGGGATGGGGACAGTTTAGGGTCCAGGTGAGGGTACGACAACGCTCTTGGGGGAGCGTACGAGTGAGGGCGCGGGTTAGTGTTAGCGTAGAGGTTAGGATTAGGGGACGGGTGAGGGTCAGGCTTCGGGGAAGGGTTAGGGTTAGGGTTCGGGCTAGGGTTAGGGTTAGGGGATGGGGACGGTTTAGGGTCCAGGTGAGGGTACGACAACGCTTTAGGGGGAGCGTGCGTGTGAGGGCGCGGGTTAGTGTTAGCGTACGGGTTAGGATTAGGGGACGGGAGAGGGTCAGGCTTCGGGGAAGGGTTAGGGTTAGGGTTCGGGCTAGGGTTAGGGTTAGGGGACTGGGACGGTTTAGGGTCCAGGTCAGGGTACGACAACGCTTTAAGGGGAGCGGGCGTGTGAGGGCGTGGGTTAGTATTTGCGTACAGGTTAGGATTAGGTGACGGGTGAGGGTCAGGCTTCGGGGAAGTGTTAGGGTTAGGGTTCGGGCTAGGGTTAGGTTTAGGGGACGGGGACGGTTTAGG
The DNA here is from genome assembly GCF_963455315.2 of Globicephala melas. Taxonomy (NCBI): domain Eukaryota; kingdom Metazoa; phylum Chordata; class Mammalia; order Artiodactyla; family Delphinidae; genus Globicephala; species Globicephala melas. The sequence continues at coordinate 175,153 of NW_027207505.1, read as the reverse complement.
GTCCAGGTGAGGGTACGACAACGCTTTAGGGGGAGCGTGCGTGTGAGGGCGCGGGTTAGTGTTAGCGTCCGGGTTAGGATTAGGGAACGGGTGAGGGTCAGGCTCCTGGGAAGTGTTAGGGTTAGGTTTCTGGCTAGGGTTAGGTTTAGGGGACTGGGAAGGTTTAGGGTACAGGTGAGGGTACGACAATGCTTTAGGGGGAGTGTGCGTTTGAGGGCGCAGGTTAGTGTTTGTGTACGGGTTAGGATTAGGGGACGGGTGAGGGTCAGGCTCCGGGGAAGTGTTAGGTTTAGGGTTCGGGCTAGGTTTAGGGTTAGGGGACGGGGACGGTTTAGGGTCCAGGTGAGGGTACGACAATGCTTTAGGTTGAGCATGCGTCTGAGGGCGCGGGTTAGTGTTAGTGTACGAGTTAGGATTAGGGGACGGGTGAGGGTCAGGCTTCGGTGAAGGGTTAGGGTTAGGGTTCGGGCTAGGGTTAGGGGACGGGGACGGTATAGGGTCCAGGTGAGGGTACGACAACGCTTTAGGGGGAGCGTGCGTGTGAGGGCGCGGGTTACTGTTAGCGTAAGGGTTAGGATTAGGGGACGGGTGATGGTCAGGCCTCGGGGAAGGGTTAGGGTTAGGGTTCGGGCTAGGGTTAGGGTTAGGGGACGGGGATGGTTTAGGGTCCAGGTGAGGGTACGACAACGCTTTAGGGGTAGCGTGCTTGTGAGGGTGTGGGTTATTGTTAGCATATGGGTTAGGATTAGGGGACGGTTGAGGGTCAGGCTTCGGGGAAGGGTTAGGATTAGGGTTCGGGCTAGGTTTAGGGTTAGGGGACGGGCACGATTTAGAGTCCTGTTGAGGGTACGACAACGCTTTAGGGGGAGCGTGCGTGTGAGGGCGTGGGTTAGTGTTAGCGTACGGGTTAGGATTAGGGGAAGGGTGAGTGTGAGGCCTCGGGGAAGTGTTAGGGTTAGGGTTCGGGCTAGGGTTAGGGTTAGGGGATGGGGACGGTATAGGGTCCAGGTGAGGGTACGACAACGCTTTAGGGGGAGCGTGCGTGTGAGGGCGTGAGTTAGTGTTAGCGTCCGTGTTAGGATTAGGGGACGGTTGAAGGTCAGGCTTCGGAGAAGGGTTAGGGTTAGGGTTCGGACTAGGGTTAGGTTTAGGGGACGGGGACGGATTGGGTTCCAGGTGAGGGTACGACAACGCTTTAGGGGGAGCGTGCGTGTGAGGGCGCGGTTTAGTGTTAGCGTACGGTTTAGGATTAGGGGACGGGCGAGGGCCAGGCTTCGGGGAAGCGTTAGGGTTATGGTTCGGGCTAGGATTAGGGTTAGGGGACGGGGACGGTTTAGGATCCAGGTGAGGGTACGACAACGCTTTAGGGGGAGCGTGCGTTTGAGGGCACGTATTAGTGTTAGCGTACTGGTTAGGATTAGGGGACGGGTGAGGGTCAGGCTTCGGGGATGGGTTAGAGTTAGGGTTCGGGAAAGGGTTAGGGTTAGGGGACGGGGACGGTTTAGGGTCCAGGTGAGGGTACGACAACGCTTTAGTGGGAGCGTGCGTGTGAGGGCGGGGTTTAGTGTTAGCGTCCGTGTTAGGATTAGGGGATGGGTGAGGGTCAGGCTTCGGGGAAGGGTTAGGGTTAGGGTTCGGGCTAAGGTTAGGGTTAGGGGACGGTGTCGGTTTAAGGTTCAGTTGAGGGTACGACAACGCTTTAGGGGGAGCGTGCGTGTGAGGGCGCGGGTTAGTATTAGCGTACGGGTTAGGATTAGGGGACGGGTGAGGGTCAGGCTTCTGGGAAGGGTTAGGGTTAAGGTTAGGTCTAGGGTTAGGGTTCGGGGATGGGGACTGTTTAGGGTCCAGGTGAGGGTACGACAACGCTCTTTGGGGAGCGTACGAGTGAGGGCGCGGGTTAGTGTTAGCGTAGAGGTTAGGATTAGGGGACGGGTGAGGGTCAGGCTTCGGGGAAGGGTTAGGGTTAGGGTTTGGGCTAGGGTTAGGGTTAGGGGACGGGGACGGTTTAGGGTCCAGGTGAGGGTACGACAACGCTTTCGGGGGAGCGTGCATGTGAGGGCGCGGGTTAGTGTTAGCGTACGGGTTAGGATTAGGGGACGGGAGAGGGTCAGGCTTCGGGGAAGGGTTAGGGTTAGGGTTCGGGCTAGGGTTAGGGTTAGGGGACTGGGACGGTTTAGGGTCCAGGTCAGGGTACGACAACGCTTTAAGGGGAGCGGGCGTGTGAGGGCGTGGGTTAGTATTTGCGTACGGGTTAGGATTAGGTGACGGGTGAGGGTCAGGCTTCGGGGAAGTGTTAGGGTTAGGGTTCGGGCTAGGGTTAGGTTTAGGGGACGGGGACGGTTTAGGGTCCAGGTGAGGGTACGACAACGCTTTAGGGGGAGCGTGCGTGTGAGGGCGCGGGTTAGTGTTAGCGTCCGGGTTAGGATTAGGGAACGGGTGAGGGTCAGGCTCCTGGGAAGGGTTAGGGTTAGGATTCTGGCTAGGGTTAGGGTTAGGGGACTGGGAAGGTTTAGGGTCCAGGTGAGGGTACGACAATGCTTTAGTTTGAGCATGCGTCTGAGGGCTCGGGTTAGTGTTAGCGAACGGGTTAGGATTAGGGGACGGGTGAGGCTCAGGCTTCGGTGATGTGTTAGAGTTAGGGTTCGGGAAAGGGTTAGGGTTAGGGCACGGGGACGGTTTAGGGTCCAGGTGAGGGTACGACAACGCTTTAGTGGGAGCGTGCGTGTGAGTGCGGGGTTTAGTGTTAGCGTCCGTGTTAGGATTAGGGGATGGTTGAGGGTCAGGCTTCGGGGAAGGGTTAGGGTTAGGGTTCGGGCTAAAGTTAGGGTTAGGGGACGGGGTCGGTTTAAGGTCCAGGTGAGGGTACGACAACGCTTTAGGGGGAGCGTGCGTGTGAGGGCACGGGTTAGTATTAGCGTACGGGTTAGGATTAGGGGACGGGTGAGGGTCAGGCTTCAGGGAAGGGTTAGGGTTAAGGTTAGGTCTAGGGTTAGGGTTAGGGGATGGGGACGGTTTAGGGTCCAGGTGAGGGTACGACAACGCTCTTGGGGGAGCGTACGATTGAGGGCGCGGGTTAGTGTTAGCGTACGGGTTAGCATTAAGGGACGGATGAGGGTCAGGCTTCGGCGAAGTGTTAGTGTTAGGGTTCGGGCTAGGGTTAGGGTTAGAGGACGGGGATGGTTTAGGGTCCATGTGAGGGTACGACAACGCTTTAGGGGGAGCGGTCGTGTGAGGGCGCGGGTTAGTGTTTGCGTACGGGTTAGGATTATGTGACGGGTGAGGGTCAGGCTTCGGGGAAGGGTTAGGGTTAGGGTTCGGGCTACGGTTAGGGTTAGGGGACAGGGAGGGTTTAGGGTCCAGGTCATGGTACGACAACGTTTTAGGTTGAGCATGTGTCTGAGGGCGCGGGTTAGTGTTACTGTACGGGTTAGGATTAGGGAACGGGTGAGGGTCAGGCTTCTGGGAAGGGTTAGGGTTAGGGTTCGGGCTAGGGTTAGGAGACGGGGACGGTATAGGGTCCAGGTGAGGGTACGACAACGCTTTAGGGGGAGCGTGCGTGTGAGGGCGCGGGTTACTGTTAGCGTACGGGTTAGGATTAGGGGACGGGTGATGGTCAGGCCTCGGGGAAGTGTTAGGGTTAGGGTTCGGGCTAGGGTTAGTGTTACGGGACGGGGACGGTTTAGGGTCCAGGTCAGGGTACGACAACGCTTTAAGGGGAGCGGGCGTGTGAGGGCATGGGTTAGTATTTGCGTACGGGTTAGGATTAGGTGACGGGTGAGGGTCAGGCTTCGGGGAAGTGTTAGGGTTAGGGTATGGGCTAGGGTAAGGGTTAGGGGACGGGGATGGTTTAGGGTCCAGGTGAGGGTACGACAACGCTTTAGGGGTAGCGTGCTTTTGAGGGTGTGGGTTATTGTTAGCATATGGGTTAGGATTAGGGGACGGGTGAGGGTCAGGCTTCGGGGAAGGGTTAGGGTTAGGGTTTGGGCTAGGTTTAGGGTTAGGGGACGGGTACGATTTAGGGTCCTGTTGAGGGTACGACAACGCTTTAGGGGGAGCGTGCGTGTGAGGGCGTGGGTTAGTGTTAGCGTACGGGTTAGGATTAGGGGAAGGGTGAGTGTGAGGCCTCGGGGAAGTGTTAGGGTTAGGGTTCGGGCTAGGGTTAGGGTTAGGGGATGGGGACGGTATAGGGTCCAGGTGAGGGTACGACAACGCTTTAGGGGGAGCGTGCGTGTGAGGGCGTGAGTTAGTGTTAGCGTCCGTGTTAGGATTAGGGGACGGTTGAAGGTCAGGCTTCGGAGAAGGGTTAGGGTTAGGGTTCGGACTAGGGTTAGGTTTAGGGGACGGGGACGGATTGGGTTCCAGGTGAGGGTACGACAACGCTTTAGGTGGAGCGTGCGTGTGAGGGCGCGGTTTAGTGTTAGCGTACGGTTTAGGATTAGGGGACGGGCGAGGGCCAGGCTTCGGGGAAGCGTTAGGGTTAGGGTTCGGGCTAGGGTTAGGGTTAGGGGACGGGGACGGTTTAGGATCCAGGTGAGGGTACGACAACGCTTTAGGGGGAGCGTGCGTTTGAGGGCACGTATTAGTGTTAGCGTACGGGTTAGGATTAGGGGACGGGTGAGGGTCAGGCTTCGGGGATGGCTTAGAGTTAGGGTTCGGGAAAGGGTTAGGGTTAGGGGACGGGGACGGTTTAGGGTCCAGGTGAGGGTACGACAACGCTTTAGTGGGAGCGTGCGTGTGAGGGCGGGGTTTAGTGTTAGCGTCCGTGTTAGGATTAGGGGATGGGTGAGGGTCAGGCTTCGGGGAAGGGTTAGGGTTAGGGTTCGGGCTAAGGTTAGGGTTAGGGGACGGGGTCGGTTTAAGGTCCAGTTGAGGGTACGACAACGCTTTAGGGGGAGCGTGCGTGTGACGGCGCGGGTTAGTATTAGCGTACGGGTTAGGATTAGGGGACGGGTGAGGGTCAGGCTTCTGGGAAGGGTTAGGGTTAAAGTTAGGTCTAGGGTTAGGGTTAGGGGATGGGGACAGTTTAGGGTCCAGGTGAGGGTACGACAACGCTCTTGGGGGAGCGTACGAGTGAGGGCGCGGGTTAGTGTTAGCGTAGAGGTTAGGATTAGGGGACGGGTGAGGGTCAGGCTTCGGGGAAGGGTTAGGGTTAGGGTTCGGGCTAGGGTTAGGGTTAGGGGACGGGGACGGTTTAGGGTCCAGGTGAGGGTACGACAACGCTTTAGGGGGAGCGTGCGTGTGAGGGCGCGGGTTAGTGTTAGCGTACGGGTTAGGATTAGGGGACGGGAGAGGGTCAGGCTTCGGGGAAGGGTTAGGGTTAGGGTTCGGGCTAGGGTTAGGGTTAGGGGACTGGGACGGTTTAGGGTCCAGGTCAGGGTACGACAACGCTTTAAGGGGAGCGGGCGTGTGAGGGCGTGGGTTAGTATTTGCGTACAGGTTAGGATTAGGTGACGGGTGAGGGTCAGGCTTCGGGGAAGTGTTAGGGTTAGGGTTCGGGCTAGGGTTAGGTTTAGGGGACGGGGACGGTTTAGGGTCCAGGGGAGGGTACGACAACGCTTTAGGGGGAGCGTGCTTCTAAGGGCGCGGGTTACTGTTAGCGTACGGGTTAGGATTATGGGACGTGTGAGGGTCAGGCTTCGGGGAAGTGTTAGGGTTAGGGTTCGGGCTAGGGTTAGGGTTAGGGGACGGGGACGGTTTAGGGTCCAGGTGAGGGTACGATAATGCTTTAGGGAGTGCGTGCGTGTGAGGGCGCGGGTTAGTGTTAGCGTACGATTTGGATTAGGGGACGGTTGAGGGTCAGGCTTCGGGGAAGTGTTAGTGTTAGGGTTAGGGCTAGGGTTAGGGTTAGGGGACAGGGACGGTTTAGGGTCCAGGTGAGGGTACGACAACGCTTTACGGTGAGCGTGATTGTGAGGGCGCGAGTTAGTGTTAGCGTACGTGTTAGGATTAGGAGACGGGTGAGGGTCAGGCTTCGGGGAAGGGTTAGGGTTAGGGTTCGGGCTAGGGTTAGGGTTAGGGGACGGGGAAGGTTTAGGGTCTAGATGAGGGTACGACAACACTTTAGGGTGAGCGTGAGTGTGAGGGCGCGGGTTAGTGTTAGCGTACGGGTTAGGATTAGGGGACGGGTGAGGGTCAGGTATCGGCGAAGTGTTAGGGTTAGTGTTCGGGCTAGGGTTAGGGTTAGAGGACGGGGATGGTTTAGGGTCCATGTGAGTGTACGACAACACTTTAGGAGGAGCATGCGTGTGAGGGCATGTGTTAGTGTTAGCGTACGTGTTAGGATTAGGGGACGGGTGAGTGTCAGGCTTCGGGGAGGTGTTAGGGTTAGGGTTCGGGCTAGGGTTAGGGTTAGGGGACGGGGACGGTTTAGGGTCCAGGTCAGGGTACGACAACGCTTTAGGGGGAGCGTGCGTCTGAGGGCACGTATTAGTGTTAGCGTACGCGTTAGGATTAGGGGACGGGTGAGGGTCAGGCTTCGGGGATGGGTTAGAGTTAGGGTTCGGGAAAGGGTTAGGGTTAGGGGACGGGGACGGTTTAGGGTCCAGGTGAGGGTACGACAACGCTTTAGTGGGAGCGTGCGTGTGAGGGCGGGGTTTAGTGTTAGGGTCCGTGTTAGGATTAGGGGATGGGTGAGGGTCAGGCTTCGGGGAAGGGTTAGGGTTAGGGTTCGGCCTAAGGTTAGGGTTAGGGGACGGGGTCGGTTTAAGGTCCAGGTGAGGGTACGACAACGCTTTAGGGGGAGCGTGCGTGTGAGGGCGTGGGTTAGTATTAGCGTACGGGTTAGGATTAGGGGACGGGTGAGGGTCAGGCTTCGGGGAAGGGTTAGGGTTAGGGTTCGGGCTAGGGTTAGGGTTAGGGGACTGGGACGGTTTAGGGTCCAGGTGAGGGTACGACAACGCTTTAGGGGGAGCGTGAGTGTGAGGGCGCGGGTTAGTGTTAGCGTACGGGTTAGCATTAAGGGACGGATGAGGGTCAGGCTTCGGCGAAGTGTTAGTGTTAGGGTTCGGGCTAGGGTTAGGGTTAGAGGACGGGGATGGTTTAGGGTCCATGTGAGGGTACGACAACGCTTTAGGGGGAGCGGTCGTGTGAGGGCGCGGGTTAGTGTTTGCGTACGGGTTAGGATTATGTGACGGGTGAGGGTCAGGCTTCGGGGAAGGGTTAGGGTTAGGGTTCGGGCTAGGGTTAGGGTTAGGGGACTGGGACGGTTTAGTGTCCAGGTCAGGGTACGACAACGCTTTACAGGAAGCGGGCGTGTGTGGGCGCGGGTTAGTGTTTGCGTACGGGTTAGGATTAGGGGACGGGTGAGGGTCAGGCTTCGGGGAAGGGTTAGGGTTAGGGTTCGGGCTACGGTTAGGGTTAGGGGACAGGGAGGGTTTAGGGTCCAGGTCATGGTACGACAACGTTTTAGGTTGAGCATGTGTTTGAGGGCGCGGGTTAGTGTTACCGTACGGGTTAGGATTAGGGAACGGGTGAGGGTCAGGCTTCTGGGAAGGGTTAGGGTTAGGGTTCGGGCTAGGGTTAGGGGACGGGGACGGTATAGGGTCCAGGTGAGGGTACGACAACGCTTTAGGGGGAGCGTGCGTGTGAGGGCGCGGGTTACTGTTAGCGTACGGGTTAGGATTAGGGGACGGGTGATGGTCAGGCCTCGGGGAAGTGTTAGGGTTAGGGTTCGGGCTAGGGTTAGTGTTACGGGACGGGGACGGTTTAGGGTCCAGGTCAGGGTACGACAACGCTTTAAGGGGAGCGGGCGTGTGAGGGCATGGGTTAGTATTTGCGTACGGGTTAGGATTAGGTGACTGGTGAGGGTCAGGCTTCGGGGAAGTGTTAGGGTTAGGGTATGGGCTAGGGTAAGGGTTAGGGGACGGGGATGGTTTAGGGTCCAGGTGAGGGTACGACAACGCTTTAGGGGTAGCGTGCTTTTGAGGGTGTGGGTTATTGTTAGCATATGGGTTAGGATTAGGGGACGGGTGAGGGTCAGGCTTCGGGGAAGGGTTAGGGTTAGGGTTTGGGCTAGGTTTAGGGTTAGGGGACGGGTACGATTTAGGGTCCTGTTGAGGGTACGACAACGCTTTAGGGGGAGCGTGCGTGTGAGGGCGTGGGTTAGTGTTAGCGTACGGGTTAGGATTAGGGGAAGGGTGAGTGTGAGGCCTCGGGGAAGTGTTAGGGTTAGGGTTCGGGCTAGGGTTAGGGTTAGGGGATGGGGACGGTATAGGGTCCAGGTGAGGGTACGACAACGCTTTAGGGGGAGCGTGCGTGTGAGGGCGTGAGTTAGTGTTAGCGTCCGTGTTAGGATTAGGGGACGGTTGAAGGTCAGGCTTCGGAGAAGGGTTAGGGTTAGGGTTCGGACTAGGGTTAGGTTTAGGGGACGGGGACGGATTGGGTTCCAGGTGAGGGTACGACAACGCTTTAGGTGGAGCGTGCGTGTGAGGGCGCGGTTTAGTGTTAGCGTACGGTTTAGGATTAGGGGACGGGCGAGGGCCAGGCTTCGGGGAAGCGTTAGGGTTAGGGTTCGGGCTAGGGTTAGGGTTAGGGGACGGGGACGGTTTAGGATCCAGGTGAGGGTACGACAACGCTTTAGGGGGAGCGTGCGTTTGAGGGCACGTATTAGTGTTAGCGTACGGGTTAGGATTAGGGGACGGGTGAGGGTCAGGCTTCGGGGATGGCTTAGAGTTAGGGTTCGGGAAAGGGTTAGGGTTAGGGGACGGGGACGGTTTAGGGTCCAGGTGAGGGTACGACAACGCTTTAGTGGGAGCGTGCGTGTGAGGGCGGGGTTTAGTGTTAGCGTCCGTGTTAGGATTAGGGGATGGGTGAGGGTCAGGCTTCGGGGAAGGGTTAGGGTTAGGGTTCGGGCTAAGGTTAGGGTTAGGGGACGGGGTCGGTTTAAGGTCCAGTTGAGGGTACGACAACGCTTTAGGGGGAGCGTGCGTGTGACGGCGCGGGTTAGTATTAGCGTACGGGTTAGGATTAGGGGACGGGTGAGGGTCAGGCTTCTGGGAAGGGTTAGGGTTAAAGTTAGGTCTAGGGTTAGGGTTAGGGGATGGGGACAGTTTAGGGTCCAGGTGAGGGTACGACAACGCTCTTGGGGGAGCGTACGAGTGAGGGCGCGGGTTAGTGTTAGCGTAGAGGTTAGGATTAGGGGACGGGTGAGGGTCAGGCTTCGGGGAAGGGTTAGGGTTAGGGTTCGGGCTAGGGTTAGGGTTAGGGGACGGGGACGGTTTAGGGTCCAGGTGAGGGTACGACAACGCTTTAGGGGGAGCGTGCGTGTGAGGGCGCGGGTTAGTGTTAGCGTACGGGTTAGGATTAGGGGACGGGAGAGGGTCAGGCTTCGGGGAAGGGTTAGGGTTAGGGTTCGGGCTAGGGTTAGGGTTAGGGGACTGGGACGGTTTAGGGTCCAGGTCAGGGTACGACAACGCTTTAAGGGGAGCGGGCGTGTGAGGGCGTGGGTTAGTATTTGCGTACAGGTTAGGATTAGGTGACGGGTGAGGGTCAGGCTTCCGGGAAGTGTTAGGGTTAGGGTTCGGGCTAGGGTTAGGTTTAGGGGACGGGGACGGTTTAGGGTCCAGGGGAGGGTACGACAACGCTTTAGGGGGAGCGTGCGTCTAAGGGCGCGGGTTACTGTTAGCGTACGGGTTAGGATTATGGGACGTGTGAGGGTCAGGCTTCGGGGAAGTGTTAGGGTTAGGGTTCGGGCTAGGGTTAGGGTTAGGGGACGGGGACGGTTTAGGGTCCAGGTGAGGGTACGATAATGCTTTAGGGAGTGCGTGCGTGTGAGGGCGCGGGTTAGTGTTAGCGTACGATTTGGATTAGGGGACGGTTGAGGGTCAGGCTTCGGGGAAGTGTTAGTGTTAGGGTTAGGGCTAGGGTTAGGGTTAGGGGACAGGGACGGTTTAGGGTCCAGGTGAGGGTACGACAACGCTTTACGGTGAGCGTGATTGTGAGGGCGCGAGTTAGTGTTAGCGTACGTGTTAGGATTAGGAGACGGGTGAGGGTCAGGCTTCGGGGAAGGGTTAGGGTTAGGGTTCGGGCTAGGGTTAGGGTTAGGGGACGGGGAAGGTTTAGGGTCTAGATGAGGGTACGACAACACTTTAGGGTGAGCGTGAGTGTGAGGGCGCGGGTTAGTGTTAGCGTACGGGTTAGGATTAGGGGACGGGTGAGGGTCAGGTATCGGCGAAGTGTTAGGGTTAGGGTTCGGGCTAGGGTTAGGGTTAGAGGACGGGGATGGTTTAGGGTCCATGTGAGTGTACGACAACACTTTAGGAGGAGCATGCGTGTGAGGGCATGTGTTAGTGTTAGCGTACGCGTTAGGATTAGGGGACGGGTGAGGGTCAGGCTTCGGGGATGGGTTAGAGTTAGGGTTCGGGAAAGGGTTAGGGTTAGGGGACGGGGACGGTTTAGGGTCCAGGTGAGGGTACGACAACGCTTTAGTGGGAGCGTGCGTGTGAGGGCGGGGTTTAGTGTTAGCGTCCGTGTTAGGATTAGGGGATGGGTGAGGGTCAGGCTTCGGGGAAGGGTTAGGGTTAGGGTTCGGCCTAAGGTTAGGGTTAGGGGACGGGGTCGGTTTAAGGTCCAGGTGAGGGTACGACAACGCTTTAGGGGGAGCGTGCGTGTGAGGGCGTGGGTTAGTATTAGCGTACGGGTTAGGATTAGGGGACGGGTGAGGGTCAGGCTTCGGGGAAGGGTTAGGGTTAGGGTTCGGGCTAGGGTTAGGGTTAGGGGACGGGGACGGTTTAGGGTCCAGGTGAGGGTACGACAACGCTTTAGGGGGAGCGTGCGTGTGAGGGCGCGGGTTAGTGTTAGCGTACGGGTTAGGATTAGGGGACGGGTGAGGGTCAGGCTTCGGGGAAGGGTTAGGGTTAGGGTTCGGGCTAGGGTTAGGGTTAGGGGACTGGGACGGTTTAGGGTCCAGGTGAGGGTACGACAACGCTTTAGGGGGAGCGTGAGTGTGAGGGCGCGGGTTAGTGTTAGCGTACGGGTTAGCATTAAGGGACGGATGAGGGTCAGGCTTCGGCGAAGTGTTAGTGTTAGGGTTCGGGCTAGGGTTAGGGTTAGAGGACGGGGATGGTTTAGGGTCCATGTGAGGGTACGACAACGCTTTAGGGGGAGCGGTCGTGTGAGGGCGCGGGTTAGTGTTTGCGTACGGGTTAGGATTATGTGACGGGTGAGGGTCAGGCTTCGGGGAAGGGTTAGGGTTAGGGTTCGGGCTAGGGTTAGGGTTAGGGGACTGGGACGGTTTAGTGTCCAGGTCAGGGTACGACAACGCTTTACAGGAAGCGGGCGTGTGTGGGCGCGGGTTAGTGTTTGCGTACGGGTTAGGATTAGGGGACGGGTGAGGGTCAGGCTTCGGGGAAGGGTTAGGGTTAGGGTTCGGGCTAGGGTTAGGGTTAGGGGACAGGGAGGGTTTAGGGTCCAGGTCATGGTACGACAACGTTTTAGGTTGAGCATGTGTCTGAGGGCGCGGGTTAGTGTTACCGTACGGGTTAGGATTAGGGAACGGGTGAGGGTCAGGCTTCTGGGAAGGGTTAGGGTTAGGGTTCGGGCTAGGGTTAGGGGACGGGGACGGTATAGGGTCCAGGTGAGGGTACGACAACGCTTTAGGGGGAGCGTGCGTGTGAGGGCGCGGGTTACTGTTAGCGTACGGGTTAGGATTAGGGGACGGGTGATGGTCAGGCCTCGGGGAAGTGTTAGGGTTAGGGTTCGGGCTAGGGTTAGTGTTACGGGACGGGGACGGTTTAGGGTCCAGGTCAGGGTACGACAACGCTTTAAGGGGAGGGGGCGTGTGAGGGCATGGGTTACTATTTGCGTACGGGTTAGGATTAGGTGACGGGTGAGGGTCAGGCTTCGGGGAAGTGTTAGGGTTAGGGTATGGGCTAGGGTAAGGGTTAGGGGACGGGGATGGTTTAGGGTCCAGGTGAGGGTACGACAACGCTTTAGGGGTAGCGTGCTTTTGAGAGTGTGGGTTATTGTTAGCATATGGGTTAGGATTAGGGGACGGGTGAGGGTCAGGCTTCGGGGAAGGGTTAGGGTTAGGGTTTGGGCTAGGTTTAGGGTTAGGGGACGGGCACGATTTAGGGTCCTGTTGAGGGTACGACAACGCTTTAGGGGGAGCGTGCGTGTGAGGGCGTGGGTTAGTGTTAGCGTACGGGTTAGGATTAGGGGAAGGGTGAGTGTGAGGCCTCGGGGAAGTGTTAGGGTTAGGGTTCGGGCTAGGGTTAGGGTTAGGGGATGGGGACGGTATAGGGTCCAGGTGAGGGTACGACAACGCTTTAGGGGGAGCGTGCGTGTGAGGGCGTGAGTTAGTGTTAGCGTCCGTGTTAGGATTAGGGGACGGTTGAAGGTCAGGCTTCGGAGAAGGGTTAGGGTTAGGGTTCGGACTAGGGTTAGGTTTAGGGGACGGGGACGGATTGGGTTCCAGGTGAGGGTACGACAACGCTTTAGGTGGAGCGTGCGTGTGAGGGCGCGGTTTAGTGTTAGCGTACGGTTTAGGATTAGGGGACGGGCGAGGGCCAGGCTTCGGGGAAGCGTTAGGGTTAGGGTTCGGGCTAGGGTTAGGGTTAGGGGACGGGGACGGTTTAGGATCCAGGTGAGGGTACGACAACGCTTTAGGGGGAGCGTGCGTTTGAGGGCACGTATTAGTGTTAGCGTACGGGTTAGGATTAGGGGACGGGTGAGGGTCAGGCTTCGGGGATGGCTTAGAGTTAGGGTTCGGGAAAGGGTTAGGGTTAGGGGACGGGGACGGTTTAGGGTCCAGGTGAGGGTACGACAACGCTTTAGTGGGAGCGTGCGTGTGAGGGCGGGGTTTAGTGTTAGCGTCCGTGTTAGGATTAGGGGATGGGTGAGGGTCAGGCTTCGGGGAAGGGTTAGGTTTAGGGTTCGGGCTAAGGTTAGGGTTAGGGGACGGGGTCGGTTTAAGGTCCAGTTGAGGGTACGACAACGCTTTAGGGGGAGCGTGCGTGTGACGGCGCGGGTTAGTATTAGCGTACGGGTTAGGATTAGGGGACGGGTGAGGGTCAGGCTTCGGGGAAGGGTTAGGGTTAAGGTTAGGTCTAGGGTTAGGGTTAGGGGATGGGGACAGTTTAGGGTCCAGGTGAGAGTACGACAACGCTCTTGGGGGAGCGTACGAGTGAGGGCGCCGGTTAGTGTTAGCGTAGAGGTTAGGATTAGGGGACGGGTGAGGGTCAGGCTTCGGGGAAGGGTTAGGGTTAGGGTTCGGGCTAGGGTTAGGGTTAGGGGATGGGGACGGTTTAGGGTCCAGGTGAGGGTACGACAACGCTTTAGGGGGAGCGTGCGTGTGAGGGCGCGGGTTAGTGTTAGCGTACGGGTTAGGATTAGGGGACGGGAGAGGGTCAGGCTTCGGGGAAGGGTTAGGGTTAGGGTTCGGGCTAGGGTTAGGGTTAGGGGACTGGGACGGTTTAGGGTCCAGGTCAGGGTACGACAACGCTTTAAGGGGAGCGGGCGTGTGAGGGCGTGGGTTAGTATTTGCGTACAGGTTAGGATTAGGTGACGGGTGAGGGTCAGGCTTCGGGGAAGTGTTAGGGTTAGGGTTCGGGCTAGGGTTAGGTTTAGGGGACGGGAACGGTTTAGGGTCCAGGTGAGGGTACGACAACGCTTTAGGGGGAGCGTGCGTGTGAGGGCGCGGGTTAGTGTTAGCGTCCGGGTTAGGATTAGGGAACGGGTGAGGGTCAGGCTCCTGCGAAGTGTTAGGGTTAGGTTTCTGGCTAGGGTTAGGTTTAGGGGACTGGGAAGGTTTAGGGTACAGGTGAGGGTACGACAATGCTTTAGGGGGAGTGTGCGTTTGAGGGCGCAGGTTAGTGTTTGTGTACGGGTTAGGATTAGGGGACGGGTGAGGGTCAGGCTCCGGGGAAGTGTTAGGTTTAGGGTTCGGGCTAGGTTTAGGGTTAGGGGACGGGGACGGTTTAGGGTCCAGGTGAGGGTACGACAATGCTTTAGGTTGAGCATGCGTCTGAGGGCGCGGGTTAGTGTTAGTGTACGAGTTAGGATTAGGGGACGGGTGAGGGTCAGGCTTCGGTGAAGGGTTAGGGTTAGGGTTCGGGCTAGGGTTAGGGGACGGGGACGGTATAGGGTCCAGGTGAGGGTACGACAACGCTTTAGGGGGAGCGTGCGTGTGAGGGCGCGGGTTACTGTTAGCGTAAGGGTTAGGATTAGGGGACGGGTGATGGTCAGGCCTCGGGGAAGGGTTAGGGTTAGGGTTCGGGCTAGGGTTAGGGTTAGGGGACGGGGATGGTTTAGGGTCCAGGTGAGGGTACGACAACGCTTTAGGGGTAGCGTGCTTGTGAGGGTGTGGGTTATTGTTAGCATATGGGTTAGGATTAGGGGACGGTTGAGGGTCAGGCTTCGGGGAAGGGTTAGGATTAGGGTTCGGGCTAGGTTTAGGGTTAGGGGACGGGCACGATTTAGGGTCCTGTTGAGGGTACGACAACGCTTTAGGGGGAGCGTGCGTGTGAGGGCGTGGGTTAGTGTTAGCGTACGGGTTAGGATTAGGGGAAGGGTGAGTGTGAGGCCTCGGGGAAGTGTTAGGGTTAGGGTTCGGGCTAGGGTTAGGTTTAGGGGACGGGGACGGTTTAGGGTCCAGGTGAGGGTACGACAACGTTTTAGGGGGAGCGTGCGTGTGAGGGCGCGGGTTAGTGTTAGCGTCCGGGTTAGGATTAGGGAACGGGTGAGGGTCAGGCTCCTGGGAAGTGTTAGGGTTAGGTTTCTGGCTAGGGTTAGGTTTAGGGGACTGGGAAGGTTTAGGGTACAGGTGAGGGTACGACAATGCTTTAGGGGGAGTGTGCGTTTGAGGGCGCAGGTTAGTGTTTGTGTACGGGTTAGGATTAGGGGACGGGTGAGGGTCAGGCTCCGGGGAAGGGTTAGGTTTAGGGTTCAGGCTAGGTTTAGGGTTAGGGGACGGGGACGGTTTAGGGTCCAGGTGAGGGTACGACAATGCTTTAGGTTGAGCATGCGTCTGAGGGCGCGGGTTAGTGTTAGTGTACGGGTTAGGATTAGGGGACGTGTGAGGGTCAGGCTTCGGTGAAGGGTTAGGGTTAGGGTTCGGGCTAGGGTTAGGGGACGGGGACGGTATAGAGTCCAGGTGAGGGTACGACAACGCTTTAGGGGGAGCGTGCATGTGAGCGCGTGGGTTAGTGTTAGCGTACGGGTTAGGATTAGGGGACGGGAGAGGGTCAGGCTTCGGGGAAGGGTTAGGGTTCGGGTTCGGGCTAGGGTTAGGGTTAGGGCACGGGGACGGTTTAGGATCCAGGTGAGGGTACGACAACGTTTTAGGGGGAGCGTGCATGTGAGGGCGCGTGTTAGTGTTAGCGTACGAGTTAGGATTAGGGAACCGGTGAGGGTTAGGCTCCTGGGAAGGGTTAGGGTTAGGGTTCTGGCTAGGGTTAGGGTTAGGGGACGGGGAAGGTTTAGGGTACAGGTGAGGGTACGACAATGCTTTAGGGGGAGCGTTCGTTTGAGGGCGCAGGTTAGTGTTTGTGTACGGGTTAGGATTAGGGGACGGGTGAGGGTCAGGCTCTGGGGAAGGGTTAGGTTTAGGGTTCGGGCTATGGTTAGGGTTAGGGGACGGGGACGGTTTAGGAACAGATAAGGGTACGACAACGCTTTAGGGTGAGCGTGAGTGTGAGGGCGCGGGTTAGTGTTAGCGTACGGGTTAGGATTAGGGGACGGGTGAGGGTCAGGCTTCGGCCAAGTGTTAGGGTTAGGGTTCGGGCTAGGGTTAGGGTTAAGGGACGGGGACGGTTTAGGATCCAGGTGAGGGTACGACAAAGATTTAGGGAGAGCGTGCATGTGAGGGCGTGTGTTAGTGTTAGCGTCCGGGTTATGATTAGGGAACGGGTGAGGGTCAGGCTCCTGGGAAGGGTTAGGGTTAGGATTCTGGCTAGGGTTAGGGTTAGGGGACTGGGAAGGTTT
This sequence comes from Globicephala melas, assembly GCF_963455315.2. Taxonomy (NCBI): domain Eukaryota; kingdom Metazoa; phylum Chordata; class Mammalia; order Artiodactyla; family Delphinidae; genus Globicephala; species Globicephala melas. The sequence goes on along the minus strand of NW_027207505.1, from coordinate 159,235 downwards.
AGGGTCCAGGTGAGGGTACGACAATGCTTTAGTTTGAGCATGCGTCTGAGGGCGCGGGTTAGTGTTAGCGAACGGGTTAGGATTAGGGGACGGGTGAGGGTCAGGCTTCGGTGATGTGTTAGAGTTAGGGTTCGGGAAAGGGTTAGGGTTAGGGCACGGGGACGGTTTAGGGTCCAGGTGAGGGTACGACAACGCTTTAGTGGGAGCGTGCGTGTGAGTGCGGGGTTTAGTGTTAGCGTCCGTGTTAGGATTAGGGGATGGTTGAGGGTCAGGCTTCGGGGAAGGGTTAGGGTTAGGGTTCGGGCTAAAGTTAGGGTTAGGGGACGGGGTCGGTTTAAGGTCCAGGTGAGGGTACGACAACGCTTTAGGGGGAGCGTGCGTGTGAGGGCACGGGTTAGTATTAGCGTTCGGGTTAGGATTAGGGGACGGGTGAGGGTCAGGCTTCAGGGAAGGGTTAGGGTTAAGGTTAGGTCTAGGGTTAGGGTTAGGCGATGGGGACGGTTTAGGGTCCAGGTGAGGGTACGACAACGCTCTTGGGGGAGCGTACGATTGAGGGCGCGGGTTAGTGTTAGCGTAGAGGTTAGGATTAGGGGACGGGTGAGGGTCAGGCTTCGGGGAAGTGTTAGGGTTAGGGTTCGGGCTAGGGTTAGGGTTAGGGGACGGGGACGGTTTAGGGTCCAGGTGAGGGTACGACAACGCTTTAGGGGGAGCGTGAGTGTGAGGGCGCGGGTTAGTGTTAGCGTACGGGTTAGCATTAAGGGACGGATGAGGGTCAGGCTTCGGCGAAGTGTTAGTGTTAGGGTTCGGGCTAGGGTTAGGGTTAGAGGACGGGGATGGTTTAGGGTCCATGTGAGGGTACGACAACGCTTTAGGGGGAGCGGTCGTGTGAGGGCGCGGGTTAGTGTTTGCGTACGGGTTAGGATTATGTGACGGGTGAGGGTCAGGCTTCGGGGAAGGGTTAGGGTTAGGGTTCGGGCTACGGTTAGGGTTAGGGGACAGGGAGGGTTTAGGGTCCAGGTCATGGTACGACAACGTTTTAGGTTGAGCATGTGTCTGAGGGCGCGGGTTAGTGTTACCGTACGGGTTAGGATTAGGGAACGGGTGAGGGTCAGGCTTCTGGGAAGGGTTAGGGTTAGGGTTCGGGCTAGGGTTAGGAGACGGGGACGGTATAGGGTCCAGGTGAGGGTACGACAACGCTTTAGGGGGAGCGTGCGTGTGAGGGCGCGGGTTACTGTTAGCGTACGGGTTAGGATTAGGGGACGGGTGATGGTCAGGCCTCGGGGAAGTGTTAGGGTTAGGGTTCGGGCTAGGGTTAGTGTTACGGGACGGGGACGGTTTAGGGTCCAGGTCAGGGTACGACAACGCTTTAAGGGGAGCGGGCGTGTGAGGGCATGGGTTAGTATTTGCGTACGGGTTAGGATTAGGTGACGGGTGAGGGTCAGGCTTCGGGGAAGTGTTAGGGTTAGGGTATGGGCTAGGGTAAGGGTTAGGGGACGGGGATGGTTTAGGGTCCAGGTGAGGGTACGACAACGCTTTAGGGGTAGCGTGCTTTTGAGGGTGTGGGTTATTGTTAGCATATGGGTTAGGATTAGGGGACGGGTGAGGGTCAGGCTTCGGGGAAGGGTTAGGGTTAGGGTTTGGGCTAGGTTTAGGGTTAGGGGACGGGTACGATTTAGGGTCCTGTTGAGGGTACGACAACGCTTTAGGGGGAGCGTGCGTGTGAGGGCGTGGGTTAGGATTAGGGGACGGGTGAGTGTCAGGCTTCGGGGAATGGTTAGGTTTACGGTTCGGGCTAAGGTTAGGGTTAGGGGACTGGGACGGTTTAGGGTCCAGGTCAGGTTACGACAACGCTTTAGGGGGAGCGTGTGTGTGAGGGCGTGGGTTAGTGTTAGCGTACGGGTTAGGATTAGGGGACGGGTGAGGGTCAGGCTTCGGAGAAGGGTTAGGGTTAGGGGTCGGGCTAGGGTTAGGGTTAGGGGACGGGGAAGGTTTAGGATCCACGTGAGGGTACCACAACGCTTTAGGGGGATCGTGCGTGTGAGGGCGCTGGTTATTGTTAACCTACGGTTTAGGACTAGGGGACGGGTGAGAGTCAGGCATCGGGGAAGGGATAGGGTTAGGGTTCGGGCTAGGGTAAGTGTTAGGGGACGGGGATGGTTTAGGGTCCAGGTGAGGGTACGAAAACATTTTAGGGTGAGCGTGAGTGTGAGGGCGCGGGTTAGTGTTAGGGTACGGTTTAGGATTAGGAGATGGGTGAGAGTCAGGCTTCGGGGAAGGGTTAGAGTTAGGGTTCGGGCTAGGGTTTGGGATAGGGGACGGGGACGGATTAGGGTCCAGGTGAGGGTACGACAACGCTTTAGGATGAGTGTGCGTGTGAGGGCACGGGTTAGTGTTACCGTACGGGTTAAGATTAGGGGACGGGTCATGGTCAGGCCTCGGGGAAGTTTTAGGGTTAGGGTTCGGGCTAGGGTTAGGGTTAGGGGACGGGGACGGTTTACGGTCCAGGTGAGGGTATGACAACGCTTTAGGGGGAGCGTGCGTGTGAGGGCGTGGGTTAGTGTTAGCGTACGGGATAGGATTAGGGGACGGGTGAGGGTCAGGCTTCGGGGAAGGGTTAGGGTTAGGGTTAAGGCTAGGGTTAGGGTTAGGGGTCGGGGACGTTTTAGGGTCCAGGTGAGGGTACGCAACGCTTTAGGGGGAGCGTGCGTGTGAGGGTGCGGGTTAGTGTTAGCGTCCCGTTTAGGATTAAGGGACGGGTGAGGGTCAGGCTACGGGGAAGGGTTAGGGTTAGGGTTTGGGCTAGGGTTAGGGTTAGGGGACTGGGACGGTTTAGGGTCCAGGTCAGAGTACGACAACGCTTTAGGGGGAGCGTGCGTGTGAGGGCGCGGTTTAGTGTTTGCGTACGATTTAGGATTAGGGGTCGGGTGAGTGTCAGGCTTCGGGGAAGGGTTAGGGTTAGGGTTAGGGCTAGGGTTAGCGTTAAGTGACGGGGACGATTTAGGGTCAATGTGAGTGTACTACAACTCTTTAGGGTGAGCATGTGTGTGAGGGCACGGGTTAGTGTTAGCGTACGGGTTAAGATTAGGGGACGGGTCATGGTCAGGCCTCGGGGAAGTTTTAGGGTTAGTGTTCGGGCTAGGGTTAGGGTTAGGGGACGGGGCGGTTTAGGGTCCAGTTGAGGGTACGACAACACTTTAAGGGGAGCGTGCGTGTGAGGGTGTGGGTTAGTGTTAGCGTACGGGTTAGGATTAGGGGACGGGTGAGGGTCAGGCTTCGGGGAAGTGTTCGAGTTAGGGTTCGGACTAGGTTTAGGGTTAGGGGACCGGGACGGTTTAGCGTCCAGGTGAGGGTACGACAACGCTTTAGGGGGTGTGTGCGTGTGAGGTCGTGGGTTAGTGTTAGCGTACGGGTTAGGATTAGGGGACGGGTGAGGGTAGGCTTCGGGGAAGAGTTAGGGTTAGGGTTAAGGCTAGGGTTAGGGTTAGGGGACGGGGACGGTTTAGGGCCCCGGTGAGGGTGCGACAACGCTTTAGTGGGATCGTGCGTGTGAGGGCGCGGGTTAGTGTTAGAGTACGGATTAGGATTAGGGGACGGGTGAGGGTCAGGCTTAGGCGAAGGGTTAGGGTTAGGGTTCGGGCTAGGGTTAGGGTTAGGGGACGGGGAAGGTTTAGGGTCCAGGTGAGGGTACGACAATGCTTTAGGGGGAGTGTGCGTGTGAGGGCGTGGGTTAGTGTTAGCGTTCGGGTTAGGATTAAGGTTCGGGTGAGGGTCAGGCTTCGGGGAAGGGTTAGGGTTACGATTCGGGCTAAGGTTAGGGTTAGGTTACTGGGAGAGTTTAGGGTCCAGGTCAGGATACGACAATGCTTTAGGGTGAGCGTGCGTGTGAGTGCGTGGGTTAGTGTTAGGGTACAGGTTAGGATTAAGGGACCGGTGAGTGTCAGGCTTCGGGGAAGGGTTAGGGTTAGGGTTCGGGCTAGGGTTAGGGTTAGGGGACGGGGACGGTTTAGGGTACAGCTGAGGGTACGACAATGCTTTAGGGTGAGCGTGCGTGTGAGGGAGCGGGTTAGTGTTTAGCGTACGGGTTAGGATTAGGGGACGGGTGAGGGTCAGGCTTCAGCGAAGTGTTAGGGTTAGGGTTCGGGCTACGGTTAGGGTTAGGGGACGGGGGCTGTTTAGGGTGCAGGTGAGGGTACAACAACGCTTTAGGGGGAGCGTGCGTGTGAGGGCGCGTGTTAGTGTTAGCGTACGTGTTAGGATTAGGTGACGTTGAGGGTCAGGCTTCGGCGAAGGGTAAGGGTTAGGGTTTGGGGTAGGGTTAGGGTTACGGGACGGGGAAGGTTTAAGATCCAGGTGAGGGTACGACAACGCTTCAGGGGGAGCGTGCGTGTGAGGGTGTGGCTTAGTGTTAGCGTACGGGTTAGGATTAGGGGACGGGTGAGGGTCAGGCTTCGAGGAAGGGTTAGGGTTAGGGTTCGGGCTAGGGTTAGGGTTAGGGTACGGGGACGGTTTAGGGTCCAGGTTAGGGTACGCAACGCTTTAGGGGGAGTGTGCGTGTGAGGGCGCGGGTTAGTGTTAGCGTCCCGGTTAGGATTAGGGGACGGGTGAGGGTCAGGTTTCGTGGAAGGGTTAGGGTTAGGGTTCGGGCTAGGGTTAGGGTTAGGGGACGGGGAAGGTTTAGGGCCCAGGTGAGGGTACGACAACGCTTTAGGGGGAGCGTGCGTGTGAGGGCGCTGGTTAGTGTTTCCTTACGGGTTAGGATTAGGGGACGGGTGAGGGTCAGGCTTCGGGGAAGGGTTAGGGTTAGGGTTCGGGCTAGGGTTAGGGTTAGGGAACGGGGACGGTTTAGGGTCCAGGTGAGGGTACGACAACGCTTTAGGGGGAGCGTGCGTGTGAGGGCATGGTTTAGTGTTAGCATACGGGTTAGTATTAGGGGACGGGTGTGGGTCAGGCTTCGGAGAAGGCTTAGGGTTAGGGTTCGGGCTAGGGTTAGGGTTAGGAGACGGGGACGGTTTAGGGTCCAGGTGAGGGTACGACAACGCTTTAGGGGGAGCGTGCGTGTGAGGGCGCGGGTTAGTGTTAGCGTACGGGTTAGGAATAGGGGACGGGTGAGGTTCAGGCTTCGGGAAAGGGTTAGGGTTAGTGTTCGGGCTAGGGTTAGTGTTAGGGGACGGGGACAGTTTTGGGTCCAGGTGAGGGTACGACAACTCTTTAGGGTGAGCGTGAGTGTGAGGGCGCGGGTTAGTGTTAGCGTACGGGTTAGGATTAGGGGACGTGTGAGGGTCAGGCTTCGGTGAAGGGTTAGGGTTAGGGTTCGGCCTAGGGTTAGGTTTAGGGGACGGGGACGATTTAGGGTCCAGGTGAGGATACGACAACGTTTTAGGGGGAGCGTGCGTGTGACGGCGCGGTTTAGTGTTAGCGTACGGGTTAGGATTAAGGGACGGGTGAGGGTCTGGTTTCGGGTAAGGTTTAGGTTTAGGGTTCGGGCTAAGGTTAGGGTTAGGTGACGGGGACGGTTTAGGGTCCAGGTGAGGGTACGACAACGTTTCAGTGGGAGCGTGCGTGTGAGGGCGCGGTTTAGTGTTAGCGTACGGGTTAGGATTAGGGGACGGGTGAGGGTCAGGCTTCGGGGAAGGATTAGGGTTAGGGTTCGGTCTAGGGTTAGGTTTAGGGGACGGGGACGGTTTAGCGTCCAGGTGAGGGTACGACAACGGTTTAGGGGGAGCGTGCATGTCAAGGTGCGGGTTAGTGTTAGCGTCCGCTTTAGGATTAGGGGAAGGGTGAGGATCAGGCTTCGGGGAAGGGTTATGGTTAGTGTTCGGGCTAGAGTTAGGCTTGGGGGACGGGGAAGGTTTAGGGTCCAGGTGAGGGTACGACAACACTTGAGGGTGAGCGTGCGTGTGAGGGCGCGGGTTAGTGTTAGCATACGCGTTAGGATTAGGGGACGGGTGAGGGTCAGGTTTCGGGGAAGTGTTAGTGTTAGGGTTCGGGCTAGGGTTAGGGTTAGGTGACGGGGACGATTTAGGGTCAAGGTGAGTGTACGACAACGCTTTAGGGTGAGCGTGCGTGTGAGGGCGCGGGTTAGTGTTAGCGTACGGGTTAGCATTAGGGGACGGGTGAGGGTCAGGCTTCGGGGAAGTGTTAGGGTTAGGGTTCGGGCTAGGGTTACGGTTAGGGGATCGGGACGGTTTAGGGTCCAGGTGAGGGTACGACAACGCATGACGGGGAGCGTGCGTGTGAGGGCGCGGGATAGTGTTAGCGTCCAGGTTAGGATTAGGGGACGGGTTAGTGTCAGGTTTTGGGGAAGTGTTAGAGTTAGGGTTCGGGCTAGGGTTAGGGTTAGGGGACGGGGACGGTTTAGTGTCCAGGTGATTGTACGACAACGCTTTAGTAGTAGCGTGCATGTGAGGGCGCGGGTTAGTGTTAGCGTACGGGTTAGGATTATGGGACGGGTGAGAGTCAGGCTTCGGGGAAGGGTTAGGGTTAGGGTTCGGGTTAGGGTTAGGGTTAGGGGACGGGGACGGTTTAGGGTCCAGGTGAGTGTACGACAACGCTTTAGGGGGAGCGAGCGTGTGAAAGCGTGGGTTAGTGTTAGCGTACGGGTTAGGATTAGGGAACGGGTGAGGGTCAGGCTTCGGAGAAGGGTTAGGTTTAGCGTTAGGGCTAGGGTTAGGGTTATGGGACGGGGACGGTTTAGGGTCCAGGTGAGGGTACGACAACAGTTTAGGGGGAGCGTGCGTGTGAGGGCACGGGTTAGTGTTAGCGTCCGTGTTAGGATTAGGGGACGGGTGAGGGTCAGGCTTCGGGGAAGGGTTAGGGTTAGGGTTCGGGCTATGTTTAGGGTTAGGGGACGGGGACGGTTTAGGGTCCATCTGACGGTACGACAACGCTTTAACGGGAGAGTACATGTGAGGGCGTGGGTTAGTGTTAGCGTACGGGTTAGGATTAGGGGACGGGTGAGTGTCAGGCTTAGGCGAAGAGTTAGGGTTAGGGTTCGGGCTAGGGTTAGGGTTAGGGGACGGGGAGGGTTTAGGATCCAGGTGAGGGTACGACAAAGTTTTAGGGGGAGCGTGCATGTGTAGGCGCATGTTAGTGTTAGCGTACGGGTTAGGAGTAGGGAACGGGTGAGGGTCAGGCTTCGGGGAAGGGTTAGGGTTAGGGTTCAGGCTAGGGTTAGGGTTAGGGGACTGGGAAGGTTTAGGGTCCAGCTGAGGGTACGACAACGTTTTAGGGGGAGCGTGCGTTTGTGGGCGCGGGTTAGTGTTTGCGTACGGGTTAGGATTAGGGGACGGGTGAGGGTCAGGCTCCGGGGAAGGGTTAGGTTTAGGGTTCGGGCTAGGGTTAGGGTTAGGGGACGGGGAGAGTTTAGGGTCCAGGTGAGGGTACGACAATGCTTTAGGTTAAGCATGCGTCTGAGGGCGCGGGTTAGTGTTACCGTACGGGTTAGGATTAGGGGACGGGTGAGGGTCAGGCTTCGGTGAAGGGTTAGGGTTAGGGTTCGTGCTAGGGTTAGGATTAGGGGACGGGGACGGTTTAGGGTCTAGATGAGGGTACCACAACACTTTAGGGTGAGCGTGAGTGTGTGGGCGCGGGCTAGTGTTAGCGTACGGGTTAGGATTACGGGACGGGTGAGGGTCAGGCTTCGGAGAAGTGTTAGTGTTAGGGTTCGGGCTAGGGTTAGGGTTAGAGGACGGGGATGGTTTAGGGTCCATGTGAAGGTACGACAACGTTTGAGGGGGAGCTTGCATGTGAGGGCACGTGTTAGTGTTAGCGTACATGTTAGGATTAGGGGACGGGTGAGTGTCAGGATTCGGGGAAGGGTTAGGGTTGGGTTCGGGCTAGGGTTAGTGTTAGGGGACTGGGATGGTTTAGGGTCCAGGTGAGGGTACGACAACGCTTTAGGGGGAGTGGTCGTGTGAGGGCGCGGGTTAGTGTTTGCGTACGGGTTAGGATTAGGTGACGGGTGAGGGTCAGGCTTCAAGGAAGTGTTAGGGTTAGGGTTCGGGCTAGGGTTAGGGTTAGGGGATGGGGATGGTTTAGGGTCCAGGTTACGGTACGACAACGCTTTAGGTTGAGCATGCGTCTGAGGCACGGGTTAGTGTTAGCATACGGGTTAGGATTAGGGGACTGGTGAGGGTCAGGCTTCGGGGAACTGTTAGGGTTAGGTTTCGGGCTAGGGTTAGGGTTAGGGGACTGGGAATGTTTAGGGTCCAGGTCAGGGTACGACAACGATTTAGGGGGAGCGTGCGCGTGAGGGCGCGGGTTAGTGTTTGCGTACGAGTTAGGATTAGGGGTCGGGTGAGTGTCAGGCTTCGGGGAAGGGTTAGGGTTAGGGTTCGGGCTAGGGTTAGCGTTAGGTGACGGGGACGATTTAGGGTCAAGGTGAGTGTACTACAACGCTTTAGGGTGAGCGTGTGTGTGAGGGCACGGGTTAGTGTTAGCGTACGGGTTAAGATTAGGGGATGGGTCATGGTCAGGCCTCGGGGAAATTTTAGGGTTAGGGTTCGGGCTACGGTTAGTGTTAGGGGACGGGGACGGTTTTGGGTCCAGGTGAGGGTACGACAACACTTTAAGGGGAGCGTGCGTGTGAGGGTGTGGGTTAGTGTTAGCGTACGGGTTAGGATTAGGGGACGGGTGAGGGTCAGGCTTCGGGGAAGGGTTAGGGTTAGGGTTCGGGCTAGGTTTAGGGTTAGGGGACGGGGACGGTTTAGCGTCCAGGTGAGGGTACGACAACGCTTTAGGGGGTGTGTGCGTGTGAGGGCGTGGGTTAGTGTTAGCGTAAGCGTTAGGATTAGGGAACGGGTGATGGTCAGGCCTCGGGGAGGGGTTAGGGTTAGGGTTAAGGCTAGGGTTAGGGTTAGGGGACTGGGACGGTTTAGGGTCCAGGTCAGGTTACGACAACGCTTTAGGGGGAGCGTGTGTGTGAGGGTGTGGGTTAGTGTTAGCGTACGGGTTAGGATTAGGGGACGGGTGAGGGTCAGGCTTCGGAGAAGGGTTAGGGTTAGGGGTCGGGCTAGGGTTAGGGTTAGGGGACGGGGAAGGTTTAGGATCCACGGGAGGGTACCACAACGCTTTAGGGGGATCGTGCGTGTGAGGGCGCTGGTTATTGTTAACCTACGGTTTAGGACTAGGGGACGGGTGAGAGTCAGGCATCGGGGAAGGGATAGGGTTAGGGTTCGGGCTAGGGTTAGGGTTAGGGGACGGAGATGGTTTAGGGTCCAGGTGAGTGTACGAAAACATTTTAGGGTGAGCGTGAGTGTGAGGGCGCGGGTTAGTGTTAGGGTACGATTTAGGATTAGGAGACGCGTGAGAGTCAGGCTTCGGGGAAGGGTTAGAGTTAGGGTTCGGGCTAGGGTTTGGGATAGGGGACGGGGACGGATTAGGGTCCAGGTGAGGGTACGACAACGCTTTAGGATGAGTGTGCGTGTGAGTGCACGGGTTAGTGTTACCGTACGGGTTAAGATTAGGGGACGGGTCATGGTCAGGCCTCGGGGAAGTTTTAGGGTTAGGGTTCGGGCTAGGGTTAGGGTTAGGGGACGGGGACGGTTTAGGGTCCAGGTGAGGGTATGACAACGCTTTAGGGGGAGCGTGCGTGTGAGGGCGTGGGTTAGTGTTAGCGTACGGGATAGGATTAGGGGACGGGTGAGGGTCAGGCTTCGGGGAAGGGTTAGGGTTAGGGTTAAGGCTAGGGTTAGGGTTAGGGGTCGGGGACGTTTTAGGGTCCAGGTGAGGGTACGCAACGCTTTAGGGGGAGCGTGCGTGTGAGGGTGCGGGTTAGTGTTAGCGTCCCGGTTAGGATTAAGGGACGGGTGAGGGTCAGGCTACGGGGAAGGGTTAGGGTTAGGGTTCGGGCTAGGGTTAGGGTTAGGGGACTGGGACGGTTTAGGGTCCAGGTCAGAGTATGACAACGCTTTAGGGGGAGCGTGCGTGTGAGGGCGCGGGTTAGTGTTTGCGTACGAGTTAGGATTAGGGGTCGGGTGAGTGTCAGGCTTCGGTGAAGGGTTAGGGTTAGGGTTAGGGCTAGGGTTAGCGTTAAGTGACGGGGACGATTTAGGGTCAAGGTGAGTGTACTACAACGCTTTAGGGTGAGCATGTGTGTGAGGGCACGGGTTAGTGTTAGCGTACGGGTTAAGATTAGGTGACGGGTCATGGTCAGGCCTCGGGGAAGTTTTAGGGTTAGTGTTCGGGCTAGGGTTAGGGTTAGGGGACGGGGCGGTTTAGGGTCCAGTTGAGGGTACGACAACACTTTAAGGGGAGCGTGCGTGTGAGGGTGTGGGTTAGTGTTAGCGTACGGGTTAGGATTAGGGGACGGGTGAGGGTCAGGCTTCGGGGAAGTGCTCGAGTTAGGGTTCAGACTAGGTTTAGGGTTAGGGGACCGGGACGGTTTAGCGTCCAGGTGAGGGTACGACAACGCTTTAAGGGGAGCGTGCATGTGAGGGCGCGGGTTAGTGTTAGCGTACGGTGTAGGATTAGGGGACGGGTGAGTGTCAGGCTTCGGGGAAGTGTTAGGGTTAGGGTTCGGGAAAGGGTTAAGGTTAGTGGACGGGGAAGGTTTAGGGTCCAGGTGAGGGTACGATGACTCTTTACGGTGAGCGTGCGTGTGAGGGCGTGGGTTAGTGTTAGCGTACGGGTTAAGATTAGGGGACGGGTGAGGGTCAGGCTTCGGGGAAGGGTTAGGGCTAGGGTTCGGGCTAGGGTTAGGGTTAGGGTTAGGGGACGGGGACGGTTTTGGTGCAGGTGAGGGTACGACAACGCTTTAGGGGGAGCGTGCGTGTGAGGGCGCGCATTAGGGTTAGCGTCCGGGTTACGATTAGGGTACGGGTGAGGGTCAGGCTTCGGGGAAGTGTTAGGGTTAGGGTTCGGGCTAGGGTTAGGGTTAGGGGACTGGGACGGTTTTGGGTCCAGGTGATGGTACGACAACGATCTTGGGGGAGCGTGCGAGTGAGGGCGCGGGTTAGTGTTAGCGTACGGGTTAGGATTAGGGGACGGGTGAGTGTCAGGCTTCGGCGAAGGATTAGGGTTAGGGTTAGGGTTAGAGGACAGGGACGGTCTAGGATCCAGGTGAAGGTACGACAACGCTTTAGGGGGAGCGTGCGTGTGAGGGCGCGGGTTAGTGTTAGCGTACGGGTTAGGATTAGGGGACGGGTGAGGGTCAGGTTTCGGGGAAGTGTTAGGGTTAGGGTTCGGGCTAGGGTTAGGAATAGGGGACGGGAACGGTTCAGGGTCCATGTGAGGGTACTACAACGCTTTAGGGGTTGCGTGCATGTGAGGGAGCGGGTTAGTGTTAGCGTACGTGTTAGGATTAGGGGACGCATGAGGTCAGGCTTCGGGGAAGGGTTAGGGTTAGGTTTCGAGCTAGGGTTAGGATTAGGGGACGGGGAAGTTTTAGGGTCAAGGTAAGGGTATGACAACGCTTTAGGGTGAGCATGAGTGTGAGGGCGCGGGTGATTGTTAGGGTACGGCTTAGGATTAGTGGACGGGTGAGAGTCAGGCTTCGGGGAAGGGTTAGGGTTAGGGTTCGGGCTAGGGTTAGGTTTAGGGGACGGGTACGGTTTAGGGTCCAGGTGAGGGTACGACAACGCTTTAGGGGGAGCGTGCGTGTGAGGGCGCGGGTTAGAGTTAGCGTACGGGTTTGGATTAGGGGACAGGTGAGGGTCAGGATTCGGTGAAGTGTTAGGGTTAGGGTTCGGGCTAGGGTTAGGTTTAGGGGACGGGGACGGTTTAGGGTTCAGGTGAGGGTACGACAACTCTTTAGGGGGAGCGTGCGTGTGAGGGCGCCGGTTAGTGTTAGCGTACAGGTTAGGATTAGGGGACAGGTGAGGGTCAGGCTTCGGGGAAGTGTTAGGGTTAGGGTTCGGGCTAGGGTTAAGGTTAGGTGACGGGGACGATTTAGGGTCCAGGTGAGGGTACGACAACGCTTTACGGTGTGCGTGTGTGTCAGGGCACAGGTTAGCGTTAGCGTACGGTTTAGGATTAGGGGACGGTTGAGGGTCAGGCTTCGGCAAAGGGTTAGCGTCAGGGTTAGGGCTAGGGTTAGGGTTAGGGGACGAGGACGGTTTAGGATCCAGGTGAGGGTACGACAACGCTTCAGGTGGAGCGTGCGTGTGAAGCCGTGGGTTAGTGTTAGTGTACGGGTTAGGATTGGGGATGGGTGAGGGTCAGGCTTCGGGGAAGGGATAGGGTTAGGGTTCGAGCTAGGGTTATGGTTAGGGGACTGGGACGGTTTAGTTTCCAGGTGAGGGTACGACAATGCTTTAGGGAGAGCGTGCGTGTTAGGGCGCGGGTTAGTGTTAGCGTACGGGTTAGGATTAGGGGACGGGTGAGGGTCAGGCTTCGGGGAAGCGTTAGGGTTTGGGTTCCGGCTAGGGTTAGTGTTAGGGGACGGGGACGGTTTAGGGTCCAAGTGAGGGTACGACAATGCTTCACGGGGAGAGTGCGTGTGAGGGCGAGTGTTAGTGTTAGCGTACGGGTTAGGAATATGGGACAGGTGAGGGTCAGGCTTCGGGGAAGTGTTAGGGTTAGGTTTCGGACTAGGGTTAGGGTTAGGGGACGGTGTCGGTTTAGGGTCCATGTGAGGGTACGACAACGCTTTAGGGGGAGCGTGCGTGTGAGGTCGCGGGTTAGTGTTAGCGTACGGGTTAGGATTAGGGGACGGGTGAGGGTCAGGCTTCGGGGAAGTGTTAGGGTTAGGGTTCGGGCTAGGGTTAGGGTTAGGGGACGGGGACGGTTTAGGGTCCAGGTGAGGGTACGACAACGCTTTAGGGTGAAATTGCGTGTTAGGGCACGGGTTAGTGTTAGCGTACGGGTTAGGATTAGGGGACGGGTGAGGGTCAGTCTCCGGGGAATGGTTAGGGTTAGGGTTCGGGCTAGGATTAGGGTTAGGAGACGGGTACAGTTTCGGGTCCAGGTGAGGTTACCACAACGCTTTAGGGGGAGAGTGCGTGTGAGGGCGCAGGTTAGTGTTAACGTACTGGTTAGGATTACGGGACGGGTGAGGATTTGGCTTCGGCAAAGTGTTAGGGTTATGGTTTGGGCTAGGGTTAGTGTTAGGGGACGGGGACGGTTTAGGGTCCAGGTGAGGGTATGAAAACGCTTTAGGGGGAGCGTGCGTGTGAGGGTGCGGGTTCGTGTTAGTTTACGGGTTAGGATTAGGGGACGGGTGAGGGTCAGGCTTTGGGGAAGGGTTAGGGTTAGGATTCCGGCTAGGGTTAGGGTTGGGGGACGGGGACGGTTTAGGGTCCGGCTGAGGGTACGACAACACTTTAGGGGGAGCATGCGTGTGAGGGCGTGGGTTAGTGTTAGCGTCCGGGTTAGGATTAGGGGACAGGTGAGGGTCAGGATTCTGGGAATGGTTAGGGTTAGTGGTCGGGCTAGGTTTAGGGTTAGGGGACGGGGACGGTTTAGGTTACAGGTGAGGGAACGACAACGCTTTAGGGGGAGCATGCGTGTGAGGGCGCGGGTTAGTGTTAGCGTATGGGTTAGGATTAGGGGACGGGTGAGGGTCAGGCTTCGGGGAAGGGTTAGGGTTAGGTTTAGGGCTAGGGTTAGGGTTAGGGGATGGGGACGGTTTAGGGTCTAGGTGAGGATACGACAACGCTTTAGGGGGAGCGTGCGTGTGAGGGCGTAGCTTAGTGTTAGCGTACGGGTTAGGTTTAGGGGACGGGTGAGGGTCAGGCTTCGGGGAAGGGTTAGTGTTAGGGTTCGGGCTAGGGTTAGGGTTTGGGGCTGGGGACTGTTTAGGGTCCAGGTGAGGGGACGACAACGCTTTAGGGGGAGCGTGTGTGTGAGGGCGCGAGTTAGTGTAAGCGTACGGGTTAGGATTAGGGGACGGGTGACTGTCAGGCTTCGGGGAAGGGTTAGGGTTAGGGTTCGGGCTAGGGTTAAGGTTAGGGGACAGGGACGGTTTAGGGTCAAGGTGAGGGTACGACAACGCTTTAGGGTGAGCGTGCGTCTGAGGGCGAGGTTTAGTGTTAGCGTACGGGTTAGGTTTAGGGGACGGGTGAGGGTACGACAACGCTTTAGGGGGAGCGAACGTGTGAGGGCACGGGTTAGCTTTAGTGTACGGGTTAGGATTAGGGGAAGGGTGAGGGGAAGGCTTCGGGGAAGGGTTAGGGTTAGGGTTCGGGCTACGGTTAGGGTTAGGGGACGGGGACCCTTTAGGGTCCAGGTGAGAGTACGACAACCGTTTAGGGGGAGCGTACGTGTGAGGGCACGGGTTAGTGTTAGCTTACGGCTTAGGACTAGGGGACAGCTGAGGGGAAGGCTTAGGGGAAGGGTTAGGGTTAGGGTTCGGGCCTGGGTTAGGGTTAGGGGACCGGGACTGTTCAGGGTTCAGGTGAGGGTACGACAACGGTTTATGGGTAGCGTACGTGTGAGGGCATGGCTTAGTGTTAGCATACGGCTTAGGATTAGGGGACGGGTGAGGGTAAGGCTTCGGGGAAGGGTTAGGGTTCATCATACTCTGGGTTCCACATGCATGTTTTAGCTGAAGGAAGAATCCCTTAAACTTGGAAAGTTGAGACCCGTGGAATGGGTACCATGCAATATGACTTCAAAGGGTCTTCATTTGCTCATCGAACCTCTCCAATCCTATCACTGCTGCATTTGTGCCCCTGTACACACGCTTGATTCTCTTTCAGAGACATAGCAATCCATAGGTTTTAAGATACTTACTAGTCAGGTACATTCTTAGGCATTTAATATGGGGTGTTGAGTCCATTTCGTTGAGCAAGGAGTAGCTCTTGTCTATTCCATATTTGGCTTAAGGAACTTTATCTGTGCTCATTTCAATCTCTGGTTTTACGCAGCACCCCAACTCACCTTTCCCCTTAAGCAAGCATAAGTTGGTTTTCTAAATTTGAGACCCTGTTCTGTTTTGTAATTCAGTTCCTGTGTAGCCAAGTTTACATTCCGTGTATTAGTGATATCTTATGATGTTTCTTTTTCTGTGTGACTCATTTCAGTTAGAATCATCATACCTGAATCCACTCATTATGCTGCTACGGGCCTGATGACATAGATTTCATTGCTGAGTGATATTGCATTGTACGTAAGTACCACAACTTCTTTATCCATTTTTCGCTTTCTGTGATATTGAACTTGTACCGTTAATGAGGTTCTTGTAAACACAGCTGTCCCAAACTTTTGGGTGGCTGTGTCTTTTTGATTTTAATTTCCGTAAGCTATAGGACCATAAGTGGAAGTTCCCTAGGCTCTGTTGTTTTGTTTTTTAGATGTTTCAGGAAACACCATACACTTCTCCCGAGTGGCTGTTGGCAATTTACATCCCGCCCATCAGCATAACAAGGCTCCCAGTTCTCCATGGCCTGTCCTGCCTTTCTGGATTTTACACTTTTTTCAGATGGCCCTTTTGACCGGGGGGAAGTGAGACTTCATTGTAGTGCAGATTTCCTTTGCAAGCTTGCTTGGTTGCCAAAGAGGGCGTATGCGTTTTTTCCTGAATATATTCAGGAAAAAACGCATACGCCCTTTTTGGCCAAGTGCATCATTGTGGACGTTCTGCCTCTTTTCCTATGCTTTAAATGCAATTCCAGTCTACCTCGTGAAATCAGTTTCCTGCAATTCTGCCCCGCTTTCAAGTCCTCTTGGCAGCGTTACTTCAGTATATTTTTGGACGATAGCTGTCATTTATAACTCTGCAGGATTGTGAATTACAGGGCCCCTGAGCTCCTTTCCTCAACTCGCTTTCTCGTGAGCTGGCCGCAACACCGCAGGATTGCTTCAGGCCCTAATCTGGTTCCGGCACGGCACACTGAGCCTTAGGTTAATTCCTCTTCCTGGTGGGAAATGAGAGTTAAATTTGCCCGTCCAGACACCTCCAGCTAGTCTCTCATTGGTTCTCCCTATTCCTGTTCATCTTCCACAGAAATTGCAAACTGGGCCAAACAGGAGGTTAAAGGCACTGACTCTCCAAGTGGGGAGAGTGTTAGTAAAGCGTCTGGAATGTTGCACCCGATTACCAGGGGACGAGATCTGAGACATATTTGAACACGTCTCCCGATCACACAATTTATCATACTCTGGGCTCCACATGCATGTTTCAGCTGAAGGAAGAATACCTTAAACCTGGAGAGTTGAGACCCGTGGAATGGGTACCATGCAATATGATTTCAAAGGGTCTTCATTTGCTCACCGAACCTCTCCAATCCTATCACTGCTGTGTTTGTGCCCCTGTACACACGCTTGATTCTCTTTCGGAGACATAGCAATCCATAGGTTTTAAGATACTTACTAGTCAGGTACATTCTTAGGCATTTAATATGGGGTGTTGAGTCCATTTTGTTGAGGAAGGAGTAGCTCTTGTCTATTAAATATTTGGCTTAAGGAACTTTATCTGTGCTCATTTCAATCTCTGGTTTTATGCAGCACCCCAACTCACCTTTCCCCTTAAGCAAGCATAAGTTGGTTTTCTAAATTTGAGACCCTGTTCTGTTTTGTAATTCAGTTCCTGTGTAGCCAAGTTTACATTCCGTGTATTAGTGATATCTTATGATGTTTCTTTTTCTGTGTGACTCATTTCAGTTAGAATCATCATACCTGAATCCACTCATTATGCTGCTACGGGCCTGATGACATAGATTTCATTGCTGAGTGATATTGCATTGTACGTAAGTACCACAACTTCTTTATCCATTTTTCGCTTTCTGTGATATTAAACTTGTACCGTTAATGAGGTTCCTGTAAACACAGCTGTCCCAAACTTTTGGGTGGCTGTGTCTTTTTGATTTTAATTTCCGTAAGCTATAGGACCGTAAGTGGAAGTTCCCTAGGCTCTGTTGCTTTGTTTTTTAGATGTTTCAGGAAACACCATACACTTCTCCCGAGTGGCTGTTGGCAATTTACATCCCACCCATCAGCATAACAAGGCTCCCAGTTCTCCATGGCCTGTCCTGCCTTTCTGGATTTTACACTTTTTTCAGATGGCCCTTTTGACCGGGGGGAAGTGAGACTTCATTGTAGTGCAGATTTCCTTTGCAAACTTGCTTGGTTGGCCAAAAAGGGCATATGCGTTTTTTCCTGAATATATTCAGGAAAAAACGCATATGCCCTTTTTGGCCAAGTGCATCATTGTGGACGTTCTGCCTCTTTTCCTATGCTTTAAATGCAATTCCAGTCTACCTCCTGAAATCGGTTTCCTGCAATTCTGCCCCGCTTTCAAGTCCTCTTGGCAGCGTTACTTCAGTATATTTTTGGACGATAGCTGTCATTTATAACTCTGCAGGATTGTGAATTACAGTGCCCCGAGCTCATTTCCTCAACTCGCTTTCTTGTGAGCTGGCCGCAACACCGCAGGATTGCTTCAGGCCCTAATCTGGTTCCGGCACGGCACGCTGAGCCTTTGGTTAATTCCTCTTCCTGGTGGGAAATGAGAGTTAAATTTGCCCGTCCAGACACCTCCAGCTAGTCTCTCATTGGTTCTCCCTATTCCTGTTCATCTTCCGCAGAAATTGCAAACTGGGCGAAACAGGAGGTTAAAGGCACTGACTCTCCAAGTGGGGAGAGTGTTAGTAAAGCATCTGGAATGTTGCACCCGAGTACCAGGGGAAGAGATCTGAGACATATTTGAACACGTCTCCCGATCACACAGTTTATCATACTCTGGGCTCCACATGCATGTTTCAGCTGAAGGAAGAATACCTTAAACCTGGAGAGTTGAGACCCGTGGAATGGGTACCATGCAATATGATTTCAAAGTGTCTTCATTTTCTCACCGAACCTCTCCAATCCTATCACTGCTGTGTTTATGCCCCTGTACACACGCTTGATTCTCTTTCGGAGACATAGCAATCCATAGGTTTTAAGATACTTACTAGTCAGGTACATTCTTAGGCATTTAATATGGGGTGTTGAGTCCATTTCGTTGAGCAAGGAGTAGCTCTTGTGTATTACATATTTGGCTTAAGGAACTTTATCTGTGCTCATTTCAATCTCTGGTTTTACGCAGCACCCCAACTCACCTTTCCCCTTAAGCAAGCATAAGTTGGTTTTCTAAATTTGAGACCCTGTTCTGTTTTGTAATTCAGTTCCTGTGTAGCCAAGTTTACATTCCGTGTATTAGTGATATCTTATGATGTTTCTTTTTCTGTGTGACTTATTTCAGTTAGAATCATCATACCTGAATCCACTCATTATGTTGCTACGTGCCTGATGACATAGATTTCATTGCTGACTGATATTGCATTGTACGTAAGTACCACAACTTCTTTATCCATTTTTCACTTTCTGCGATATAGAACTTGTACCGTAAACGAGGTTCTTGTAAACAGAGCCGTCCCAAACTTTGGGGTGGCTGTGTCTTTTTGATTTTAATTTCCCTAAGCTATAGGACCATAAGTGGAAGTGCCCTACGCTCTGTTGCTTTGTTTTTTAGATGTTTCAGGAAACACCATACACTTCTCCAGAGTGGCTGTTGGCAATTTGCATCCCGCCCATCAGCATAACAAGGCTCCCAGTTCTCCATGGCCTGTCCTGCCTTTCTGGATTTTACACTTTTTTCAGATGGCCCTTTTGACCGGGGGGAAGTGAGACTTCATTGTAGTGCAGATTTCCTTTGCAAGCTTGCTTGGTTGACCAAAAAGGGCGTATGCGTTTTTTCCTGAATATATTCAGGAAAAAACCCATACGCTTTTTGGCCAAGTGCATCAGTGTGGACGTTCTGCCTCTTTTCCTATGCTTTACATGCAATTCCAGTCTACCTCCTGAAATCGGTTTCCTGCAATTCTGCCCTGCTTTCAAGTCCTCTTGGCAGCCTTACTTCAGTTTATTTTTGGACGATAGCTGTCATTTATAACTCTGCAGGTTTGTGAATTACAGTGCCCCTGAGCTCCTTTCTTCAACTCGCTTTCTCGTGAGCTGGCCGCAACACCGCAGGATTGCTTCAGGCCCTAATCTGATTCCGGCATGGCACGCTGAGCCTTTGGTTAATTCCTCTTCCTGGTGGGAAATGAGAGTTAAATTTGCCCGTCCAGACACCTCCAGCTAGTCTCTCATCGGTTCTCCCTATTCCTGTTCATCTTCCACAGAATTTGCAAACTGGGCCAAACAGGAGGTTAAAGGCACTGACTCTCCAAGTCAGGAGTGTGTTAGTAAAGCATCTGGAATGTTGCACCAGAGTACCAGGGGACGAAAACTGAGACATATTGGAACACGTCTCCCGATCACACGGTTGATCATACTCTGGGCTCCACATGCATGTTTTAGGTGAAGGAAGAATCACTTAAACCTGGAGAGTTGAGAGCCGTGGAATGGGTACCATGCAATATGACTTCAAAGGGTCTTCATTTGCTCACCGAACCTCTCCAATCCTATCACTGCTGCGTTTGTGCCCCTGTACACACGCTTGATTCTCTTTCAGAGACATAG
The DNA here is from genome assembly GCF_963455315.2 of Globicephala melas. Lineage (NCBI taxonomy): Eukaryota > Metazoa > Chordata > Mammalia > Artiodactyla > Delphinidae > Globicephala > Globicephala melas. Next base: position 139,855 of record NW_027207505.1, on the reverse strand, counting down.
CAATCCATAGGTTTTAGGATAATTACTAGTCAGGTACATTCTTAGGCATTTAATATGGGGTGTTGAGTGCATTTCGTTGAGCAAGGAGTAGCTCTTGTCTATTACATATTTGGCATAAGGAACTTTATCTGTGCTCATTTCAATCTCTGGTTTTACGCAGCACCCCAACTCACCTTTCCCCTTAAGCAAGCATAAGTTGGTTTTCTAAATTTGAGACCCTGTTCTGTTTTGTAATTCAGTTCCTGTGTAGCCAAGTTTACATTCCGTGTATTAGTGATATCTTATGACGTTTCTTTTTCTGTGTGACTTATTTCAGTTAGAATCATCATACCTGAATCCACTCATTATGCTGCTACGGACCTGATGACATAGATTTCATTGCTGAGTGATATTGCATTGTACGTAAGTACCACAACTTCTTTATCCATTTTTCGCTTTCTGTGATATTGAACTTGTACCGTAAATGAGGTTCTTGTAAACAGAGCCGTCCCAAACTTTGGGGTGGCTGTGTCTTTTTGATTTTAATTTCCCTAAGCTATAGGACCATAAGTGGAAGTGCCCTAGGCTCTGTTGCTTTGTTTTTTAGATGTTTCAGGAAACACCATACACTTCTCCAGAGTGGCTGTTGGCAATTTACATCCCGCCCATCAGCATAACAAGGCTCCCGGTTCTTCATGGACTGTCCTGCCTTTCTGGATTTTACACTCTTTTCAGATGGCCCTTTTGACCGGGGGGCAGTGAGACTTCATTGTAGTGCAGATTTCCTTTGCAAGCTTGCTTGGTTGGCCAAAAAGGGCGTATGCGTGTTTTCCTGAATATATTCAGGAAAACACGCATACGCCCTTTTTGGCCAAGTGCATCATTGTGGACGTTCTGCCTCTTTTCCTATGCTTTACATGCAATTCTAGTCTACCTCCTGAAATCGGTTTCCTGCAATTCTGCCCGCTTTCAAGTCCTCTTGGCAGCCTTACTTCAATATATTTTTGGACGATAGCTGTCATTTATAACTCTGCAGGTTTGTGAATGACAGTGCCCCTGAGCTCCTTTCTTCAACTCGCTTACTTGTGAGCTGGCCGCAACACCGCAGGATTGCTTCAGGCCCTAGTGTGGTTTCCGCATGGCACGTTGAGCCTTTGGTTAATTCCTCTTCCTGGTGGGATATGAGAGTTAAATTTGCCTGTGCAGACACCTCCAGCTAGTCTCTCATTGGTTCTCCCTATTCCTGTTCATTTTCCGCAGAAATTGCAAACCTGGCCAATCAGGAATGTAAAGGCACTGACTCTCCAAGTAGGGAGAGTGTTAGTAAAGCGTCTGGAATGTTGCACCCGAGTACGAGGGGACCAAAACTGAGACATATTTGAACACGTTTCCCGATCACACGGTGGATCATACTCTGGGTTCCACATGCATGTTTTAGCTGAAGGAAGAATCCCTTAAACCTGGAGAGTTGAGACCCATGGAATGGGTACCATGCAATATGACTTCAAAGGGTCTGCATTGGCTCACTGAACCTCACCAATCCTATCTGCTGCGTTTATGCTGCTGTACACATGCTTGATTCTCTTTCGGAGACATATAAATCCATAGGTTTTAAGATTCTTACTAGTCAGGTATATTCTTAGGCGTTTAATATCGGGTGTTGAGTCCACTTCGTTGAGCAAGGAGTAGCTCTTGTATATTACATATTTGGCTTATGGAACGGTATCTGTGCTAATTTCAATCTCTGGTTTTATGCAGCACCCCGACTCACCTTTCCCCTTAAGCAAGCATAAGTTGGTTTTCTACATTTGAGACCCTGTTCTGTTTTGTAATTCAGTTCCTGTGTAGGCAAGTTTACATTCCGTGTAGTAGTGATATCTTATGATGTTTCTTTTTCTGTGTGACTTATTTCACCTAGAATCATCGTACCTGAATCCACTCATTATGCTGCTACGGGCCTGATGACATAGATTTCATTGCTGAGTGATATTGCATTGTACGTAAGTACCACCACTTCTTTATCCATTTTTCGCTTTCTGTGGTATTGAACTTGTACCGTAAACGAGGTTCTTGTAAACAGAGCCATCCCAAACTTTGGGGTGGCTGTGTCTTTTTGATTTTAATTTCCCTAAGCTATAGGAGCATAAGTGGAAGTGCCCTAGGCTGTGTTGCTTTGTTTTTTAGATGTTTCAGGAAACACCATACACTTCTCCAGAGTGGCTGTTGGCAATTTACATCCCGCTCATCAGCATAACAAGGCTCCCAGTTCTCCATGGCCTGTCCTGCCTTTCTGGATTTTACACTTTTTTCAGATGGCCCTTTTGACCGTGGGGGGCGGGGGGCAGTGAGACTTCATTGTAGTGCAGATTTCCTTTACAAGCTTGCTTGGTTGGCCAAAAAGGGCATATGCGTTTTTTCCTGAAGGAAAAAACGCATACGCCCTTTTTGGCCAAGTGCATCATTGTGGACATTCTGCCTCTTTTCCTATGCTTTACATGCAAATCCAGTCTACCTCCTGAAATCGGTTTCCTGCAATTCTGACCCGCTTTCAAGTCCTCTTGGCAGCCTTACTTCAATATATTTTTGGACGATAGCTGTCATTTATAACTCTGCAGGTTTGTGAATGACAGTGCCCCTGAGCTCCTTTCTTCAACTCGCTTTCTTGTGAGCTGGCCGCAACACCGCAGGATGGCTTCAGGCCCTAGTGTGGTTCCGGCATGTCACATTGAGCCTTTGGTTAATTCCTCTTCCTGGTGGGAAATGAGAGTTAAATTTGTCCGTCCAGACACCTCCAGCTAGTCTCTCATTGGTTCTCCCTATTCCTGTTCATTTTCCGCAGAAATTGCAAACTGGGCCAAACAGGAGGTTAAAGGCACTGACTCTCCAAGTGGGGAGAGTGTTAGTAAAGCGTCTGGAATGTTGCACCCGAGTACGAGGGGACCAAAACTGATACATATTTGAACACGTTTCCTGATCACACGGTGGATCATACTCTGCGTACCACATGCATGTTTTAGCTGAAGGAAGAATCCCTGAAACCTGGAGAGTTGAGACCCATGGAATGGGTACCATGCAATATGACTTCAAAGGGTCTGCATTTGCTCACCGAACCTCACCAATCCTATCACTGCTGCATCTATGCCACTGTACACACGCTTGATTGTATTTCAGAGACATATATATCCATATGTGTTAAGATTCTTACTAGTCAGGTATATTCTTAGGCGCTTTATATGGGGTGTTGTGTCCACTTCGTTGAGCAAGGAGTAGCTCTTGTCTATTACACATATTTGGCTTATGGAACGGTATCTGTGCTAATTTCAATCTCTGGTTTATGCAGCACCCCAACTCACCTTTCCCCTTAAGCAAGCATAAGTTGGTTTTCTACATTTGAGACCCTGTTCTGTTTTGCAATTCAGTTCCTGTTTAGCCAAGTTTACATTCCGTGTAGTAGTGATATCTTATGATGTTTCATTTTCTCTGTGACTTATTTCACTTAGAATCATCGTACCTGAATCCACTCATTATGCTGCTACGGGCCTGATGACACAGATTTCATTGCTGAGTGATATTGCATTGTACGTAAGTACCACAACTTCTTTATCCATTTTTCACTTTCTGCGATATTGAACTTGTACCATAAACGAGATTCTTGTAAACAGAGCCGTCCCAAACTTTGGGGTGGCTGTGTCTTTTTGATTTTAATTTCCCTAAGCTATAGGACCATAAGTGGAAGTGCCCTAGGCTCTGTTGTTTTGTTTTTTATATGTTTCAGGAAACACCATACACTTCTCCAGAGTGGCTGTTGGCAATTTACATCCCGCCCATCAGCATAACAAGGCTCCCAGTTCTCCATGGCCTGTCCTGCCTTTCTGGATTTTACACTTTTTTCAGATGTCCCTTTTGACCGGGGGGGCAGTGAGACTTCAATGTAGTGCAGATTTCCTTTGCAAGCTTGCTCAGTTGGCCAAAAAGGGCGTATGCGTTTTTTCCTGAATATATTCAGGAAAAAACGCATATGCCCTTTTTGGCCAAGTGCATCATTGTGGACGTTCTGCCTTTTTTCCTATACTTTACATGCAATTCCAGTCTACCTCCTGAAATTGGTTTCCTGCAATTCTGCCCCGCTTTCAAGTCCTCTTGGCAGCCTTACTTCAATATATTTTTGGACGATAGCTGTCATTTATAACTCTGCAGGTTTGTGAATGACAGTGCCCCTGAGCTCCTTTCTTCAACTCGCTTTCTTGTGACCTGGCCACAACACTGCAGGATTTCTTCAGGCCTTAGTGTGTTTCCGGCATGGCACGTTGAACCTTTGGTTAATTCCTCTTCCTGGTGGGAAATGAGAGTTAAATTTGCCCGTCCAGACACCTCCAGCTAGTCTCTCATTGGTTCTCCCTATTCCTGTTCATTTTCCGCAGAAATTGCAAACTGGGCCAAACAGGAGGTTAAAGGCACTGACTCTCCAAGTGGGGAGAGTGTTAGGAAAGCATCTGGAATGTTGCACCCGAGTACCAGGGGATGAAAACTGAGACACATTTGAACACGTTTCCTGATCACACGGTGTCTCATACTCTGGGTTCCACATGCATGTTTTAGCTGAAGGAAGAATCCCTTAAACCTGGAGAGTTGAGACCCATGGAATGGGTACCATGCAATATGACTTCAAAGGGTCTGCATTTGCTCACTGAACCTCACCAGTCCTATCACTGCTGCATTTATGCTGCTGTACAAACGCTTGATTCTCTTTCGGAGACATATAAATCCATAGGTTTTAAGATTATTACTAGTCACGTATATTCTTAGGCGTTTAATATGGGGTGTTGAGTCCACTTCGTTGAGCAAGGAGTAGCTGTTGTCTATTACATATTTGGCTTATGGAACGGTATCTGTGCTAATTTCAATCTCTGGTTTTATGCAGCACCCCAACTCACCTTTCCCCTTAAGCAAGCATAAATTGGTTTTCTACATTTGAGACCCTGTTCTGTTTTGTAATTCAGTTCCTGTGTAGCCAAGTTTACATTCCGTGTACTAGTGATATCTTATGATGTTTCTTTTTCTTTTTGACTTAATTCACTTAGAATCATCGTACCTGAATCTATTCATTATGTTGCTATGGGCCTGATGACATAGATTTCATTGCTGAGTGATATTGCATTGTACGTAAGTACCACAACTTCATTATCCATTTTTCGCTTTCTGTGATATTGAACTTGTACCGTAAACGAGGTTCTTGTAAACAGAGCCATCCCAAACTTTGGGGTGGCTGTGTCTTTTTGATTTTAATTTCCCTAAGCTATAGGTCCATAAGTGGAAGTGCCCTAGGCTCTGTTGCTTTGTTTTTTAGATGTTTCAGGAAACACCATACACTTCTCCAGAGTGGCTGTTGGCAATTTACATCCCACCCTTCAGCATAATAAGGCTCCCAGTTCTCCATGGCCTGTCCTGCCTTTCTGGATTTTACACTTTTTTCAGATGGCCCTTTTGACCTGGGAGAAGTGAGACTTCATTGTAGTGCAGATTTCCTTTGCAAGTTTGCTTGGTTGGCCAAAAAGGGCGTATGCGTTTTTTCCTGAATATATTCAGGAAAAAACGTATACGCCCTTTTTGGCCAAGTGCATCATTGTGGACGTTCTCCCTCTTTTCCTATGCTTTACATGCAATTCCAGTCTACCTCCTGAAATCGGTTTCCTGCAATTCTGCCTTGTTCTCAGTGCCTCTTCATAGTCTTACCTCAATATACTTTTGGAAAATAGTTGCCCTTTATAACTCTGCAGGTTTTTGAATTGCAGTTGCCCTTTGTTCCATTTTTCAGCTCTTATTTTTGTGATCTTGCCTCATATCCACAGGATATCTTCAGGCCCTATTCTTCTTCTGGGGCACCTAGCTGTGCCTTTGGTTAATTCTTCTTCCTATGTGAAATTAGAGTGACATGTGGCCATTGAAACCGCTACAGCTATTTTCTCACTGGTTCCCCCTATTCCCATTCATCCTCCGCACTAACTGCAGACTGTGCGATACCGGAACTTAAAGGCATTGACTCTCCATGTGGGGATGTTGTTAGTAAAGTGGCTGGAATGTTGATCCGGAGCCCCAGGAGAGGAAAGTGAGGTGCGTTTTAGAAACCTTTCCCGATCATATGGTATACCATCTGCTGGATTTCCCATGCATGGTTTAGCTGTAGGAAGATTTTCTTCAACCTGGAGTGTTGGGACCCTTGGAATGAGTAGCATGAAGTATTGCATTAAACTTTCGGCAGTTGCTCACCAAAGCTCACCAATCCTTTCAGCCCCAAGTTTCCAGCCTTATGTCTTATCCAGCTGTGGGTTTATATGTGGTCATTCCAGGTTGCATCACAGCCCCTGAGCGAATTTTGTAAGAATTTTTCTCTCTTTCATTGTTTTTGCATTTTGGTTTTAAAATTTATTTCTATAATGGGGTTTAGCTCATTTTCACTGCTGTGTTTGTGCCGCTCTGCACACACTTGATTCCCTTATGGAGATATATCAATACATGGGTTTTAAGATTCTTATTGCTCAGATATATTTCTCTGCGGTGTATAGGGTGTGTTGAGGCCAGTTCATTGAGCAAGGTGTAGATCTTGTCTAATACCTATTTGGTTTATTGAACGGTATCTGTGCTAATTTCAAACTCTGGTTTTATGCATCACCCCACCTCTCCTTTCCCCTTAAGCTGACATAAGTGTGTTTTCTAAATGTGAGACACTGTTCTGTTCTGTAATTCATTTTTTGTGCAGCCATATTTATCCTCCCTCTATAAGTGATATCTTATGATATGTTTCTTTTTCTGTTTGACTTATTTCAAGTAGTATTATCGGACCTAAATCCACTCTTTATCCTTCTACTAGCCTTATTACATTGATTTCATGGTGAAGAGATATTCCATTGTACATAAGTACCACATCTTCTTTATCCATTGTTCTCTTTCCTGGGATATTTAAGGTGTACTGAAGTTGAGGTTCTTGTAAACAGAGTAGCCCTAAACTGTGGTGTGCTTGTGTCTTGTTGATTTTTAGACTTCCCTAGATATACTCCCGTGATTGGAAGTGCCCTATGCTCTGTAGCTCTGTTTTTTAGATGATTTAGGAACCACCATACACTTCTCCAGAGTGGCTCTCGGCAGTTCACACACTGTCCATCAGCGTATAAAGGCTCCCTGTTCTCCATGGGCTGTCCTGCATTTCTGGTTTTTATAATTTTTTAGGATGGCCCTTTTGACCGGTGGGAAATGAGACTTCTTTGTTGTGCACATTTGCATTGCTTGCTTGCTTGGTTGCCCATAAAGTGCGTATGCGTTTTTTCCTGGATATATTCAGGAAAAAACGCATACTCCCTTTTGGGCCAACTGCATCATTGTCGAAATTCTGCCGCTTTTCATGTGCTTTAAAGACGAGTCCAATCTATCTCTTGAAATCTGTTTCTTGCAATTCTGTCTTGCATTCAGATCCTCTTCTTTGCCTTACCTCAACATATTTTTGGACGTTAGTTTTCATTTATAACTCTGCAGGTTTGTGAATTGCAGTGACCCTGAGCTCCATTTTTTAAGTTGCTCTTTTGTGAGCTGGCCTCAAAGCCGCAGGATTGCTTCAGGCCCTATTTTGGCTCCGGCGAGGCGGGCTGAGCCTTTTTTTAATTCTTATTCTTAATGGGAAATTAGAGTGACATGTACCCGTCCAAACCCCTACAACTATTCTCTCGTTGGTTTCCCCTCTTCCCGTTCATCCTCCTCACAATTTGCAAAATGTGCGAAGCAGAAGTTTAAATGTGCTGATTCTCTAAGTGGGGAGATTCTAAGTAACGTGGCTGGAATGATGAACAGGAGCACCAGGAGAGGATAAATGAGGTGCATTTTAGACACATCTCCCGATCACATGGTGTACAGTCCTCTGGGTTTTCCATGCATGTTTTAGCTGTAGGAAGATTCCTTGAACCTGCAGATTTGGGACCCATTGAATGGGTACCAGGTAGTATTACTTTAAAGGGTGTGCATTTCCTCACCCAACCTCACATTTCTCTTAGCGCGAACAGTTTCCAGCCTTATGTCTCATCCTGCTGTGGGTCTAGATGTGTTCAATCCATGTTGCATCACCGTCCCTGAGGAAAAGTTGTAAGAGGTTTTCTCTGTCTCTCTGTCGTTTATTTTTTTCAATTTATTACTATATTGGTTACAGCTGATTTTCAAAGCTCTGTTTCTTGCTGCTGTACATCCACTTGATTCACGTACAGAGAGACATCAGTAAATTCTTTTTCAGATTCTTACCAGTCATAGATATTCTTTTCCGGTGACTTGAGTGTGCTGAGTGCAGTTCTTTTAGCTACCGTGTAGGCCTTGTGATTATCAGTTTGGTATTTGGAATGGTATCTTTGCTAATTTCAACCTCCTGGATGATGCCTCACCCCTCCCCACCTTTCCCGTTTAGCAGCCTTACGCGTGTTTTCTACATATTTGACTATGTTTTTGTTTTGTAATTTATTTCATGTGTAGCCATTTTGGATTCCACCTTTAAGTGATATCTTATGATATGTGTCTTTTTCTTTTTGAATTATGTCACTTAGAATGATCATACGTAACTCCTCCGGAGTTGTTACAACTGGCCATATTTCATTGATTTCCAGGCTGAGTAATATTCCACTCTACATAAGTACCACATCTCTATCCATTTTTTCCCTCCAGAGACATTTAAGTTATATCCTAGTCGAGGATCTTTTAAACAGAGAGGCAGTAAACATTGGGGTGCCTGTGTCCTCTCGATTTTTGTTTTTCCCAAGATATACGCCCACGAGTGCAAGTGCCCTATGCTCTGTAGCTCATTTTTTAGATGCTTTAGTAAACACAATACACTTCTCCAGAATGGCCGTTGGCAATATACATTTCCACTATAAGCCTCACAGGGCTCCCTCTTCTCCTTGCCCTGTCCTGCATTTCTGGTGTTTACACTTTATGAGGATGGCTCTTCTGACTGATGCGAAGTGATATCTTTTGTAGTATTGATTTCCAGTGCCCACCTGTTTGGTTGGCTAAAAAAGTGTATGCCCTTTTCTTGAATATATACAGAAAAAAACGCATACAGCCTTTTTGGCCAACTGCAATGTTGGCAATGTTCAGCCCCTTTTCTTGTGCTTAATGGCGAGTCCTTTCTACCTCCTCAAATCCCTTTCCTGCCATTCTCCCTTGCTTACCAATCTTTTTCTCTGACTTTCCTCAAGACATTTTTCAGTGATAGATATTTTCAACTCTGCAGTTTCGTGAATCTTACTGTCCCTGAGTTCCATTGTTCAACTTGTGTTTATGGGAACTGGCCACAAAGCAGTGGGATTTCCTCAAGCCCTATACTGTTTCCATGGGCAACCCTAGCCTTTGGTCAATTCGTCTTCCTGATTGGAAATTAGAGTGACATGTGCCTGTCTGAACACCTAGGACTTGTCTCTCATTGTTCCTCATCCTTCCGCTTCATCCTCTGGACAAATTCCAAACTGTACGCAACAGGATGTTGACAGTGCTGACATCTCCAAGTGGGGAGACTGTTAGTAAAGAGGCTGGAGGGGTGAACCCGAGCACCAGGAGATGAGGAGATGAGATGCCTTTTCCAAACTCTTCCCGATCAGACGGTATACCATCCTCTGGATGTGACAGACATGTTTTAGCAGTAGGAAGAGTCCCATTCATGTAAGGAGAACACCAGGGCTTTTTCGAAATCAGTGTCTCCCCGAAACCCCAACTGGGGAGTTTTTTAAGCTACGGCTACACATATGTTCATTAAGGGCCTTGGGAAGTAGGCAGAGTCCAAACTTTAGATGATTGAAGTCTTCAGGGTCAGAAGCACTCACCACCGGCTTCCCTTAGGTTACACTTTAACTGTCATTGATAGATGATGTCAATAAAAATATCTATTCTTTTTCCGATTATTTCCCCTTATAGGTTATTGCAAAATATTGAGTGTAGTTCCTTGTGCTATACAGTAGTTCCTTGTTGATGATCTATTTTATACATAGCAGTGTGTATGTGTTAATTCCAAACTGTTAATTTATCCCTCCTCCCACCTTTCCCCTTTGATAATAATAAATTATAAGATTTTATACTTCTCAGAAATGGGGGAGCTGAAAGAGAGGTATCATTTTCAATGGAAATGCATTTAAAACAAGATTGAAGCTTTAACCAAGATTATTAGATGTACATCCTTGGAAAGAAATCACTTCATTTCTCTAATATTGACCTGACAAATAAGACAAAACTTTTCACTGAACTTGCTTATAATAAAGTGATGGAAATATCAAATGGAAGTGTTAGAAACATCTTATTTTACCCGAGCCTTATAAACTGTTTTATGTTAACTACAGTTTGGCTCACACATCTGTTCATTGAAGTTACAATAGTCTCGATTTCTGTTACTGATCCTCCAGAGTGGACCCCAACAAGTGTCCCCCTGCCCAGTGTCATTGGGGCCAACAGATCGAGACTGAGTTTGGTTCCCAAGCAAAGGAAACTTTATATTTTGATCAGAGAATGGAGAGGTGAGGGCATGCACTACCCCGTGGGCTGTGGGCTGGGCTGCTGTGTAGAGATCCTGTCAGAGTCTGTGGGAGGGAGGGGACGGAGCTCTGGAGGGCCGGGTTGGCTGCAGCTCAGGCTCTATATCTCGGAGTCTGCACTGGGCCCCAGGAGCTGAGGTGTCGACCCAGCCATTCTGCACTAGGAAATCTGGTCTGAAGTGCCAGGTGTGGAACCTCTGCATGCGGGACCCTAGGAGCACGTGAAATTAGACAAAGCACAAAGGATAAAAAAGGTCAGACTTGACTTTATTGCCCAGATTCTATTTTTATCTCCCAAGGATTTTTAATGGGCTTTGCTGGGGACAAACCCCTCCTCTGCCTTTTGTCCCGTTCCTCATTCTTGGAGTGCTGAGGGTGCAGACCCTTCTTCTGTAACTGCTGAGTGCTGAGTTGGGAGCCCTCATACCAGGGGACGAGGGTCAGAACTTCTCACCAGCAGCCTCCAGGTGACGTTGATTGGCCCCAGGACCCCTGCCTCCCTGCTCGTCCGCCTGAGCACCAGCATTGGAAGTGTTATAGATTCTAATGACCTTTAAGGGTCCAGGAAAGAGATGTGCGGAGACGCTGTGGGGGCCGATTTCACTCCGCCCCACATTTGTTCGGCCACCTTAGGCTGACCGTTTCTGCCAGCCTAGATGCTCTGACCAGTAGTCTGCTCTTTCTTCAATTAGGCCCCTGAATTAACGTAAAAACAGCACCAGGTGTCAGAGCCCTGCCCGCTCAACTCCCAGACAGTCCAGGGTCAGTGGTGATCAAGGACCATGATGGCCACTGAGTCAACAGCCTTTTGAAGTAAACAGGAGTCCAGCCGGTCTTATTGGCCACCATCATCACGGTGTCTGTAGGCTTTTCTATGGTGACAGTGTGATATACGGTTCCCCCGCCAAGATTATTAGCTCCCCTCCGGGTGCAGTAAGTCCTGCAAGCAGTAGTCTACTCCTTTGGGACACACTATTGTTGTTTTATGAGAGAAACTCCAGGTCAAGTGATGTTCACACGAGTCGTCATGGTGCCCTGTTGCCCCCGGTTATCTCTCTGGATGTTGGAGTTGGAGGGTCTCCTCACTCGAGGTCGGTGTGCCCACAGAGCGAACCCTGCAACTTCAGGGCATGGTTGGTGATTAGGATCACCACGTGGGGTCCTTTTCCCTTAGGAGGGAGGTGGCCTTTTGGGCTGCTGATTTCCAGGTTTTTAGATACCGCCAGTATCTTGGCCAGATGTGGCAGTGGGCCAAGCCCCTTGGTGACTGTAGTTTATCCTACCTGGATGGCATTCTTGCGTTGTTCCATTTCAAGTGGTCCCAGTTTTTGCACTAATTCTCCAATGGCGATTCACCTTTCACTGGGAATGGAAAGGTCAAAGGGTTTAGCTCAATTAGGGAGTTCCAGGGCAAGGGTCTGAATTGACTGCTCTTTCCATTCTTGAAAGGCCACTTCTGGATTCTGTTCAAAAGGATCATCATCTTTTCCTTTCAGTGTTTCATATAGAGGCCCAGCTAGTAGACTGTAGTTAGGGATCCAGAAGCAGCAAACCCTGGCCTCCCCAGGAACCCCTAAGCTGTCTTCTAGTTTTAGAAAGGGGTAAGGCTGCAAATGGTTTCTTCCCTTTCCTGGGATGGGCTTCTCTGACCTTGTGTGAGAATGAAGCCCAGGCAGGTCACCACAGTCTGTGATATTTGAGCTTTGTCTTGGACAACTTCTATCCTTTATTGGCTTGGTAGTTCAGAGGCCTCCTTAGTAGGGCTGGCGATCAGAATATCATCTGCATATTGAAGGAGGGTTTCCTTATCCAGAGGTAGAACTTTTCGGTCTTTAGCTAAGCTTTCCCCAAAGATGGTGTGGGAATTTTTGAACCCTTGGGGCAAGACGGCCTGCAAGTATTGTTTTAGTTGTATGTTGAGTCCTGCCACTCACAAGCCAAAATTTCTTGTGACTCTGGGACTAATGGAATACAAAAGAAGGCATCATTGAAGACTAATACAGAATACCATGTCCTGGTGGTTGGTAGAATGACCAGCAGGGTGTAGGAATCAGGAGCAACTGGAGGTATATCCTCGGTGGCTTCACTGACTGTCCTGACATCTTTTACCAGGTCCCCAGCAGCCCCTGGGGCTCTCATGGTCAGGCCAATCCCAGGATATGGAGCTGTCCTGGGCAGGTACCCCACCCTCAACCCAGCCCACGGGGCTCTCGTGGTCAGGCCCCTCCCAGGATACAGAACTACCCTTGCAGGTACCGTGGCAGGGCTGGGCACACAGGAACCGTGCACATAGCCCTCATTGAAGAGCACCCCCAGCTCACCTGTCGCTCAGAGCTGACACAGAGCACCTCAGAGCAGGACTTGAACTAACAAACAGCAGCTGCAACAGTTCTGTGACCCTTGGCATCACTCTGTGTGGCCTCCCTCCACCTGGTCTTCCAGAGACTTCCACTGCACCCAGGGCACCAGGCCTCTGTCTCCAACCACCACACACCCCTCCTCTCCCTGACTCCTGGGTTCCTCTCATTAGGAGAGGGTTTTCCTGAAGTTCTCTCCCACTCATGGGCCAGATAAAATGATTAGAAAACAAGCCAAAGCTGCAGCCCCTTGTCTATCCTGACTCTCAGGAGCCCACACCTGTTCCTTGGACCTGGCCGGTTCAGCAAGTTCCATTTTCTGCAACTGTGAGCCCCTGAGGGGTGATGATTGGCTGACCTGGGCAGCCTTACCGTGCCGGCCAGCCCTCCCCAGGTGTGCCTGGGGTGAGATCAATACAAATACCACTCCAGGCAGCAAGAGCCCCTGCAGCTGTGCCTGACGCCATTTTCTCTGCCCTGTCAGCAGTCTCGGGGCTGGGCTGGTGGGAGGGAGTGAGAGGCCACGGCTTTGTGGGTGGCCCAGTGTGAGTGGGGCTCTGCTGGACTTTCTGCAGCAGTTGCCAGGCTGCCACCTGCTAAAGAAGAGGATGTGTCACCCATACCTCTGCTGGAATTTCTCCCTGGGCAGAGGTGAGGAAGGAAAAAAGCAGTGGGGGCAGGGACAGGACGGGTATCTCAGGCAGGGAAATGGAAATCTTCCAGAAGAGCACCCAGGGCCAGGACCATCCTGGCTGGCCTGCAGGCACCAAGTCAGCTGGCATGCTGTCACTCGTGTGGCTCCATGGCCCTTCCTCTAGGCTTTCAAGTCCTTGTATATATTCAGGTGTTTTACCTGGGAAGGGTGGGAACAGTTCAGCAGCAACTGGCCTGGGGCTCAGCTCACGTTTACTCACAGATGCCTCGGCACGGTGCCCCAGCTTTGCAATGAGGACGCTTGTTGTGTGGGGGCTGCTGGCTGAATGGGAGAGGATTCCCCACCACTGACCAACTTCAGAATTGTTTACAACTGGAGCAAGTGCCCTGATACGGTTTTCCTCTGAGTAACTGGTGGGTTCTGTGTTTTTTTTTCTCTTTTTCGTTTTTGGTTCAAGGTAGATTTTATTCCTCTTTTTTGTATTTACAGATATAAGCATGGAAATAATTTATTCATATAAATACATGTATGTGAAGGGAATAATTGTTTTTTCTGTTTTATTTTTTAAATTTTATTTCTTTTTAATTTTGAATTTTATTTTATATTTTTATACAGCAGGTTCTCATTGGTTATCTATTTTATACATATAAATGTTTACATGCCAATCCCAATCTCTCAACTCCTCCCACCACCACCCCCCCCAAGAGCTTTCCCCCCTTGTTGTCCATACGATTGTTGTCTACATCTGTTGCTCTATTTATGCCTTGCAAAACGGTTAATCTGTACAGTTTTTCTAGGTTCCACATATATGCATGAATATACAAGATTTGTTTTTCTCTTTCTGACTTACTTCACTCTGTATGACAGTCTCTAGATCCATCGACGTCTCTACAAATGACCCAATTTCATTCCTTTCATGGCTTAGTAATATTCCATTTTATATATGTACCACATCTTTATGCATTCGTCTGTCTGTGGGCATTTAGGTTGCTTCCATTACCTCGATATTGTAAATAGTGATGCAATGAACATTGCGGTGAATGTCTCTTTTTGATTTATGGTTTTGTCTTTGTATATGTCCAGTACTGGGATTGCTGTATCATATGGTAATTCTATTATTAGTTTCTTAAGAAACTCCATATTGTTCTCCATAGTGACTGTATCAATTTATATTCCCAACAATAGTGGAAGAGGCTTCCTTTTCTCCACACCCTTTCCAGCATTTGTTGTTTGTAGATTTTCAGATGATGCCCATTCTAACAGGTGTGAGGTGATACCTCATTGTTGAGTCCATTTCGTTGAGCAAGGGGTAGGTCTTGTCTATTACATATTTGGCTTATGGAACGGTATCTGTGCTAATTTCAAACTCTGGTTTTATGCAGCACCCCAACTCACCTTTCCCCTTAAGCAAGCATAAGTTGGTTTTCTAAACTTGAGACCCTGTTCTGTTTTGTAATTCAGTTCATGTGTAGCCAAGTTTACATTCCGTGCATTAGTGATACCTTATGATGTTTTTTTTTCTGTGTGACTTATTTCACTTAGAATCATCGTGCCTCAATCCACTCATTATGCTGGTACAGGCCTGGTGACACAGATTTCATTGCTGAGTGGTATTCTGTTGTACGTAAGTACCGCAACTTCTTTATCAATTATTTGTTCTCTGGGATATTTAACTTGTACCGTAGAAGAGGTTCCTGTAAACAGAGTCGTCCCAAATTTTGGGGTGGCTGTGTCTTTTTGATTTTAATTTCCCTAAGCTATAGGACCATAAGTGGAAATGCCCTAGACTCTGTTGCTTTGTTTTTCAGATGTATTAGGAAACACCATACACTTCTCCAGAGTGCCTGTTGGCAATTTACATCCCCCCATCAGCATAACAAGGCTCCTTTTTCCCCATGGCCTGTCTTGCCTTTCTGGATTTTACACTTTTCTCAGATGGCCCTTTAGACCTGGGGGAAGTGACACTTCATAGTAGTTCGGATTTCCATTGCAAGCTTGCTTGGTTTGCCAAAAAGGGCTTATGTGTTTTTTCCTGAATATATTCAGGAACAAACTCATACGCCCTTTTTTGCTAAGTGCATCATTGTCGATGTTCTGCCTCTTTTCCTATGCTTTAAATGCAAATCCAGTCTACCTCCTGAAATCGGTTTCCTGAAATTCTGCCCCACTTTCAAGTCCTCTTCGCAGCCTTACTTCAATATATTTTTGGACGTTATCTGTCATTTATAACTCTGCAGGTTTGTGAATTACAGGGTCCCTGAGCTCCTTTCTCCAACTCGCTTTCTTGTGAGCTGGCTGCAAACCCGCAAGACTGCTTCAGGCCCTAATCTGCTTCTGGCAGGGCACGCTGAGCCTTTGGTTAATTCCTCTTCCTGGTGGGAAATGAGTGTTAAATATGCCCGTCCAGACACTTACTTCACTCTCAACCCCTTGGTGATGTGGGTCCTCTGGTTTGTGGCCACCTTTGCTGGGTTCCTCACCTTTCGATGATGTGGCCCCACTAGTGTGAGGACACTCCTGCCTGGTTCTCATCCACGTGGTTATGTGGACACCCTGGTGAGAGTCTGTTCCTGGCTATGTTCCTCACCCTTCTGTGAGGGAGACCCTCTGCTGATAGGTCACTCCTGCATGGCTGGCACACATTGCCTTGGTGAAGTCAGCCATGTGGTGGCAGTTGGAGCGTGCTGGGAATCTCCTCCCCCCGGTGATGAGGGCCCTCTTGTGTCAGGCCCTAACTGCTGGGCTCACCAACTTTTCTTAGTGAGCCCAATGATGCTTGGGCACTCCTCTAAGGATCCCATCTCCATGAGGATGTGGGCCTTCTGCTCTGAGGTCCCAACGGCTGGGTTGTTCACATTTTCATGATGTGGGCTCTCTGGTGTTAGTTCACAGAGGCCTGGATCCCATAGCCTCTGTGCTCTCGGCCGCCTGCTGGGAGGTTCCAACTGCTGGATTCCTCACCTTTCTTATTCTTTGGGCCCTCTGTTTTTAGGCTACTCCTGCCTGCCTCACTCCCATTCCCTTTGTGATATGTGTCCTCTGATTTGAGGCCACATGTGCTGGGTTCCACACCTTTCAATGATGTGGCCCCACTGGAGGGAAGACAGTCCTGACTGGTTCCCAACCCCTTGCTGATGTGGGCCCTCAGGTGAGAGTCTGATCCTGGCTGGGTTCCTCACCCTTCTGTGAGGTGGGCCCTCTGCTGTGAGGTCAATCATGCCTGTCTGGCACACGTTACCTTGGCGACGTGGGCCCTCTGGTGACATTTGGAGTGTGCTGGGATCCTCCTCCCCTCGGTGATGAGGGCCCTCCTGCCTTAGGCCATAACTGCTGGGCTCCCCACATTTTCTGATGTGCGCTAAGTGAGTGAGGACACTCTTGCCATGTTCCCATCCCCATGGGGATATGGGCCTTCTGCTCTGAGGTCAAAACGGCTGGCTTGCTCACAGTACCATGATGTGGGCCCTCTGCTGTGAGTTCACTCCGGCAAGGATCCCTTATCATCGGTGCACTGAGTTGCCTGCTGGGAGGTTCCAACTGCTGGATTCCTCAACTTTTTTATTCTTTGGGCCCACTGTTGTGAGGCTACTCCTGCCTGCCTCACTCCCAGCCCCTTCATGATGTGTGTCCTCTGGGTTGAGGCCACATGTGCTGCGTTCCTCACCTTTCGATGATGTGGCCCCACTCGTGTGAGGACACTCCTGCCTGGTTCCCATCCCCTTGGTGAGGTGGGCCCTCTGGCGAGAATCTAATCCTGGCTGGGTTCCTCAACGTTCTGTGAGGTAGGCCCTCTGCTGTGAGGTCACTCCTGCCTGGCTGGCACATGTCACCTTGGAGATGTGAGCCCTCTGGTGGCAGTTGGAGCGTGCTGGGTGCCTCCTCCTCTCGGTGATGATGGCCCTCTGGCGTCAGGCCCTAAATGGTGGGCTCCCCACATTTTCTGATGTGCGCCCAGTGGTGCAAGGACACTCCAGCCAGGTTCCCATTCCCATAGGGATGTGGTCCTTCTGCGCTGAAGTCCCAACGCCTGGGTTGCTCACAGTTTTATGATGTGGGCCCTCTGCTGTGAGTTCACTGCGGCCTGGATCCCATAGCCTCTGTGCTCTTGGCCGCCTGCTGGGAGGTTCCAACTGCGTGATTCCTCAGCTTTTGTATTCTATGGGTCCTGTGTTGTGATGCTCCTCCTGCTTGCCTCACTCGCAACCCCTTCGTGATGTGGGTCCTCTGGTTTGAGGCCACATGTTCTGGGTTCCGCAACTTTCAATGATGTGGCCCCACTGGTGTGAGGACACTCCTGCCTGGTTCCCATCCCCTTGGTGATGTGGGCCTTCTGGTGACAGTCTTATCCTGGCTGGGTTCCTCACTCTTCTGTGAGGTAGGCCCTCTGCTGTGAGGTCAATCCTGCCTGACTTGCACACATCACCTTGGCGACGTGGGCCCTCTGTGGGCACATGGAACCTGCTGGGAGCCTCCTGCCCTCGGTGATGACGGCCCTCTAGCATCAGGCCCTAACTGCTGGGCTCCCCACGTTTTCTGATGTGAGCCCAGTGATGCCAGGACACTCCTCTTAGGTTCCCATCCCCATGGGGATGTGGGCTTTCTGCTCTGAGGTCCCAACGCCTGGGTTGCTCACAGTTTCATGATGTGGGCTCTCTGGTGTTAGTTCACTCCTGCCTGCATCCCATAGCTTCTGTGCTCTCGGCCGCCTGCTGGGAGGTTCCAAATGCTGGATTCCTCACCTTTTTTATTCTTTGGGCCCTCCGTTTTTAGGCTACTCCTACCTGCCTCACTCCCATCCCCTTTGTGATGTATGTCCTCTGATATGAGGCCGCATGTGCTGGGTTCCTCACCTTTCGATGATGTGGCCCCACTGGTGGGAGGACAGTCCTGACTGGGTCCCATCCCCTTGGTGTTGTGGGCCCTCTGGTGAGAGTCTCATCCTGCCTCGGTTCCTCACCCTTCTGTGAGATAGGCCCTCTGCTGTGAGGTCACTACTGCCTGGCTGGCGCATGCCACCTTGTAGACGTGGGCCCTCTGTTGGCAGTTGGAACCTGCTGGGAGTCTCCTCCCCTCAGTTATGAGGGCCCCTGGCGTCAGGCCCTAACTGCTGTGCTCCTAACATTTTCTGATATGTGCTAAGTGGTGTGAGGCCACTCCTGCCAGGTTCCCATCCCAATGAGATTTGGGCCTTCTGTTCTGAGGTCGCAACGGCTGGGCTGCTCACAGGTGCATGATGTGGGCCCTCTGCTGTGAGTTCACTGCGGCCTGGATCCCATAGCCTCAGTGCTCTGGGCCGCATGCTGGGAGGTTCCAACTGCTGGATTCCTCACCTTTCTTATTTTTGGGCCCTCTGTTGTGAGGCTCCTCCTGCCTGCCTCACTCCCAGCCCCTTGGTGATGGGTGTCCTATGGTTTGAAGCCACATGTTCTGGGTTCCTCACCTTTAGATGATGTGGCCCTACTCATGTGAGGACACTCCTGCCTGGTTCCAATCCATTTGGTGATGTGGGCCCTCTGGTGCGAGTCTGATCCTGACTGGGTTCGTCACACTTCTCTGAGGTGGGCCCTCTGCTGTGAGGTCATTCGTGCCTGGTTGGCACACATCGCCTTGGCGACGTCAGCCCTCTGGTGGCAATTGGAGCCTGCTGGGAGCCTCCTTCCCTTGGTGATGAGGGTCCTCTGGCGTCAGGCCCTAACTGCTGGTCTCCCAAAATTTTCTGATACGTTCTCAGTGGTGCGAGGACACTCCTACCAGATTTCCATCCCCATGGGGATGTGGGCCTCCTGCTCTGAGGTCCCAATGGCTGGGTTGCTCAGTTTCATGACATGGGCCCTCTTCTGTGAGTTCACTGTGGCCTGTACCCATAGCCTCAGTGCTCTGGGCCGCCTGCTGGGAGGTTCCAACTGCTGGATTCCTCACTTTTTTATTCTATGGGCCCAGTGTTGTGAGGCTACTCCAGCCTGCCTCACTCCGAGGCCCTTGGTGATGTGGGTCCTCTGGTTTGAGGACACATGTGCTGAGTACCTCACCTTTCAATGATGTGGCCCCACTGGTGTGAAGACACTCCTGCCTGGTTCCCATCCCCTTGGTGATGTGGGCCCTCTGGTGAGAGTCTGATGTTGGCTGGGTTTCTCACCCTTCTGTGAGGTGGGACCTCTGCTGTGAGGTAACTCCTGCCTGGCTTGCTCACGTTGCCTTTTCACCGGGGGGCAGTGAAACTTCATTGTAGTGCAGATTTCCTTTGCAAGCTTGCTTGGTTGGCCAAAAGGGCATATGTGTTTTTTCCTGAATATATTCAGGAAAAAACGCATACGCCCTTTTTGGCCAAGTGCATCATTGTGGACGTTCTGCCTCTTTTCCTATGCTTTACATGCAATTCCAGTCTACCTCCTGAAATCGGTTTCCTGCAATTCTGCCCCGCTTTCAAGTCCTCTTGGCAGCCTTACTTCGATATATTTTTGGACGATAGCTGTCATTTATAACTCTGCAGGTTTGTGAATGACAGTGCCCCTGAGCTCCTTTCTTCAACTCGCTTTCTTGTGAGCTGGCCGCAACACCGCAGGATTGCTTCAGGCCCTACTGTGGTTCCGGCACGGCACGCTGAGCCTTTGTTTAATTCCTCTTCCTGGTGGGAAATGAGAGTTAAATTTGCCCGTCCAGACACCTCCAGCTAGTCTCTCATTGGTTCTCCCTATTCCTGTTCATTTTCCGCAGAAATTGCAAACTGGGCCAAACAGGAGGTTAAAGGCACTGACTCTCCAAGTGGGGAGAGTGTTAGTAAAGTGTCTGGGATGTTGCACCCGAGTACCAGGGGACGAAAACTGAGACACATTTGAACACGTTACCCGATCACACACTGGATCATACTCTGGGTTCCACATGCATGATTTAGCTGAAGGAAGAATCCCTTAAACCTGGAGAGTTGAGACCCATGGAATGGGTACCATGCAATATGACTTCAAAGGGTCTGCATTTGCTCACCGAACCTCACCAGTCCTATCACTGCTGCATTTATGCTGCTGTACACATGCTTGATTCTCTTTCGGAGACATATCAATCCATAGGTTTTAAGATTCTTACTAGTCAGGTATATTCTTAGGCGTGTATATGGGGTGTTGAGTCCACTTCGTTGAGCAAGGAGTAGCTCTTGTCTATTATATATTTGGCTTATGGAACGGTATCTGTGCTAATTTCAATCTCTGGTTTTATGCAGCACCCCAACTCACCATTCCCCTTAAGCAAGCATAAGTTGGTTTTCTACATTTGAGACCCTGTTCTGTTTTGTAATTCAGTTCCTGTGTAGCCAAGTTTACATTCCGTGTATTAGTGATATCTTATGATGTTTCTTTTTCTTTGTGACTTATTTCACTATGAATCATGGTACCTGAATCCACTCATTATGCTGCTACGGGCCTGATGACAGAGATTTCATTGCTGAGTGATATTGCATTGTACTTAAGTACCACAATTTCTTTATCCATTTTTCACTTTCAGTGATATTGAACTTGTACCGTAAACATGCTTCTTGTAAACAGAGCCGTCCCAAACTTTGGGGTGGCTGTGTCTTTTTGATTTTCATTTCCCTAAGCAATAGGACCATAAGTGGAAGTGCCCTAGGCTCTGTTGCTTTCTTTTTTAGATGTTTCAGGAAACACCATACACTTCTCCAGAGTGGCTGTTGGCAATTTGCATCCCGCCCATCAGCATAACAAGGCTACCAGTTCTCTATGGCCTGTCCTGCCTTTCTGGATTTTACACTTTTTTCAGATGGCCCTTTTGACCGGGGGGCAGTGACACTTCATTGTAGTGCAGATTCCCTTTGCAAGCTTGCTTGGTTGGCCAAAAGGGCTTATACGTTTTTTCCTGAATATATTCAGGAAAAAACGCATAAGCCCTTTTTGGCCAAGTGCACCATTGTGGACGTTCTGCCTCTTTTCCTATGCTTTACATGCAATTCCAGTCTACCTCCTGAAATCGGTTTCTTGCGATTCTGCCCCGCTTTCAAGTCCTCTTGGCAGCCTTACTTCAATATATTTTTGGACGATAGCTGTCATTTATAACTCTGCAGGTTTGTGAATGACAGTGCCCCTGAGCTCCTTTCTTCAACTCGCTTTGTTGTGAGCTGGCCGCAACACCGCAGGATTGCTTCAGGTCCTACTGTGGTTCCGGCACGGCACGCTGAGCCTTTGGTTAATTCCTCTTCCTGGTGGGAAATGAGAGTTAAATTTGCCCGTCCAGACACCTCCAGCTAGTCTCTCATTGGATCTCCCTATTCCTGTTCATTTTCCGCAGAAATTGCAAACTGGGCCAAACAGGAGGTTAAAGGCACTGACTCTCCAAGTGGGGAGAGTGTTAGTAAAGCGTCTGGAATGTTGCGCCCGTGTACCAGGGGACGAAAACTGAGACACATTTGAACACGTTTCCCGAACACACGGTGGATCATACTCTGGTTTCCACATGCATGTTTTAGCTGAAAGAAGAATCCCTTAAACCTGGAGAGTTGAGACCCATGGAATGGGTACCATGCACTATGACTTCAAAGGGTCTGCATTTGCTCACCGAACCTCACCAATCCTATCACTGCTGCGTTTATGCCGCTGTACACACGCTTGATTCTCTTTCGGAGACATATAAATCCATAGGTTTTAAGATTCTTACTAGTCAGGTATATTCTTAGGCGTTTAATATTTGGTGTTGAGTCCACTTCGATGAGCAAGGAGTAGCTCTTGTCCATTATTTATTTGGCTTATGGAAGGGTATCTGTGCTAATTTCAATCTCTGGTATTATGCAGCACCCCAACTCACCTTTCCCCTTAAGCAAGCATAAGTTGGTTTTCTACATTTGAGACCCTGTTCTGTTTTGTAATTCAGTTCCTGTGTAGTCAAGTTTACATTCCGTGTAGTAGTGATATCTTATGATGTTTCTTTTTCTCTGTGACTTATTTCACTTAGAATCATCGTACCTGAATCCACTCATTATGCTGCTACGGTCCTGATGACATAGATTTCATTGCTGAGTGATATTGCATTGTACGTAAGTACCACAACTTCTTTATCCATTTCTCGCTTTCTGTGATATTGAACTTGTACCGTAAACGAGGTTGTTGTAAACAGAGCCGTCCCAAACTTTGGGGTGGCTGTGTCTTTTTGATTTTCATTTCCCTAAGCTATAGGACCATAAGTGGAAGTGCCCTAGGCTCTGTTGCTTTGTTTTTTAGATGTTTCAGGAAACACCATACACTTCTCCAGAGTGGCTGTTGGTAATTTACATCCCGCCCTTCAGCATAACAAGGCTCCCAGTTCTCCATGGCCTGTCCTGCCTTTCTGGATTTTACACTTTTTTCAGATGGCCCTTTTGACCGGGGAGCAGTGACACTTCATTGTAGTGCAGATTTCCTTTGCAAGCTTGCTTGGTTGGCCAAAAGGTCTTATGCGTTTTTTCCTGAATATATTCAGGAAAAAACGCATACGCCCTTTTTGGCCAAGTGCATCATTGTGGACGTTCTGCCTCTTTTCCTATGCTTTACATGCAATTCCAGTCTACCTCCTGAAATCGGTTTCCTGCAATTCTGCCCCACTTTCAAGTCCTCTTGGCAGCCTTACTTCAATATATTTTTGGACGATAGCTGTCATTTATAACTCTGCAGGTTTGTGAATGACAGTGCCCCTGAGCTCCTTTCTTCAACTCGTTTTCTTTTGAGCTGGCCGCAACACCGCAGGATTGCTTCAGGTCCTAGTGTGGTTCTTGCACGGCACGCTGAGCCTTTGGTTAATTCCTCTTCCTGGTGGGAAATGAGAGTTAAATTTGCCTGTCCAGACACCTCCAGCTAGTCTCTCATTGGTTCTCCCTATTCCTGTTCATTTTCCGCAGAAATTGCAAACTGGGCCAAACAGGAGGTTAAAGGCACTGACTCTCCAAGTGGGGAGAGTGTTAGTAAAGCGTCTGGAATGTTGCGCCCGTGTACCAGGGGACGAAAACTGAGACACATTTGAACACGTTTCCCGAACACACGGTGGATCATACTCTGGGTTCCACATGCATGTTTTAGCTGAAGGAAGAATCCCTTAAACCTGGAGAGTTGAGACCCATGGAATGGGTACCATGCAATATGACTTCAAAGGGTCTGCATTTGCTCACCGAACCTCACCAATCCTATCACTGCTGCGTTTATGCCGCTGTACACACGCTTGATTCTCTTTCGGAGACATATAAATCCATAGGTTTTAAGGTTCTTAGTAGTCAGGTATATTCTTAGGCGTTTAATATGGGGTGTTGAGTCCACTTCGTTGAGCAAGGAGTAGCTCTTGTCTATTACATATTTGGCTTATGGAACGGTATCTGTGCTAATTTCAATCTCTGGTCTTATGCAGCACCCCAACTCACCTTTCCCCTTAAGCAAGCATAAGTTGGTTTTCTACATTTGAGACCCTGTTCTGTTTTGTAATTCAGTTCCTGTGTAGTCAAGTTTACATTCCGTGTAGTAGTGATATCTTATGATGTTTCTATTTCTCTGTGAATTATTTCACTTAGAATCATCGTACCTGAATCCACTCATTATGCTGCTACGGGCCTGGTGACATAGATTTCATTGCTGAGTGATATTGCATTGTGCATAGGTACCACAATTTCTTTATCCATTTTTCACTTTCAGTGATATTGAACTTGTACCGTAAACATGCTTCTTGTAAACAGAGCCGTCCCAAACTTTGGGGTGGCTGTGTCTTTTTGATTTTAATTTCCCTAAGCTATAGGACCATAAGTGGAAGTGACCTAGGCTCTGTTGCTTTGTTTTTTAGATGTTTCAGGAAACACCATACACTTCTCCAGAGTGGCTGTTGGCAATTTGCATCCCGCCCATCAGCATAACAAGGCTACCAGTTCTCCATGTCCTGTCCTGCCTTTCTGGATTTTACACTTTTTTCAGATGGCCCTTTTGACCGGGGAGCAGTGAGACTTCATTGTAGTGCAGATTTCCTTTGCAAGCTTGCTTGGTTGGCCAAAAGGGCTTATGCGTTTTTTCCTGAATATATTCAGGAAAAAACGCATAAGCCCTTTTTGGCCAAGTGCATCATTGTGGACGTTCTGCCTCTTTTCCTATGCTTTACATGCAATTCCAGTCTACCTCCTGAAATCGGTTTCTTGCAATTCTGCCCCGCTTTCAAGTCCTCTTGGCAGCCTTACTTCAATATATTTTTGGACGATAGCTGTCATTTATAACTCTGCAGGTTTGTGAATGACAGTGCCCCTGAGCTCCTTTCTTCAACTCGCTTTCTTGTGAGCTGGCCGCAACACCGCAGGATTGCTTCAGGCCCTACTGTGGTTCCGGCACGGCACGCTGAGCCTTTGGTTAATTCCTCTTCCTGGTGGGAAATGAGAGTTAAATTTGCCCATCCAGACACCTCCAGCTAGTCT
The DNA here is from genome assembly GCF_963455315.2 of Globicephala melas. NCBI lineage: Eukaryota > Metazoa > Chordata > Mammalia > Artiodactyla > Delphinidae > Globicephala > Globicephala melas. The sequence continues at coordinate 114,901 of NW_027207505.1, read as the reverse complement.
CTCATTGGTTCTCCCTATTCCTGTTCATTTTCCGCAGAAATTGCAAGCTGGGCCAAACAGGAGGTTAAAGGCACTGACTCTCCAAGTGGGGAGAGTGTTAGTAAAGCGTCTGGAATGTTGCGCCCATGTACCAGGGGACGAAAACTGAGACACATTTGAACACGTTTCCTGAACATACGGTGGATCATACTCTGGGTTCCACATGCATGTTTTAGCTGAAGGAAGAATCCCTTAAACCTGGAGAGTTGAGACCCATGGAATGGGTACCATGCACTATGACTTCAAAGGGTCTGCATTTGCTCACCGAACCTCACCAATCCTATCACTGCTGCGTTTATGCCACTGTACACACGCTTGATTCTCTTTCGGAGACATATAAATCCATAGGTTTTAAGATTCTTACTAGTCAGGTATATTCTTAGGCATTTAATATGGGGTGTTGAGTCCACTTCGTTGAGCAAGGAGAAGCTCTTGTCTATTACATATTTGGCTTATGGAGGGTATCTGTGCTAATTTCAATCTCTGGTTTTATGCAGCACCCGAACTCACCTTTCCCCTTAAGCAAGAATAAGTTGGTTTTCTACATTTGAGACCCTGTTCTGTTTTGTAATTCAGTTCCTGTGTAGTCAAGTTTACATTCCGTGTAGTAGTGATATCTTATGATGTTTCTTTTTCTCTGTGACTTATTTCACTTAGAATCATCGTACCTGAATCCACTCATTATGCTGCTACGGGACTGATGACATAGATTTCATTGCTGAGTGATATTGCATTGTACGTAAGTACCACATCTTCTTTATCCATTTTTCGCTTTCTGTGATATTGAAATTGTAACATAAACAAGCTTCTTAGAAACAGAGCCGTCCCAAACTTTGGGGTGGCTGTGTCTTTTTGATTTTAATTTCCCTAAGCTATAGGACCATAAGTGGAAGTGCCCTAGGCTCTGTTGCTTTGTTTTTTAGATGTTTCAGGAAACACCATACACTTCTCCAGAGTGGCTGTTGGCAATTCACATCCCGGCCATCAGCATAAGAAGGCTCCCAGTTCTCCATGGCCTGTCCTGCCTTTCTGGATTTTACACTTTTTTCAGATGGCCCTTTTGACCGGCCGGCAGTGACACTTCATTGTAGTGCAGATTTCCTTTGCAAGCTTGCTTGGTTGGCCAAAAAGTTCGTATGCGTTTTTTCCTGAATATATTCAGGAAAAAACGCATACGCCCTTTTTGGCCAAGTGCATCATTGTGGACGTTCTGCCTCTTTTCCTATGCTTTACATGCAATTCCAGTCTACCTCGTGAAATCGGTTTCCTGCAATTCTGCCCCGCTTTCAAGTCCTCTTGGCAGCCTTACTTCAATATATTTTTGGACGATAGCTGTCATTTATAACTCTGCAGGTTTGTGAATGACAGTGCCCCTGAGCTCCTTTCTTCAACTCGCTTTCTTGTGAGCTGGCCGCAACACCGCAGGATTGCTTCAGGCCCTAGTGTGGTTCCGGCATGGCACGCTGAGCCTTTGGTTAATTCCTCTTCCTGGTGGGAAATGAGAGTTAAATTTGCCCGTCCAGACACCTCCAGCTAGTCTCTCATTGGTTCTCCCTATTCCTGTTCATTTTCCGCAGAAATTGCAAACTGGGCCAAACAGGAGGTTAAAGGCACTGACTCTCCAAGTGGGGAGAGTGTTAGTAAAGCGTCTGGAATGTTGCGCCCATGTACCAGGGGACAAAAACTGAGACACATTTGAACACGTTTCCCGAACACACGGTGGATCATACTCTGGGTTCCACATGCATGTTTTAGCTGAAGGAAGAATCCCTTAAACCTGGAGAGTTGAGACCCATGGAATGGGTACCATGCACTATGACTTCAAAGGGTCTGCATTTGCTCACCGAACCTCACCAATCCTATCACTGCTGCGTTTATGCCGCTGTACACACGCTTGATTCTCTTTCGGAGACATATAAATCCATAGGTTTTAAGATTCTTACTAGTCAGGTATATTCTTAGGCGTTTAATATTTGGTGTTGAGTCCACTTCGATGAGCAAGGAGTAGCTCTTGTCCATTATTTATTTGGCTTATGGAAGGGTATCTGTGCTAATTTCAATCTCTGGTATTATGCAGCACCCCAACTCACCTTTCCCCTTAAGCAAGCATAAGTTGGTTTTCTACATTTGAGACCCTGTTCTGTTTTGTAATTCAGTTCCTGTGTAGTCAAGTTTACATTCCGTGTAGTAGTGATATCTTATGATGTTTCTTTTTCTCTGTGACTTATTTCACTTAGAATCATCGTACCTGAATCCACTCATTATGCTGCTACTGTCCTGATGACATAGATTTCATTGCTGAGTGATATTGCATTGTACGTAAGTACCACAACTTCTTTATCCATTTCTCGCTTTCTGTGATATTGAACTTGTACCGTAAACGAGGTTGTTGTAAACAGAGCCGTCCCAAACTTTGGGGTGGCTGTGTCTTTTTGATTTTAATTTCCCTAAGCTATAGGACCATAAGTGGAAGTGCCCTAGGCTCTGTTGCTTTGTTTTTTAGATGTTTCAGGAAACACCATACACTTCTCCAGAGTGGCTGTTGGTAATTTACATCCCGCCCTTCAGCATAACAAGGCTCCCAGTTCTCCATGGCCTGTCCTGCCTTTCTGGATTTTACACTTTTTTCAGATGGCCCTTTTGACCGGGGAGCAGTGACACTTCATTGTAGTGCAGATTTCCTTTGCAAGCTTGCTTGGTTGGCCAAAAGGTCTTATGCGTTTTTTCCTGAATATATTCAGGAAAAAACGCATACGCCCTTTTTGGCCAAGTGCATCATTGTGGACGTTCTGCCTCTTTTCCTATGCTTTACATGCAATTCCAGTCTACCTCCTGAAATCGGTTTCCTGCAATTCTGCCCCACTTTCAAGTCCTCTTGGCAGCCTTACTTCAATATATTTTTGGACGATAGCTGTCATTTATAACTCTGCAGGTTTGTGAATGATAGTGCCCCTGAGCTCCTTTCTTCAACTCGTTTTCTTGTGAGCTGGCCGCAACACCGCAGGATTGCTTCAGGTCCTAGTGTGGTTCTTGCACGGCACGCTGAGCCTTTGGTTAATTCCTCTTCCTGGTGGGAAATGAGAGTTAAATTTGCCTGTCCAGACACCTCCAGCTAGTCTCTCATTGGTTCTCCCTATTCCTGTTCATTTTCCGCAGAAATTGCAAACTGGGCCAAACAGGAGGTTAAAGGCACTGACTCTCCAAGTGGGGAGAGTGTTAGTAAAGCGTCTGGAATGTTGCGCCCGTGTACCAGGGGACGAAAACTGAGACACATTTGAACACGTTTCCCGAACACACGGTGGATCATACTCTGGGTTCCACATGCATGTTTTAGCTGAAGGAAGAATCCCTTAAACCTGGAGAGTTGAGACCCATGGAATGGGTACCATGCAATATGACTTCAAAGGGTCTGCATTTGCTCACCGAACCTCACCAATCCTATCACTGCTGCGTTTATGCCGCTGTACACACGCTTGATTCTCTTTCGGAGACATATAAATCCATAGGTTTTAAGGTTCTTAGTAGTCAGGTATATTCTTAGGCGTTTAATATGGGGTGTTGAGTCCACTTCGTTGAGCAAGGAGTAGCTCTTGTCTATTACATATTTGGCTTATGGAACGGTATCTGTGCTAATTTCAATCTCTGGTCTTATGCAGCACCCCAACTCACCTTTCCCCTTAAGCAAGCATAAGTTGGTTTTCTACATTTGAGACCCTGTTCTGTTTTGTAATTCAGTTCCTGTGTAGTCAAGTTTACATTCCGTGTAGTAGTGATATCTTATGATGTTTCTATTTCTCTGTGAATTATTTCACTTAGAATCATCGTACCTGAATCCACTCATTATGCTGCTACGGGCCTGGTGACATAGATTTCATTGCTGAGTGATATTGCATTGTGCATAGGTACCACAATTTCTTTATCCATTTTTCACTTTCAGTGATATTGAACTTGTACCGTAAACATGCTTCTTGTAAACAGAGCCGTCCCAAACTTTGGGGTGGCTGTGTCTTTTTGATTTTCATTTCCCTAAGCAATAGGACCATAAGTGGAAGTGCCCTAGGCTCTGTTGCTTTCTTTTTTAGATGTTTCAGGAAACACCATACACTTCTCCAGAGTGGCTGTTGGCAATTTGCATCCCGCCCATCAGCATAACAAGGCTACCAGTTCTCCATGGCCTGTCCTGCCTTTCTGGATTTTACACTTTTTTCAGATGGCCCTTTTGACCGGGGGGCAGTGACACTTCATTGTAGTGCAGATTTCCTTTGCAAGCTTGCTTGGTTGGCCAAAAGGGCTTATGCGTTTTTTCCTGAATATATTCAGGAAAAAACGCATAAGCCCTTTTTGGCCAAGTGCACCATTGTGGACGTTCTGCCTCTTTTCCTATGCTTTACATGCAATTCCAGTCTACCTCCTGAAATCGGTTTCTTGCGATTCTGCCCCGCTTTCAAGTCCTCTTGGCAGCCTTACTTCAATATATTTTTGGACGATAGCTGTCATTTATAACTCTGCAGGTTTGTGAATGACAGTGCCCCTGAGCTCCTTTCTTCAACTCGCTTTCTTGTGAGCTGGCCGCAACACCGCAGGATTGCTTCAGGTCCTACTGTGGTTCCGGCACGGCACGCTGAGCCTTTGGTTAATTCCTCTTCCTGGTGGGAAATGAGAGTTAAATTTGCCCGTCCAGACACCTCCAGCTAGTCTCTCATTGGATCTCCCTATTCCTGTTCATTTTCCGCAGAAATTGCAAACTGGGCCAAACAGGAGGTTAAAGGCACTGACTCTCCAAGTGGGGAGAGTGTTAGTAAAGCGTCTGGAATGTTGCGCCCGTGTACCAGGGGACGAAAACTGAGACACATTTGAACACGTTTCCCGAACACACGGTGGATCATACTCTGGTTTCCACATGCATGTTTTAGCTGAAAGAAGAATCCCTTAAACCTGGAGAGTTGAGACCCATGGAATGGGTACCATGCACTATGACTTCAAAGGGTCTGCATTTGCTCACCGAACCTCACCAATCCTATCACTGCTGCGTTTATGCCGCTGTACACACGCTTGATTCTCTTTCGGAGACATATAAATCCATAGGTTTTAAGATTCTTACTAGTCAGGTATATTCTTAGGCGTTTAATATTTGGTGTTGAGTCCACTTCGATGAGCAAGGAGTAGCTCTTGTCCATTATTTATTTGGCTTATGGAAGGGTATCTGTGCTAATTTCAATCTCTGGTATTATGCAGCACCCCAACTCACCTTTCCCCTTAAGCAAGCATAAGTTGGTTTTCTACATTTGAGACCCTGTTCTGTTTTGTAATTCAGTTCCTGTGTAGTCAAGTTTACATTCCGTGTAGTAGTGATATCTTATGATGTTTCTTTTTCTCTGTGACTTATTTCACTTAGAATCATCGTACCTGAATCCACTCATTATGCTGCTACGGTCCTGATGACATAGATTTCATTGCTGAGTGATATTGCATTGTACGTAAGTACCACAACTTCTTTATCCATTTCTCGCTTTCTGTGATATTGAACTTGTACCGTAAACGAGGTTGTTGTAAACAGAGCCGTCCCAAACTTTGGGGTGGCTGTGTCTTTTTGATTTTCATTTCCCTAAGCTATAGGACCATAAGTGGAAGTGCCCTAGGCTCTGTTGCTTTGTTTTTTAGATGTTTCAGGAAACACCATACACTTCTCCAGAGTGGCTGTTGGTAATTTACATCCCGCCCTTCAGCATAACAAGGCTCCCAGTTCTCCATGGCCTGTCCTGCCTTTCTGGATTTTACACTTTTTTCAGATGGCCCTTTTGACCGGGGAGCAGTGACACTTCATTGTAGTGCAGATTTCCTTTGCAAGCTTGCTTGGTTGGCCAAAAGGTCTTATGCGTTTTTTCCTGAATATATTCAGGAAAAAACGCATACGCCCTTTTTGGCCAAGTGCATCATTGTGGACGTTCTGCCTCTTTTCCTATGCTTTACATGCAATTCCAGTCTACCTCCTGAAATCGGTTTCCTGCAATTCTGCCCCACTTTCAAGTCCTCTTGGCAGCCTTACTTCAATATATTTTTGGACGATAGCTGTCATTTATAACTCTGCAGGTTTGTGAATGACAGTGCCCCTGAGCTCCTTTCTTCAACTCGTTTTCTTGTGAGCTGGCCGCAACACCGCAGGATTGCTTCAGGTCCTAGTGTGGTTCTTGCACGGCACGCTGAGCCTTTGGTTAATTCCTCTTCCTGGTGGGAAATGAGAGTTAAATTTGCCTGTCCAGACACCTCCAGCTAGTCTCTCATTGGTTCTCCCTATTCCTGTTCATTTTCCGCAGAAATTGCAAACTGGGCCAAACAGGAGGTTAAAGGCACTGACTCTCCAAGTGGGGAGAGTGTTAGTAAAGCGTCTGGAATGTTGCGCCCGTGTACCAGGGGACGAAAACTGAGACACATTTGAACACGTTTCCCGAACACACGGTGGATCATACTCTGGGTTCCACATGCATGTTTTAGCTGAAGGAAGAATCCCTTAAACCTGGAGAGTTGAGACCCATGGAATGGGTACCATGCAATATGACTTCAAAGGGTCTGCATTTGCTCACCGAACCTCACCAATCCTATCACTGCTGCGTTTATGCCGCTGTACACACGCTTGATTCTCTTTCGGAGACATATAAATCCATAGGTTTTAAGGTTCTTAGTAGTCAGGTATATTCTTAGGCGTTTAATATGGGGTGTTGAGTCCACTTCGTTGAGCAAGGAGTAGCTCTTGTCTATTACATATTTGGCTTATGGAAGGGTATCTGTGCTAATTTCAATCTCTGGTATTATGCAGCACCCCAACTCACCTTTCCCCTTAAGCAACCATAAGTTGGTTTTCTACATTTGAGACCCTGTTCTGTTTTGTAATTCAGTTCCTGTGTAGTCAAGTTTACATTCCGTGTAGTAGTGATATCTTATGATGTTTCTATTTCTCTGTGAATTATTTCACTTAGAATCATCGTACCTGAATCCACTCATTATGCTGCTACGGGCCTGGTGACATAGATTTCATTGCTGAGTGATATTGCATTGTGCATAGGTACCACAATTTCTTTATCCATTTTTCACTTTCAGTGATATTGAACTTGTACCGTAAACATGCTTCTTGTAAACAGAGCCGTCCCAAACTTTGGGGTGGCTGTGTCTTTTTGATTTTAATTTCCCTAAGCTATAGGACCATAAGTGGAAGTGCCCTAGGCTCTGTTGCTTTGTTTATTAGATGTTTCAGGAAACACCATACACTTCTCCAGAGTGGCTGTTGGCAATTTGCATCCCGCCCATCAGCATAACAAGGCTACCAGTTCTCCATGTCCTGTCCTGCCTTTCTGGATTTTACACTTTTTTCAGATGGCCCTTTTGACCGGGGGGCAGTGAGACTTCATTGTAGTGCAGATTTCCTTTGCAAGCTTGCTTGGTTGGCCAAAAGGGCTTATGCGTTTTTTCCTGAATATATTCAGGAAAAAACGCATAAGCCCTTTTTGGCCAAGTGCATCATTGTGGACGTTCTGCCTCTTTTCCTATGCTTTACATGCAATTCCAGTCTACCTCCTGAAATCGGTTTCTTGCAATTCTGCCCCGCTTTCAAGTCCTCTTGGCAGCCTTACTTCAATATATTTTTGGACGATAGCTGTCATTTATAACTCTGCAGGTTTGTGAATGACAGTGCCCCTGAGCTCCTTTCTTCAACTCGCTTTCTTGTGAGCTGGCCGCAACACCGCAGGATTGCTTCAGGCCCTACTGTGGTTCCGGCACGGCACGCTGAGCCTTTGGTTAATTCCTCTTCCTGGTGGGAAATGAGAGTTAAATTTGCCCATCCAGACACCTCCAGCTAGTCTCTCATTGGTTCTCCCTATTCCTGTTCATTTTCCGCAGAAATTGCAAACTGGGCCAAACAGGAGGTTAAAGGCACTGACTCTCCAAGTGGGGAGAGTGTTAGTAAAGCGTCTGGAATGTTGCGCCCATGTACCAGGGGACGAAAACTGAGACACATTTGAACACGTTTCCCGAACACACGGTGGATCATACTCTGGGTTCCACATGCATGTTTTAGCTGAAGGAAGAATCCCTTAAACCTGGAGAGTTGAGACCCATGGAATGGGTACCATGCACTATGACTTCAAAGGGTCTGCATTTGCTCACCGAACCTCACCAATCCTATCACTGCTGCGTTTATGCCACTGTACACACGCTTGATTCTCTTTCGGAGACATATAAATCCATAGGTTTTAAGATTCTTACTAGTCAGGTATATTCTTAGGCATTTAATATGGGGTGATGAGTCCACTTCGTTGAGCAAGGAGAAGCTCTTGTCTATTACATATTTGGCTTATGGAGGGTATCTGTGCTAATTTCAATCTCTGGTTTTATGCAGCACCCGAACTCACCTTTCCCCTTAAGCAAGAATAAGTTGGTTTTCTACATTTGAGACCCTGTTCTGTTTTGTAATTCAGTTCCTGTGTAGTCAAGTTTACATTCCGTGTAGTAGTGATATCTTATGATGTTTCTTTTTCTCTGTGACTTATTTCACTTAGAATCATCGTACCTGAATCCACTCATTATGCTGCTACGGGACTGATGACATAGATTTCATTGCTGAGTGATATTGCATTGTACGTAAGTACCACAACTCCTTTATCCATTTTTCGCTTTCTGTGATATTGAACTTGTACCGTAAACGAGGTTGTTGTAAACAGAGCCGTCCCAAACTTTGGGGTGGCTGTGTCTTTTTGATTTTAATTTCCCTAAGCTATAGGACCATAAGTGGAAGTGCCCTAGGCTCTGTTGCTTTGTTTTTTAGATGTTTCAGGAAACACCATACACTTCTCCAGAGTGGCTGTTGGCAATTTGCATCCCGCCCATCAGCATAACAAGGCTCCCAGTTCTCCATGGCCTGTCCTGCCTTTCTGGATTTTACACTTTTTTCAGATGGCCCTTTTGACCGGGGGGCAGTGACACTTCATTGTACTGCAGATTTCCTTTGCAAGCTTGCTTGGTTGGCCAAAAGGGCGTATGCGTTTTTTCCTGAATATATTCAGGAAAAAACGCATACGCCCTTTTTGGCCAAGTGCATCATTGTGGACGTTCTGCCTCTTTTCCTATGCTTTACATGCAATTCCAGTCTACCTCCTGAAATCGGTTTCCTGCAATTCTGCCCCACTTTCAAGTCCTCTTGGCAGCCTTACTTCAATATATTTTTGGACGATAGCTGTCATTTATAACTCTGCAGGTTTGTGAATGACAGTGCCCCTGAGCTCCTTTCTTCAACTCGTTTTCTTGTGAGCTGGCCGCAACACCGCAGGATTGCTTCAGGCCCTAGTGTGGTTCTGGCACGGCACGCTGAGCCTTTGGTTAATTCCTCTTCCTGGTGGGAAATGAGAGTTAAATTTGCCTGTCCAGACACCTCCAGCTAGTCTCTCATTGGTTCTCCCTATTCCTGTTCATTTTCCGCAGAAATTGCAAACTGGGCCAAACAGGAGGTTAAAGGCACTGACTCTCCAAGTGGGGAGAGTGTTAGTAAAGCGTCTGGAATGTTGCGCCCGTGTACCAGGGGACGAAAACTGAGACACATTTGAACACGTTTCCCGAACACACGGTGGATCATACTCTGGGTTCCACATGCATGTTTTAGCTGAAGGAAGAATCCCTTAAACCTGGAGAGTTGAGACCCATGGAATGGGTACCATGCACTATGACTTCAAAGGGTCTGCATTTGCTCACCGAACCTCACCAATCCTATCACTGCTGCGTTTATGCCGCTGTACACACGCTTGATTCTCTTTCGGAGACATATAAATCCATAGGTTTTAAGATTCTTACTAGTCAGGTATATTCTTAGGCGTTTAATATTTGGTGTTGAGTCCACTTCGATGAGCAAGGAGTAGCTCTTGTCCATTATTTATTTGGCTTATGGAAGGGTATCTGTGCTAATTTCAATCTCTGGTATTATGCAGCACCCCAACTCACCTTTCCCCTTAAGCAAGCATAAGTTGGTTTTCTACATTTGAGACCCTGTTCTGTTTTGTAATTCAGTTCCTGTGTAGTCAAGTTTACATTCCGTGTAGTAGTGATATCTTATGATGTTTCTATTTCTCTGTGAATTATTTCACTTAGAATCATCGTACCTGAATCCACTCATTATGCTGCTACGGGCCTGGTGACATAGATTTCATTGCTGAGTGATATTGCATTGTGCATAGGTACCACAATTTCTTTATCCATTTTTCACTTTCAGTGATATTGAACTTGTACCGTAAACATGCTTCTTGTAAACAGAGCCGTCCCAAACTTTGGGGTGGCTGTGTCTTTTTGATTTTAATTTCCCTAAGCTATAGGACCATAAGTGGAAGTGCCCTAGGCTCTGTTGCTTTGTTTATTAGATGTTTCAGGAAACACCATACACTTCTCCAGAGTGGCTGTTGGCAATTTGCATCCCGCCCATCAGCATAACAAGGCTACCAGTTCTCCTTGTCCTGTCCTGCCTTTCTGGATTTTACACTTTTTTCAGATGGCCCTTTTGACCGGGGGGCAGTGAGACTTCATTGTAGTGCAGATTTCCTTTGCAAGCTTGCTTGGTTGGCCAAAAGGGCTTATGCGTTTTTTCCTGAATATATTCAGGAAAAAACGCATAAGCCCTTTTTGGCCAAGTGCATCATTGTGGACGTTCTGCCTCTTTTCCTATGCTTTACATGCAATTCCAGTCTACCTCCTGAAATCGGTTTCTTGCAATTCTGCCCCGCTTTCAAGTCCTCTTGGCAGCCTTACTTCAATATATTTTTGGACGATAGCTGTCATTTATAACTCTGCAGGTTTGTGAATGACAGTGCCCCTGAGCTCCTTTCTTCAACTCGCTTTCTTGTGAGCTGGCCGCAACACCGCAGGATTGCTTCAGGCCCTACTGTGGTTCCGGCACGGCACGCTGAGCCTTTGGTTAATTCCTCTTCCTGGTGGGAAATGAGAGTTAAATTTGCCCATCCAGACACCTCCAGCTAGTCTCTCATTGGTTCTCCCTATTCCTGTTCATTTTCCGCAGAAATTGCAAACTGGGCCAAACAGGAGGTTAAAGGCACTGACTCTCCAAGTGGGGAGAGTGTTAGTAAAGCGTCTGGAATGTTGCGCCCATGTACCAGGGGACGAAAACTGAGACACATTTGAACACGTTTCCTGAACACACGGTGGATCATACTCTGGGTTCCACATGCATGTTTTAGCTGAAGGAAGAATCCCTTAAACCTGGAGAGTTGAGACCCATGGAATGGGTACCATGCACTATGACTTCAAAGGGTCTGCATTTGCTCACCGAACCTCACCAATCCTATCACTGCTGCGTTTATGCCACTGTACACACGCTTGATTCTCTTTCGGAGACATATAAATCCATAGGTTTTAAGATTCTTACTAGTCAGGTATATTCTTAAGCATTTAATATGGGGTGATGAGTCCACTTCGTTGAGCAAGGAGAAGCTCTTGTCTATTACATATTTGGCTTATGGAGGGTATCTGTGCTAATTTCAATCTCTGGTTTTATGCAGCACCCGAACTCACCTTTCCCCTTAAGCAAGAATAAGTTGGTTTTCTACATTTGAGACCCTGTTCTGTTTTGTAATTCAGTTCCTGTGTAGTCAAGTTTACATTCCGTGTAGTAGTGATATCTTATGATGTTTCTTTTTCTCTGTGACTTATTTCACTTAGAATCATCGTACCTGAATCCACTCATTATGCTGCTACGGGACTGATGACATAGATTTCATTGCTGAGTGATATTGCATTGTACGTAAGTACCACATCTTCTTTATCCATTTTTCGCTTTCTGTGATATTGAAATTGTAACATAAACAAGCTTCTTAGAAACAGAGCCGTCCCAAACTTTGGGGTGGCTGTGTCTTTTTGATTTTAATTTCCCTAAGCTATAGGACCATAAGTGGAAGTGCCCTAGGCTCTGTTGCTTTGTTTTTTAGATGTTTCAGGAAACACCATACACTTCTCCAGAGTGGCTGTTGGCGATTTACATCCCGCCCATCAGCATAAGAAGGCTCCCAGTTCTCCATGGCCTGTCCTGCCTTTCTGGATTTTACACTTTTTTCAGATGGCCCTTTTGACCGGGGGGCAGTGAGACTTCATTGTAGTGCAGATTTCCTTTGCAAGCTTGCTTGGTTGGCCAAAAGGGCTTATGCGTTTTTTCCTGAATATATTCAGGAAAAAACGCATAAGCCCTTTTTGGCCAAGTGCATCATTGTGGACGTTCTGCCTCTTTTCCTATGCTTTACATGCAATTCCAGTCTACCTCCTGAAATCGGTTTCTTGCAATTCTGCCCCGCTTTCAAGTCCTCTTGGCAGCCTTACTTCAATATATTTTTGGACGATAGCTGTCATTTATAACTCTGCAGGTTTGTGAATGACAGTGCCCCTGAGCTCCTTTCTTCAACTCGCTTTCTTGTGAGCTGGCCGCAACACCGCAGGATTGCTTCAGGCCCTACTGTGGTTCCGGCACGGCACGCTGAGCCTTTGGTTAATTCCTCTTCCTGGTGGGAAATGAGAGTTAAATTTGCCCATCCAGACACCTCCAGCTAGTCTCTCATTGGTTCTCCCTATTCCTGTTCATTTTCCGCAGAAATTGCAAACTGGGCCAAACAGGAGGTTAAAGGCACTGACTCTCCAAGTGGGGAGAGTGTTAGTAAAGCGTCTGGAATGTTGCGCCCATGTACCAGGGGACGAAAACTGAGACACATTTGAACACGTTTCCTGAACACACGGTGGATCATACTCTGGGTTCCACATGCATGTTTTAGCTGAAGGAAGAATCCCTTAAACCTGGAGAGTTGAGACCCATGGAATGGGTACCATGCACTATGACTTCAAAGGGTCTGCATTTGCTCACCGAACCTCACCAATCCTATCACTGCTGCGTTTATGCCACTGTACACACGCTTGATTCTCTTTCGGAGACATATAAATCCATAGGTTTTAAGATTCTTACTAGTCAGGTATATTCTTAGGCATTTAATATGGGGTGATGAGTCCACTTCGTTGAGCAAGGAGAAGCTCTTGTCTATTACATATTTGGCTTATGGAGGGTATCTGTGCTAATTTCAATCTCTGGTTTTATGCAGCACCCGAACTCACCTTTCCCCTTAAGCAAGAATAAGTTGGTTTTCTACATTTGAGACCCTGTTCTGTTTTGTAATTCAGTTCCTGTGTAGTCAAGTTTACATTCCGTGTAGTAGTGATATCTTATGATGTTTCTTTTTCTCTGTGACTTATTTCACTTAGAATCATCGTACCTGAATCCACTCATTATGCTGCTACGGGACTGATGACATAGATTTCATTGCTGAGTGATATTGCATTGTACGTAAGTACCACATCTTCTTTATCCATTTTTCGCTTTCTGTGATATTGAACTTGTACCGTAAACGAGGTTGTTGTAAACAGAGCCGTCCTAAACTTTGGGGTGGCTGTGTATTTTTGATTTTAATTTCCCTAAGCTATAGGACCATAAGTGGAAGTGCCCTAGGCTCTGTTGCTTTGTTTTTTAGATGTTTCAGGAAACACCATACACTTCTCCAGAGTGGCTGTTGGCAATTTGCATCCCGCCCATCAGCATAACAAGGCTCCCAGTTCTCCATGGCCTGTCCTGCCTTTCTGGATTTTACACTTTTTTCAGATGGCCCTTTTGACCGGGGAGCAGTGACACTTCATTGTAGTGCAGATTTCCTTTGCAAGCTTGCTTGGTTGGCCAAAAGGGCGTATGCGTTTTTTCCTGAATATATTCAGGAAAAAACGCATACGCCCTTTTTGGCCAAGTGCATCATTGTGGACGTTCTGCCTCTTTTCCTATGCTTTACATGCAATTCCAGTCTACCTCCTGAAATCGGTTTCCTGCAATTCTGCCCCACTTTCAAGTCCTCTTGGCAGCCTTACTTCAATATATTTTTGGACGATAGCTGTCATTTATAACTCTGCAGGTTTGTGAATGACAGTGCCCCTGAGCTCCTTTCTTCAACTCGCTTTCTTGTGAGCTGGCCGCAACACCGCAGGATTGCTTCAGGCCCTAGTGTGGTTCTGGCACGGCACGCTGAGCCTTTGGTTAATTCCTCTTCCTGGTGGGAAATGAGAGTTAAATTTGCCTGTCCAGACACCTCCAGCTAGTCTCTCATTGGTTCTCCCTATTCCTGTTCATTTTCCGCAGAAATTGCAAACTGGGCCAAACAGGAGGTTAAAGGCACTGACTCTCCAAGTGGGGAGAGTGTTAGTAAAGCATCTGGAATGTTGCGCCCGTGTACCAGGGGACGAAAACTGAGACACATTTGAACACGTTTCCCGAACACACGGTGGATCATACTCTGGGTTCCACATGCATGTTTTAGCTGAAGGAAGAATCCCTTAAACCTGGAGAGTTGAGACCCATGGAATGGGTACCATGCACTATGACTTCAAAGGGTCTGCATTTGCTCACCGAACCTCACCAATCCTATCACTGCTGCGTTTATGCCGCTGTACACACGCTTGATTCTCTTTCGGAGACATATAAATCCATAGGTTTTAAGGTTCTTAGTAGTCAGGTATATTCTTAGGCGTTTAATATGGGGTGTTGAGTCCACTTCGTTGAGCAAGGAGTAGCTCTTGTCTATTACATATTTGGCTTATGGAACGGTATCTGTGCTAATTTCAATCTCTGGTCTTATGCAGCACCCCAACTCACCTTTCCCCTTAAGCAAGCATAAGTTGGTTTTCTACATTTGAGACCCTGTTCTGTTTTGTAATTCAGTTCCTGTGTAGTCAAGTTTACATTCCGTGTAGTAGTGATATCTTATGATGTTTCTATTTCTCTGTGAATTATTTCACTTAGAATCATCGTACCTGAATCCACTCATTATGCTGCTACGGGCCTGGTGACAGAGATTTCATTGCTGAGTGATATTGCATTGTGCATAGGTACCACAATTTCTTTATCCATTTTTCGCTTTCAGTGATATTGAACTTGTACCGTAAACATGCTTCTTGTAAACAGAGCCGTCCCAAACTTTGGGGTGGCTGTGTCTTTTTGATTTTCATTTCCCTAAGCAATAGGACCATAAGTGGAAGTGCCCTAGGCTCTGTTGCTTTCTTTTTTAGATGTTTCAGGAAACACCATACACTTCTCCAGAGTGGCTGTTGGCAATTTGCATCCCGCCCATCAGCATAACAAGGCTACCAGTTCTCCATGGCCTGTCCTGCCTTTTTGGATTTTACACTTTTTTCAGATGGCCCTTTTGACCGGGGGGCAGTGACACTTCATTGTAGTGCAGATTTCCTTTGCAAGCTTGCTTGGTTGGCCAAAAGGGCTTATGGGTTTTTTCCTGAATATATTCAGGAAAAAACGCATAAGCCCTTTTTGGCCAAGTGCATCATTGTGGACGTTCTGCCTCTTTTCCTATGCTTTACCTGCAATTCCAGTCTACCTCCTGAAATCGGTTTCTTGCGATTCTGCCCCGCTTTCAAGTCCTCTTGGCAGCCTTACTTCAATATATTTTTGGACGATAGCTGTCATTTATAACTCTGCAGGTTTGTGAATGACAGTGCCCCTGAGCTCCTTTCTTCAACTCGCTTTCTTGTGAGCTGGCGGCAACACCGCAGGATTGCTTCAGGCCCTACTGTGGTTCCGGCACGGCACGCTGAGCCTTTGGTTAATTCCTCTTCCTGGTGGGAAATGAGAGTTAAATTTGCCCGTCCAGACACCTCCAGCTAGTCTCTCATTGGATCTCCCTATTCCTGTTCATTTTCCGCAGAAATTGCAAACTGGGCCAAACAGGAGGTTAAAGGCACTGACTCTCCAAGTGGGGAGAGTGTTAGTAAAGCGTCTGGAATGTTGCGCCCGTGTACCAGGGGACGAAAACTGAGACACATTTGAACACGTTTCCCGAACACACGGTGGATCATACTCTGGGTTCCACATGCATGTTTTAGCTGAAGGAAGAATCCCTTAAACCTGGAGAGTTGAGACCCATGGAATGGGTACCATGCACTATGACTTCAAAGGGTCTGCATTTGCTCACCGAACCTCACCAATCCTATCACTGCTGCGTTTATGCCGCTGTACACACGCTTGATTCTCTTTCGGAGACATATAAATCCATAGGTTTTAAGATTCTTACTAGTCAGGTATATTCTTAGGCGTTTAATATTTGGTGTTGAGTCCACTTCGATGAGCAAGGAGTAGCTCTTGTCCATTATTTATTTGGCTTATGGAAGGGTATCTGTGCTAATTTCAATCTCTGGTATTATGCAGCACCCCAACTCACCTTTCCCCTTAAGCAAGCATAAGTTGGTTTTCTACATTTGAGACCCTGTTCTGTTTTGTAATTCAGTTCCTGTGTAGTCAAGTTTACATTCCGTGTAGTAGTGATATCTTATGATGTTTCTTTTTCTCTGTGACTTATTTCACTTAGAATCATCGTACCTGAATCCACTCATTATGCTGCTACGGTCCTGATGACATAGATTTCATTGCTGAGTGATATTGCATTGTACGTAAGTACCACAACTTCTTTATCCATTTCTCGCTTTCTGTGATATTGAACTTGTACCGTAAACGAGGTTGTTGTAAACAGAGCCGTCCCAAACTTTGGGGTGGCTGTGTCTTTTTGATTTTCATTTCCCTAAGCTATAGGACCATAAGTGGAAGTGCCCTAGGCTCTGTTGCTTTGTTTTTTAGATGTTTCAGGAAACACCATACACTTCTCCAGAGTGGCTGTTGGTAATTTACATCCCGCCCTTCAGCATAACAAGGCTCCCAGTTCTCCATGGCCTGTCCTGCCTTTCTGGATTTTACACTTTTTTCAGATGGCCCTTTTGACCGGGGAGCAGTGACACTTCATTGTAGTGCAGATTTCCTTTGCAAGCTTGCTTGGTTGGCCAAAAGGGCGTATGCGTTTTTTCCTGAATATATTCAGGAAAAAACGCATACGCCCTTTTTGGCCAAGTGCATCATTGTGGACGTTCTGCCTCTTTTCCTATGCTTTACATGCAATTCCAGTCTACCTCCTGAAATCGGTTTCCTGCAATTCTGCCCCACTTTCAAGTCCTCTTGGCAGCCTTACTTCAATATATTTTTGGACGATAGCTGTCATTTATAACTCTGCAGGTTTGTGAATGACAGTGCCCCTGAGCTCCTTTCTTCAACTCGTTTTCTTGTGAGCTGGCCGCAACACCGCAGGATTGCTTCAGGTCCTAGTGTGGTTCTTGCACGGCACGCTGAGCCTTTGGTTAATTCCTCTTCCTGGTGGGAAATGAGAGTTAAATTTGCCTGTCCAGACACCTCCAGCTAGTCTCTCATTGGTTCTCCCTATTCCTGTTCATTTTCCGCAGAAATTGCAAACTGGGCCAAACAGGAGGTTAAAGGCACTGACTCTCCAAGTGGGGAGAGTGTTAATAAAGCGTCTGGAATGTTGCGCCCGTGTACCAGGGGACGAAAACTGAGACACATTTGAACACGTTTCCCGAACACACGGTGGATCATACTCTGGGTTCCACATGCATGTTTTAGCTGAAGGAAGAATCCCTTAAACCTGGAGAGTTGAGACCCATGGAATGGGTACCATGCAATATGACTTCAAAGGGTCTGCATTTGCTCACCGAACCTCACCAATCCTATCACTGCTGCGTTTATGCCGCTGTACACACGCTTGATTCTCTTTCGGAGACATATAAATCCATAGGTTTTAAGGTTCTTAGTAGTCAGGTATATTCTTAGGCGTTTAATATGGGGTGTTGAGTCCACTTCGTTGAGCAAGGAGTAGCTCTTGTCTATTACATATTTGGCTTATGGAAGGGTATCTGTGCTAATTTCAATCTCTGGTCTTATGCAGCACCCCAACTCACCTTTCCCCTTAAGCAAGCATAAGTTGGTTTTCTACATTTGAGACCCTGTTCTGTTTTGTAATTCAGTTCCTGTGTAGTCAAGTTTACATTCCGTGTAGTAGTGATATCTTATGATGTTTCTATTTCTCTGTGAATTATTTCACTTAGAATCATCGTACCTGAATCCACTCATTATGCTGCTACGGGCCTGGTGACATAGATTTCATTGCTGAGTGATATTGCATTGTGCATAGGTACCACAATTTCTTTATCCATTTTTCGCTTTCAGTGATATTGAACTTGTACCGTAAACATGCTTCTTGTAAACAGAGCCGTCCCAAACTTTGGGGTGGCTGTGTCTTTTTGATTTTCATTTCCCTAAGCAATAGGACCATAAGTGGAAGTGCCCTAGGCTCTGTTGCTTTGTTTATTAGATGTTTCAGGAAACACCATACACTTCTCCAGAGTGGCTGTTGGCAATTTGCATCCCGCCCATCAGCATAACAAGGCTACCAGTTCTCCATGGCCTGTCCTGCCTTTCTGGATTTTACACTTTTTTCAGATGGCCCTTTTGACCGGGGGGCAGTGAGACTTCATTGTAGTGCAGATTTCCTTTGCAAGCTTGCTTGGTTGGCCAAAAGGGCTTATGCGTTTTTTCCTGAATATATTCAGGAAAAAACGCATAAGCCCTTTTTGGCCAAGTGCATCATTGTGGACGTTCTGCCTCTTTTCCTATGCTTTACATGCAATTCCAGTCTACCTCCTGAAATCGGTTTCTTGCAATTCTGCCCCGCTTTCAAGTCCTCTTGGCAGCCTTACTTCAATATATTTTTGGACGATAGCTGTCATTTATAACTCTGCAGGTTTGTGAATGACAGTGCCCCTGAGCTCCTTTCTTCAACTCGCTTTCTTGTGAGCTGGCCGCAACACCGCAGGATTGCTTCAGGCCCTACTGTGGTTCCGGCACGGCACGCTGAGCCTTTGGTTAATTCCTCTTCCTGGTGGGAAATGAGAGTTAAATTTGCCCATCCAGACACCTCCAGCTAGTCTCTCATTGGTTCTCCCTATTCCTGTTCATTTTCCGCAGAAATTGCAAACTGGGCCAAACAGGAGGTTAAAGGCACTGACTCTCCAAGTGGGGAGAGTGTTAGTAAAGCGTCTGGAATGTTGCGCCCATGTACCAGGGGACGAAAACTGAGACACATTTGAACACGTTTCCCGAACACACGGTGGATCATACTCTGGGTTCCACATGCATGTTTTAGCTGACAGAAGAATCCCTTAAACCTGGAGAGTTGAGACCCATGGAATGGGTACCATGCACTATGACTTCAAAGGGTCTGCATTTGCTCACCGAACCTCACCAATCCTATCACTGCTGCATTTATGCCGCTGTACACATGCTTGATTCTCTTTTGGAGACATATAAATCCATAGGTTTTAAGATTCTTACTAGTCAGGTATATTCTTAGGCGTTTAATATTTGGTGTTGAGTCCACTTCGATGAGCAAGGAGTAGCTCTTGTCCATTATTTATTTGGCTTATGGAAGGGTATCTGTGCTAATTTCAATCTCTGGTATTATGCAGCACCCCAACTCACCTTTCCCCTTAAGCAAGCATAAGTTGGTTTTCTACATTTGAGACCCTGTTCTGTTTTGTAATTCAGTTCCTGTGTAGTCAAGTTTACATTCCATGTAGTAATGATATCTTATGATGTTTCTTTTTCTCTGTGACTTATTTCACTTAGAATCATCGTACCTGAATCCACTCATTATGCTGCTACGGTCCTGATGACATAGATTTCATTGCTGAGTGATATTGCATTGTACGTAAGTACCACAACTTCTTTATCCATTTCTCGCTTTCTGTGATATTGAACTTGTACCGTAAACGAGGTTGTTGTAAACAGAGCCGTCCCAAACTTTGGGGTGGCTGTGTCTTTTTGATTTTAATTTCCCTAAGCTATAGGACCATAAGTGGAAGTGCCCTAGGCTCTGTTGCTTTGTTTTTTAGATGTTTCAGGAAACACCATACACTTCTCCAGAGTGGCTGTTGGCAATTTGCATCCCGCCCATCAGCATAACAAGGCTCCCAGTTCTCCATGGCCTGTCCTGCCTTTCTGGATTTTACACTTTTTTCAGATGGCCCTTTTGACCGGGGAGCAGTGACACTTCATTGTAGTGCAGATTTCCTTTGCAAGCTTGCTTGGTTGGCCAAAAGGTCTTATGCGTTTTTTCCTGAATATATTCAGGAAAAAACGCATACGCCCTTTTTGGCCAAGTGCATCATTGTGGACGTTCTGCCTCTTTTCCTATGCTTTACATGCAATTCCAGTCTACCTCCTGAAATCGGTTTCCTGCAATTCTGCCCCACTTCCAAGTCCTCTTGGGAGCCTTACTTCAATATATTTTTGGACGATAGCTGTCATTTATAACTCTGCAGGTTTGTGAATGACAGTGCCCCTGAGCTCCTTTCTTCAACTCGCTTTCTTGTGAGCTGGCCGCAACACCGCAGGATTGCTTCAGGCCCTACTGTGGTTCTGGCATGGCACGCTGAGCCTTTGGTTAATTCCTCTTCCTGGTGGGAAATGAGAGTTAAATTTGCCTGTCCAGACACCTCCAGCTAGTCTCTCATTGGTTCTCCCTATTCCTGTTCATTTTCCGCAGAAATTGCAAACTGGGCCAAACAGGAGGTTAAAGGCACTGACTCTCCAAGTGGGGAGAGTGTTAGTAAAGCGTCTGGAATGTTGCGCCCGTGTACCAGGGGACGAAAACTGAGACACATTTGAACACGTTTCCCGAACACACGGTGGATCATACTCTGGGTTCCACATGCATGTTTTAGCTGAAGGAAGAATCCCTTAAACCTGGAGAGTTGAGACCCATGGAATGGGTACCATGCACTATGACTTCAAAGGGTCTGCATTTGCTCACCGAACCTCACCAATCCTATCACTGCTGCGTTTATGCCGCTGTACACACGCTTGATTCTCTTTCGGAGACATATAAATCCATAGGTTTTAAGGTTCTTAGTAGTCAGGTATATTCTTAGGCGTTTAATATGGGGTGTTGAGTCCACTTCGTTGAGCAAGGAGTAGCTCTTGTCTATTACATATTTGGCTTATGGAACGGTATCTGTGCTAATTTCAATCTCTGGTCTTATGCAGCACCCCAACTCACCTTTCCCCTTAAGCAAGCATAAGTTGGTTTTCTACATTTGAGACCCTGTTCTGTTTTGTAATTCAGTTCCTGTGTAGTCAAGTTTACATTCCGTGTAGTAGTGATATCTTATGATGTTTCTATTTCTCTGTGAATTATTTCACTTAGAATCATCGTACCTGAATCCACTCATTATGCTGCTACGGGCCTGGTGACATAGATTTCATTGCTGAGTGATATTGCATTGTGCATAGGTACCACAATTTCTTTATCCATTTTTCGCTTTCAGTGATATTGAACTTGTACCGTAAACGAGGTTGTTGTAAACAGAGCCGTCCCAAACTTTGGGGTGGCTGTGTCTTTTTGATTTTCATTTCCCTAAGCTATAGGACCATAAGTGGAAGTGCCCTAGGCTCTGTTGCTTTGTTTATTAGATGTTTCAGGAAACACCATACACTTCTCCAGAGTGGCTGTTGGCAATTTGCATCCCGCCCATCAGCATAACAAGGCTCCCAGTTCTCCATGGCCTGTCCTGCCTTTCTGGATTTTAAACTTTTTTCAGATGGCCCTTTTGACCGGGGGGCAGTGAGACTTCATTGTAGTGCAGATTTCCTTTGCAAGCTTGCTTGGTTGGCCAAAAGGGCTTATGCGTTTTTTCCTGAATATATTCAGGAAAAAACGCATAAGCCCTTTTTGGCCAAGTGCACCATTGTGGACGTTCTGCCTCTTTTCCTATGCTTTACATGCAATTCCAGTCTACCTCCTGAAATCGGTTTCTTGCGATTCTGCCCCGCTTTCAAGTCCTCTTGGCAGCCTTACTTCAATATATTTTTGGACGATAGCTGTCATTTATAACTCTGCAGGTTTGTGAATGACAGTGCCCCTGAGCTCCTTTCTTCAACTCGCTTTCTTGTGAGCTGGCCGCAACACCGCAGGATTGCTTCAGGCCCTACTGTGGTTCCGGCACGGCACGCTGAGCCTTTGGTTAATTCCTCTTCCTGGTGGGAAATGAGAGTTAAATTTGCCCGTCCAGACACCTCCAGCTAGTCTCTCATTGGTTCTCCCTATTCCTGTTCATTTTCCGCAGAAATTGCAAACTGGGCCAAACAGGAGGTTAAAGGCACTGACTCTCCAAGTGGGGAGAGTGTTAGTAAAGCGTCTGGAATGTTGCGCCCGTGTACCAGGGGACGAAAACTGAGACACATTTGAACACGTTTCCCGAACACACGGTGGATCATACTCTGGGTTCCACATGCATGTTTTAGCTGAAGGAAGAATCCCTTAAACCTGGAGAGTTGAGACCCATGGAATGGGTACCATGCACTATGACTTCAAAGGGTCTGCATTTGCTCACCGAACCTCACCAATCCTATCACTGCTGCGTTTATGCCGCTGTACACACGCTTGATTCTCTTTCGGAGACATATAAATCCATAGGTTTTAAGATTCTTACTAGTCAGGTATATTCTTAGGCGTTTAATATTTGGTGTTGAGTCCACTTCGATGAGCAAGGAGTAGCTCTTGTCCATTATTTATTTGGCTTATGGAAGGGTATCTGTGTTAATTTCAATCTCTGGTATTATGCAGCACCCCTACTCACCTTTCCCCTTAAGCAAGCATAAGTTGGTTTACTACATTTGAGACCCTGTTCTGTTTTGTAATTCAGTTCCTGTGTAGTCAAGTTTACATTCCGTGTAGTAGTGATATCTTATGATGTTTCTATTTCTCTGTGAATTATTTCACTTAGAATCATCATACCTGAATCCACTCATTATGCTGCTACGGGCCTGGTGACATAGATTTCACTGCTGAGTGATATTGCATTGTGAATAGGTACCACAATTTCTTTATCCATTTTTTGCTTTCAGTGATATTGAACTTGTACCGTAAACGAGGTTGTTGTAAACAGAGCCGTCCCAAACTTTGGGGTGGCTGTGTCTTTTTGATTTTCATTTCCCTAAGCAATAGGACCATAAGTGGAAGTGCCCTAGGCTCTGTTGCTTTCTTTTTTAGATGTTTCAGGAAACACCATACACTTCTCCAGAGTGGCTGTTGGCAATTTGCATCCTTCCCATCAGCATAACAAGGCTACCAGTTCTCCATGGCCTGTCCTGCCTTTCTGGATTTTACACTTCTTTCAGATGGCCCTTTTGACCGGGGGGCAGTGACACTTCATTGTAGTGCAGATTTCCTTTGCAAGCTTGCTTGGTTGGCCAAAAGGGCTTATGCGTTTTTTCCTGAATATATTCAGGAAAAAACGCATACGCCCTTTTTGGCCAAGTGCATCATTGTGGACGTTCTGCCTCTTTTCCTATGCTTCACCTGCAATTCCAGTCTACCTCCTGCAATCGGTTTCTTGCGATTCTGCCCCGCTTTCAAGTCCTCTTGGCAGCCTTACTTCAATATATTTTTGGACGATAGCTGTCATTTATAACTCTGCAGGTTTGTGAATGACAGTGCCCCTGAGCTCCTTTCTTCAACTCGCTTTCTTGTGAGCTGGCCGCAACACCGCAGGATTGCTTCAGGCCCTACTGTGGTTCCGGCATGGCACGCTGAGCCTTTGGTTAATTCCTCTTCCTGGTGGGAAATGAGAGTTAAATTTGCCCGTCCAGACACCTCCAGCTAGTCTCTCATTGGATCTCCCTATTCCTGTTCATTTTCCGCAGAAATTGCAAACTGGGCCAAACAGGAGGTTAAAGGCACTGACTCTCCAAGTGGGGAGAGTGTTAGTAAAGCGTCTGGAATGTTGCGCCCGTGTAACAGGGGACGAAAACTGAGACACATTTGAACACGTTTCCCGAACACACGGTGGATCATACTCTGGGTTCCACATGCATGTTTTAGCTGAAGGAAGAATCCCTTAAACCTGGAGAGTTGAGACCCATGGAATGGGTACCATGCACTATGACTTCAAAGGGTCTGCATTTGCTCACCAAACCTCACCAATCCTATCACTGCTGCGTTTATGCCGCTGTACACACGCTTGATTCTCTTTCGGAGACATATAAATCCATAGGTTTTAAGATTCTTACTAGTCAGGTATATTCTTAGGCGTTTAATATTTGGTGTTGAGTCCACTTCGATGAGCAAGGAGTAGCTCTTGTCCATTATTTATTTGGCTTATGGAAGGGTATCTGTGCTAATTTCAATCTCTGGTATTATGCAGCACCCCAACTCACCTTTCCCCTTAAGCAAGCATAAGTTGGTTTTCTACATTTGAGACCCTGTTCTGTTTTGTAATTCAGTTCCTGTGTAGTCAAGTTTACATTCCGTGTAGTAGTGATATCTTATGATGTTTCTTTTTCTCTGTGACTTATTTCACTTAGAATCATCGTACCTGAATCCACTCATTATGCTGCTACGGTCCTGATGACATAGATTTCATTGCTGAGTGATATTGCATTGTACGTAAGTACCACAACTTCTTTATCCATTTCTCGCTTTCTGTGATATTGAACTTGTACCGTAAACGAGGTTGTTGTAAACAGAGCCGTCCCAAACTTTGGGGTGGCTGTGTCTTTTTGATTTTAATTTCCCTAAGCTATAGGACCATAAGTGGAAGTGCCCTAGGCTCTGTTGCTTTGTTTTTTAGATGTTTCAGGAAACACCATACACTTCTCCAGAGTGGCTGTTGGCAATTTGCATCCCGCCCATCAGCATAACAAGGCTCCCAGTTCTCCTTGGCCTGTCCTGCCTTTCTGGATTTTACACTTTTTTCAGATGGCCCTTTTGACCGGGGAGCAGTGACACTTCATTGTAGTGCAGATTTCCTTTGCAAGCTTGCTTGGTTGGCCAAAAGGTCTTATGCGTTTTTTCCTGAATATATTCAGGAAAAAACGCATACGCCCTTTTTGGCCAAGTGCATCATTGTGGACGTTCTGCCTCTTTTCCTATGCTTTACATGCAATTCCAGTCTACCTCCTGAAATCGGTTTCCTGCAATTCTGCCCCACTTCCAAGTCCTCTTGGGAGCCTTACTTCAATATATTTTTGGACGATAGCTGTCATTTATAACTCTGCAGGTTTGTGAATGACAGTGCCCCTGAGCTCCTTTCTTCAACTCGCTTTCTTGTGAGCTGGCCGCAACACCGCAGGATTGCTTCAGGCCCTACTGTGGTTCTGGCATGGCACGCTGAGCCTTTGGTTAATTCCTCTTCCTGGTGGGAAATGAGAGTTAAATTTGCCTGTCCAGACACCTCCAGCTAGTCTCTCATTGGTTCTCCCTATTCCTGTTCATTTTCCGCAGAAATTGCAAACTGGGCCAAACAGGAGGTTAAAGGCACTGACTCTCCAAGTGGGGAGAGTGTTAGTAAAGCGTCTGGAATGTTGCGCCCGTGTACCAGGGGACGAAAACTGAGACACATTTGAACACGTTTCCCGAACACACGGTGGATCATACTCTGGGTTCCACATGCATGTTTTAGCTGAAGGAAGAATCCCTTAAACCTGGAGAGTTGAGACCCATGGAATGGGTACCATGCACTATGACTTCAAAGGGTCTGCATTTGCTCACCGAACCTCACCAATCCTATCACTGCTGCGTTTATGCCGCTGTACACACGCTTGATTCTCTTTCGGAGACATATAAATCCATAGGTTTTAAGGTTCTTAGTAGTCAGGTATATTCTTAGGCGTTTAATATGGGGTGTTGAGTCCACTTCGTTGAGCAAGGAGTAGCTCTTGTCTATTACATATTTGGCTTATGGAACGGTATCTGTGCTAATTTCAATCTCTGGTCTTATGCAGCACCCCAACTCACCTTTCCCCTTAAGCAAGCATAAGTTGGTTTTCTACATTTGAGACCCTGTTCTGTTTTGTAATTCAGTTCCTGTGTAGTCAAGTTTACATTCCGTGTAGTAGTGATATCTTATGATGTTTCTATTTCTCTGTGAATTATTTCACTTAGAATCATCGTACCTGAATCCACTCATTATGCTGCTACGGGCCTGGTGACATAGATTTCATTGCTGAGTGATATTGCATTGTGCATAGGTACCACAATTTCTTTATCCATTTTTCGCTTTCAGTGATATTGAACTTGTACCGTAAACGAGGTTGTTGTAAACAGAGCCGTCCCAAACTTTGGGGTGGCTGTGTCTTTTTGATTTTCATTTCCCTAAGCTATAGGACCATAAGTGGAAGTGCCCTAGGCTCTGTTGCTTTGTTTATTAGATGTTTCAGGAAACACCATACACTTCTCCAGAGTGGCTGTTGGCAATTTGCATCCCGCCCATCAGCATAACAAGGCTCCCAGTTCTCCATGGCCTGTCCTGCCTTTCTGGATTTTAAACTTTTTTCAGATGGCCCTTTTGACCGGGGGGCAGTGAGACTTCATTGTAGTGCAGATTTCCTTTGCAAGCTTGCTTGGTTGGCCAAAAGGGCGTATGCGTTTTTTCCTGAATATATTCAGGAAAAAACGCATACGCCCTTTTTGGCCAAGTGCATCATTGTGGACGTTCTGCCTCTTTTCCTATGCTTTACATGCAATTCCAGTCTACCTCCTGAAATCGGTTTCCTGCAATTCTGCCCCACTTTCAAGTCCTCTTGGCAGCCTTACTTCAATATATTTTTGGACGATAGCTGTCATTTATAACTCTGCAGGTTTGTGAATGACAGTGCCCCTGAGCTCCTTTCTTCAACTCGTTTTCTTGTGAGCTGGCCGCAACACCGCAGGATTGCTTCAGGTCCTAGTGTGGTTCTTGCACGGCACGCTGAGCCTTTGGTTAATTCCTCTTCCTGGTGGGAAATGAGAGTTAAATTTGCCTGTCCAGACACCTCCAGCTAGTCTCTCATTGGTTCTCCCTATTCCTGTTCATTTTCCGCAGAAATTGCAAACTGGGCCAAACAGGAGGTTAAAGGCACTGACTCTCCAAGTGGGGAGAGTGTTAATAAAGCGTCTGGAATGTTGCGCCCGTGTACCAGGGGACGAAAACTGAGACACATTTGAACACGTTTCCCGAACACACGGTGGATCATACTCTGGGTTCCACATGCATGTTTTAGCTGAAGGAAGAATCCCTTAAACCTGGAGAGTTGAGACCCATGGAATGGGTACCATGCAATATGACTTCAAAGGGTCTGCATTTGCTCACCGAACCTCACCAATCCTATCACTGCTGCGTTTATGCCGCTGTACACACGCTTGATTCTCTTTCGGAGACATATAAATCCATAGGTTTTAAGGTTCTTAGTAGTCAGGTATATTCTTAGGCGTTTAATATGGGGTGTTGAGTCCACTTCGTTGAGCAAGGAGTAGCTCTTGTCTATTACATATTTGGCTTATGGAAGGGTATCTGTGCTAATTTCAATCTCTGGTCTTATGCAGCACCCCAACTCACCTTTCCCCTTAAGCAAGCATAAGTTGGTTTTCTACATTTGAGACCCTGTTCTGTTTTGTAATTCAGTTCCTGTGTAGTCAAGTTTACATTCCGTGTAGTAGTGATATCTTATGATGTTTCTATTTCTCTGTGAATTATTTCACTTAGAATCATCGTACCTGAATCCACTCATTATGCTGCTACGGGCCTGGTGACATAGATTTCATTGCTGAGTGATATTGCATTGTGCATAGGTACCACAATTTCTTTATCCATTTTTCGCTTTCAGTGATATTGAACTTGTACCGTAAACATGCTTCTTGTAAACAGAGCCGTCCCAAACTTTGGGGTGGCTGTGTCTTTTTGATTTTCATTTCCCTAAGCAATAGGACCATAAGTGGAAGTGCCCTAGGCTCTGTTGCTTTGTTTATTAGATGTTTCAGGAAACACCATACACTTCTCCAGAGTGGCTGTTGGCAATTTGCATCCCGCCCATCAGCATAACAAGGCTACCAGTTCTCCATGGCCTGTCCTGCCTTTCTGGATTTTACACTTTTTTCAGATGGCCCTTTTGACCGGGGGGCAGTGAGACTTCATTGTAGTGCAGATTTCCTTTGCAAGCTTGCTTGGTTGGCCAAAAGGGCTTATGCGTTTTTTCCTGAATATATTCAGGAAAAAACGCATAAGCCCTTTTTGGCCAAGTGCATCATTGTGGACGTTCTGCCTCTTTTCCTATGCTTTACATGCAATTCCAGTCTACCTCCTGAAATCGGTTTCTTGCAATTCTGCCCCGCTTTCAAGTCCTCTTGGCAGCCTTACTTCAATATATTTTTGGACGATAGCTGTCATTTATAACTCTGCAGGTTTGTGAATGACAGTGCCCCTGAGCTCCTTTCTTCAACTCGCTTTCTTGTGAGCTGGCCGCAACACCGCAGGATTGCTTCAGGCCCTACTGTGGTTCCGGCACGGCACGCTGAGCCTTTGGTTAATTCCTCTTCCTGGTGGGAAATGAGAGTTAAATTTGCCCATCCAGACACCTCCAGCTAGTCTCTCATTGGTTCTCCCTATTCCTGTTCATTTTCCGCAGAAATTGCAAACTGGGCCAAACAGGAGGTTAAAGGCACTGACTCTCCAAGTGGGGAGAGTGTTAGTAAAGCGTCTGGAATGTTGCGCCCATGTACCAGGGGACGAAAACTGAGACACATTTGAACACGTTTCCCGAACACACGGTGGATCATACTCTGGGTTCCACATGCATGTTTTAGCTGACAGAAGAATCCCTTAAACCTGGAGAGTTGAGACCCATGGAATGGGTACCATGCACTATGACTTCAAAGGGTCTGCATTTGCTCACCGAACCTCACCAATCCTATCACTGCTGCATTTATGCCGCTGTACACATGCTTGATTCTCTTTTGGAGACATATAAATCCATAGGTTTTAAGATTCTTACTAGTCAGGTATATTCTTAGGCGTTTAATATTTGGTGTTGAGTCCACTTCGATGAGCAAGGAGTAGCTCTTGTCCATTATTTATTTGGCTTATGGAAGGGTATCTGTGCTAATTTCAATCTCTGGTATTATGCAGCACCCCAACTCACCTTTCCCCTTAAGCAAGCATAAGTTGGTTTTCTACATTTGAGACCCTGTTCTGTTTTGTAATTCAGTTCCTGTGTAGTCAAGTTTACATTCCATGTAGTAATGATATCTTATGATGTTTCTTTTTCTCTGTGACTTATTTCACTTAGAATCATCGTACCTGAATCCACTCATTATGCTGCTACGGTCCTGATGACATAGATTTCATTGCTGAGTGATATTGCATTGTACGTAAGTACCACAACTTCTTTATCCATTTCTCGCTTTCTGTGATATTGAACTTGTACCGTAAACGAGGTTGTTGTAAACAGAGCCGTCCCAAACTTTGGGGTGGCTGTGTCTTTTTGATTTTAATTTCCCTAAGCTATAGGACCATAAGTGGAAGTGCCCTAGGCTCTGTTGCTTTGTTTTTTAGATGTTTCAGGAAACACCATACACTTCTCCAGAGTGGCTGTTGGCAATTTGCATCCCGCCCATCAGCATAACAAGGCTCCCAGTTCTCCATGGCCTGTCCTGCCTTTCTGGATTTTACACTTTTTTCAGATGGCCCTTTTGACCGGGGAGCAGTGACACTTCATTGTAGTGCAGATTTCCTTTGCAAGCTTGCTTGGTTGGCCAAAAGGTCTTATGCGTTTTTTCCTGAATATATTCAGGAAAAAACGCGTACGCCCTTTTTGGCCAAGTGCATCATTGTGGACGTTCTGCCTCTTTTCCTATGCTTTACATGCAATTCCAGTCTACCTCCTGAAATCGGTTTCCTGCAATTCTGCCCCACTTCCAAGTCCTCTTGGGAGCCTTACTTCAATATATTTTTGGACGATAGCTGTCATTTATAACTCTGCAGGTTTGTGAATGACAGTGCCCCTGAGCTCCTTTCTTCAACTCGCTTTCTTGTGAGCTGGCCGCAACACCGCAGGATTGCTTCAGGCCCTACTGTGGTTCTGGCATGGCACGCTGAGCCTTTGGTTAATTCCTCTTCCTGGTGGGAAATGAGAGTTAAATTTGCCTGTCCAGACACCTCCAGCTAGTCTCTCATTGGTTCTCCCTATTCCTGTTCATTTTCCGCAGAAATTGCAAACTGGGCCAAACAGGAGGTTAAAGGCACTGACTCTCCAAGTGGGGAGAGTGTTAGTAAAGCGTCTGGAATGTTGCGCCCGTGTACCAGGGGACGAAAACTGAGACACATTTGAACACGTTTCCCGAACACACGGTGGATCATACTCTGGGTTCCACATGCATGTTTTAGCTGAAGGAAGAATCCCTTAAACCTGGAGAGTTGAGACCCATGGAATGGGTACCATGCACTATGACTTCAAAGGGTCTGCATTTGCTCACCGAACCTCACCAATCCTATCACTGCTGCGTTTATGCCGCTGTACACACGCTTGATTCTCTTTCGGAGACATATAAATCCATAGGTTTTAAGGTTCTTAGTAGTCAGGTATATTCTTAGGCGTTTAATATGGGGTGTTGAGTCCACTTCGTTGAGCAAGGAGTAGCTCTTGTCTATTACATATTTGGCTTATGGAACGGTATCTGTGCTAATTTCAATCTCTGGTCTTATGCAGCACCCCAACTCACCTTTCCCCTTAAGCAAGCATAAGTTGGTTTTCTACATTTGAGACCCTGTTCTGTTTTGTAATTCAGTTCCTGTGTAGTCAAGTTTACATTCCGTGTAGTAGTGATATCTTATGATGTTTCTATTTCTCTGTGAATTATTTCACTTAGAATCATCGTACCTGAATCCACTCATTATGCTGCTACGGGCCTGGTGACATAGATTTCATTGCTGAGTGATATTGCATTGTGCATAGGTACCACAATTTCTTTATCCATTTTTCGCTTTCAGTGATATTGAACTTGTACCGTAAACATGATTCTTGTAAACAGAGCCGTCCCAAACTTTGGGGTGGCTGTGTCTTTTTGATTTTAATTTCCCTAAGCTATAGGACCATAAGTGGAAGTGCCCTAGGCTCTGTTGCTTTGTTTATTAGATGTTTCAGGAAACACCATACACTTCTCCAGAGTGGCTGTTGGCAATTTGCATCCCGCCCATCAGCATAACAAGGCTCCCAGTTCTCCATGGCCTGTCCTGCCTTTCTGGATTTTAAACTTTTTTCAGATGGCCCTTTTGACCGGGGGGCAGTGAGACTTCATTGTAGTGCAGATTTCCTTTGCAAGCTTGCTTGGTTGGCCAAAAGGGCTTATGCGTTTTTTCCTGAATATATTCAGGAAAAAACGCATAAGCCCTTTTTGGCCAAGTGCACCATTGTGGACGTTCTGCCTCTTTTCCTATGCTTTACATGCAATTCCAGTCTACCTCCTGAAATCGGTTTCTTGCGATTCTGCCCCGCTTTCAAGTCCTCTTGGCAGCCTTACTTCAATATATTTTTGGACGATAGCTGTCATTTATAACTCTGCAGGTTTGTGAATGACAGTGCCCCTGAGCTCCTTTCTTCAACTCGCTTTCTTGTGAGCTGGCCGCAACACCGCAGGATTGCTTCAGGCCCTACTGTGGTTCCGGCACGGCACGCTGAGCCTTTGGTTAATTCCTCTTCCTGGTGGGAAATGAGAGTTAAATTTGCCCGTCCAGACACCTCCAGCTAGTCTCTCATTGGTTCTCCCTATTCCTGTTCATTTTCCGCAGAAATTGCAAACTGGGCCAAACAGGAGGTTAAAGGCACTGACTCTCCAAGTGGGGAGAGTGTTAGTAAAGCGTCTGGAATGTTGCGCCCGTGTACCAGGGGACGAAAACTGAGACACATTTGAACACGTTTCCCGAACACACGGTGGATCATACTCTGGGTTCCACATGCATGTTTTAGCTGAAGGAAGAATCCCTTAAACCTGGAGAGTTGAGACCCATGGAATGGGTACCATGCACTATGACTTCAAAGGGTCTGCATTTGCTCACCGAACCTCACCAATCCTATCACTGCTGCGTTTATGCCGCTGTACACACGCTTGATTCTCTTTCGGAGACATATAAATCCATAGGTTTTAAGATTCTTACTAGTCAGGTATATTCTTAGGCGTTTAATATTTGGTGTTGAGTCCACTTCGATGAGCAAGGAGTAGCTCTTGTCCATTATTTATTTGGCTTATGGAAGGGTATCTGTGCTAATTTCAATCTCTGGTATTATGCAGCACCCCAACTCACCTTTCCCCTTAAGCAAGCATAAGTTGGTTTTCTACATTTGAGACCCTGTTCTGTTTTGTAATTCAGTTCCTGTGTAGTCAAGTTTACATTCCGTGTAGTAGTGATATCTTATGATGTTTCTTTTTCTCTGTGACTTATTTCACTTAGAATCATCGTACCTGAATCCACTCATTATGCTGCTACGGTCCTGATGACATAGATTTCATTGCTGAGTGATATTGCATTGTACGTAAGTACCACAACTTCTTTATCCATTTCTCGCTTTCTGTGATATTGAACTTGTACCGTAAACGAGGTTGTTGTAAACAGAGCCGTCCCAAACTTTGGGGTGGCTGTGTCTTTTTGATTTTCATTTCCCTAAGCTATAGGACCATAAGTGGAAGTGCCCTAGGCTCTGTTGCTTTGTTTTTTAGATGTTTCAGGAAACACCATACACTTCTCCAGAGTGGCTGTTGGTAATTTACATCCCGCCCTTCAGCATAACAAGGCTCCCAGTTCTCCATGGCCTGTCCTGCCTTTCTGGATTTTACACTTTTTTCAGATGGCCCTTTTGACCGGGGAGCAGTGACACTTCATTGTAGTGCAGATTTCCTTTGCAAGCTTGCTTGGTTGGCCAAAAGGGCGTATGCGTTTTTTCCTGAATATATTCAGGAAAAAACGCATACGCCCTTTTTGGCCAAGTGCATCATTGTGGACGTTCTGCCTCTTTTCCTATGCTTTACATGCAATTCCAGTCTACCTCCTGAAATCGGTTTCCTGCAATTCTGCCCCACTTTCAAGTCCTCTTGGCAGCCTTACTTCAATATATTTTTGGACGATAGCTGTCATTTATAACTCTGCAGGTTTGTGAATGACAGTGCCCCTGAGCTCCTTTCTTCAACTCGTTTTCTTGTGAGCTGGCCGCAACACCGCAGGATTGCTTCAGGTCCTAGTGTGGTTCTTGCACGGCACGCTGAGCCTTTGGTTAATTCCTCTTCCTGGTGGGAAATGAGAGTTAAATTTGCCTGTCCAGACACCTCCAGCTAGTCTCTCATTGGTTCTCCCTATTCCTGTTCATTTTCCGCAGAAATTGCAAACTGGGCCAAACAGGAGGTTAAAGGCACTGACTCTCCAAGTGGGGAGAGTGTTAATAAAGCGTCTGGAATGTTGCGCCCGTGTACCAGGGGACGAAAACTGAGACACATTTGAACACGTTTCCCGAACACACGGTGGATCATACTCTGGGTTCCACATGCATGTTTTAGCTGAAGGAAGAATCCCTTAAACCTGGAGAGTTGAGACCCATGGAATGGGTACCATGCAATATGACTTCAAAGGGTCTGCATTTGCTCACCGAACCTCACCAATCCTATCACTGCTGCGTTTATGCCGCTGTACACACGCTTGATTCTCTTTCGGAGACATATAAATCCATAGGTTTTAAGGTTCTTAGTAGTCAGGTATATTCTTAGGCGTTTAATATGGGGTGTTGAGTCCACTTCGTTGAGCAAGGAGTAGCTCTTGTCTATTACATATTTGGCTTATGGAAGGGTATCTGTGCTAATTTCAATCTCTGGTCTTATGCAGCACCCCAACTCACCTTTCCCCTTAAGCAAGCATAAGTTGGTTTTCTACATTTGAGACCCTGTTCTGTTTTGTAATTCAGTTCCTGTGTAGTCAAGTTTACATTCCGTGTAGTAGTGATATCTTATGATGTTTCTATTTCTCTGTGAATTATTTCACTTAGAATCATCGTACCTGAATCCACTCATTATGCTGCTACGGGCCTGGTGACATAGATTTCATTGCTGAGTGATATTGCATTGTGCATAGGTACCACAATTTCTTTATCCATTTTTCGCTTTCAGTGATATTGAACTTGTACCGTAAACATGCTTCTTGTAAACAGAGCCGTCCCAAACTTTGGGGTGGCTGTGTCTTTTTGATTTTAATTTCCCTAAGCAATAGGACCATAAGTGGAAGTGCCCTAGGCTCTGTTGCTTTGTTTATTAGATGTTTCAGGAAACACCATACACTTCTCCAGAGTGGCTGTTGGCAATTTGCATCCCGCCCATCAGCATAACAAGGCTACCAGTTCTCCATGGCCTGTCCTGCCTTTCTGGATTTTACACTTTTTTCAGATGGCCCTTTTGACCGGGGGGCAGTGAGACTTCATTGTAGTGCAGATTTCCTTTGCAAGCTTGCTTGGTTGGCCAAAAGGGCTTATGCGTTTTTTCCTGAATATATTCAGGAAAAAACGCATAAGCCCTTTTTGGCCAAGTGCATCATTGTGGACGTTCTGCCTCTTTTCCTATGCTTTACATGCAATTCCAGTCTACCTCCTGAAATCGGTTTCTTGCAATTCTGCCCCGCTTTCAAGTCCTCTTGGCAGCCTTACTTCAATATATTTTTGGACGATAGCTGTCATTTATAACTCTGCAGGTTTGTGAATGACAGTGCCCCTGAGCTCCTTTCTTCAACTCGCTTTCTTGTGAGCTGGCCGCAACACCGCAGGATTGCTTCAGGCCCTACTGTGGTTCCGGCACGGCACGCTGAGCCTTTGGTTAATTCCTCTTCCTGGTGGGAAATGAGAGTTAAATTTGCCCATCCAGACACCTCCAGCTAGTCTCTCATTGGTTCTCCCTATTCCTGTTCATTTTCCGCAGAAATTGCAAACTGGGCCAAACAGGAGGTTAAAGGCACTGACTCTCCAAGTGGGGAGAGTGTTAGTAAAGCGTCTGGAATGTTGCGCCCATGTACCAGGGGACGAAAACTGAGACACATTTGAACACGTTTCCCGAACACACGGTGGATCATACTCTGGGTTCCACATGCATGTTTTAGCTGACAGAAGAATCCCTTAAACCTGGAGAGTTGAGACCCATGGAATGGGTACCATGCACTATGACTTCAAAGGGTCTGCATTTGCTCACCGAACCTCACCAATCCTATCACTGCTGCATTTATGCCGCTGTACACATGCTTGATTCTCTTTTGGAGACATATAAATCCATAGGTTTTAAGATTCTTACTAGTCAGGTATATTCTTAGGCGTTTAATATTTGGTGTTGAGTCCACTTCGATGAGCAAGGAGTAGCTCTTGTCCATTATTTATTTGGCTTATGGAAGGGTATCTGTGCTAATTTCAATCTCTGGTATTATGCAGCACCCCAACTCACCTTTCCCCTTAAGCAAGCATAAGTTGGTTTTCTACATTTGAGACCCTGTTCTGTTTTGTAATTCAGTTCCTGTGTAGTCAAGTTTACATTCCATGTAGTAATGATATCTTATGATGTTTCTTTTTCTCTGTGACTTATTTCACTTAGAATCATCGTACCTGAATCCACTCATTATGCTGCTACGGTCCTGATGACATAGATTTCATTGCTGAGTGATATTGCATTGTACGTAAGTACCACAACTTCTTTATCCATTTCTCGCTTTCTGTGATATTGAACTTGTACCGTAAACGAGGTTGTTGTAAACAGAGCCGTCCCAAACTTTGGGGTGGCTGTGTCTTTTTGATTTTAATTTCCCTAAGCTATAGGACCATAAGTGGAAGTGCCCTAGGCTCTGTTGCTTTGTTTTTTAGATGTTTCAGGAAACACCATACACTTCTCCAGAGTGGCTGTTGGCAATTTGCATCCCGCCCATCAGCATAACAAGGCTCCCAGTTCTCCATGGCCTGTCCTGCCTTTCTGGATTTTACACTTTTTTCAGATGGCCCTTTTGACCGGGGAGCAGTGACACTTCATTGTAGTGCAGATTTCCTTTGCAAGCTTGCTTGGTTGGCCAAAAGGTCTTATGCGTTTTTTCCTGAATATATTCAGGAAAAAACGCGTACGCCCTTTTTGGCCAAGTGCATCATTGTGGACGTTCTGCCTCTTTTCCTATGCTTTACATGCAATTCCAGTCTACCTCCTGAAATCGGTTTCCTGCAATTCTGCCCCACTTCCAAGTCCTCTTGGGAGCCTTACTTCAATATATTTTTGGACGATAGCTGTCATTTATAACTCTGCAGGTTTGTGAATGACAGTGCCCCTGAGCTCCTTTCTTCAACTCGCTTTCTTGTGAGCTGGCCGCAACACCGCAGGATTGCTTCAGGCCCTACTGTGGTTCTGGCATGGCACGCTGAGCCTTTGGTTAATTCCTCTTCCTGGTGGGAAATGAGAGTTAAATTTGCCTGTCCAGACACCTCCAGCTAGTCTCTCATTGGTTCTCCCTATTCCTGTTCATTTTCCGCAGAAATTGCAAACTGGGCCAAACAGGAGGTTAAAGGCACTGACTCTCCAAGTGGGGAGAGTGTTAGTAAAGCGTCTGGAATGTTGCGCCCGTGTACCAGGGGACGAAAACTGAGACACATTTGAACACGTTTCCCGAACACACGGTGGATCATACTCTGGGTTCCACATGCATGTTTTAGCTGAAGGAAGAATCCCTTAAACCTGGAGAGTTGAGACCCATGGAATGGGTACCATGCACTATGACTTCAAAGGGTCTGCATTTGCTCACCGAACCTCACCAATCCTATCACTGCTGCGTTTATGCCGCTGTACACACGCTTGATTCTCTTTCGGAGACATATAAATCCATAGGTTTTAAGGTTCTTAGTAGTCAGGTATATTCTTAGGCGTTTAATATGGGGTGTTGAGTCCACTTCGTTGAGCAAGGAGTAGCTCTTGTCTATTACATATTTGGCTTATGGAACGGTATCTGTGCTAATTTCAATCTCTGGTCTTATGCAGCACCCCAACTCACCTTTCCCCTTAAGCAAGCATAAGTTGGTTTTCT
Source organism: Globicephala melas (assembly GCF_963455315.2). Taxonomy (NCBI): domain Eukaryota; kingdom Metazoa; phylum Chordata; class Mammalia; order Artiodactyla; family Delphinidae; genus Globicephala; species Globicephala melas. The sequence goes on along the minus strand of NW_027207505.1, from coordinate 78,004 downwards.
ACATTTGAGACCCTGTTCTGTTTTGTAATTCAGTTCCTGTGTAGTCAAGTTTACATTCCGTGTAGTAGTGATATCTTATGATGTTTCTATTTCTCTGTGAATTATTTCACTTAGAATCATCGTACCTGAATCCACTCATTATGCTGCTACGGGCCTGGTGACATAGATTTCATTGCTGAGTGATATTGCATTGTGCATAGGTACCACAATTTCTTTATCCATTTTTCGCTTTCAGTGATATTGAACTTGTACCGTAAACGAGGTTGTTGTAAACAGAGCCGTCCCAAACTTTGGGGTGGCTGTGTCTTTTTGATTTTCATTTCCCTAAGCTATAGGACCATAAGTGGAAGTGCCCTAGGCTCTGTTGCTTTGTTTATTAGATGTTTCAGGAAACACCATACACTTCTCCAGAGTGGCTGTTGGCAATTTGCATCCCGCCCATCAGCATAACAAGGCTCCCAGTTCTCCATGGCCTGTCCTGCCTTTCTGGATTTTAAACTTTTTTCAGATGGCCCTTTTGACCGGGGGGCAGTGAGACTTCATTGTAGTGCAGATTTCCTTTGCAAGCTTGCTTGGTTGGCCAAAAGGGCTTATGCGTTTTTTCCTGAATATATTCAGGAAAAAACGCATAAGCCCTTTTTGGCCAAGTGCACCATTGTGGACGTTCTGCCTCTTTTCCTATGCTTTACATGCAATTCCAGTCTACCTCCTGAAATCGGTTTCTTGCGATTCTGCCCCGCTTTCAAGTCCTCTTGGCAGCCTTACTTCAATATATTTTTGGACGATAGCTGTCATTTATAACTCTGCAGGTTTGTGAATGACAGTGCCCCTGAGCTCCTTTCTTCAACTCGCTTTCTTGTGAGCTGGCCGCAACACCGCAGGATTGCTTCAGGCCCTACTGTGGTTCCGGCACGGCACGCTGAGCCTTTGGTTAATTCCTCTTCCTGGTGGGAAATGAGAGTTAAATTTGCCCGTCCAGACACCTCCAGCTAGTCTCTCATTGGTTCTCCCTATTCCTGTTCATTTTCCGCAGAAATTGCAAACTGGGCCAAACAGGAGGTTAAAGGCACTGACTCTCCAAGTGGGGAGAGTGTTAGTAAAGCGTCTGGAATGTTGCGCCCGTGTACCAGGGGACGAAAACTGAGACACATTTGAACACGTTTCCCGAACACACGGTGGATCATACTCTGGGTTCCACATGCATGTTTTAGCTGAAGGAAGAATCCCTTAAACCTGGAGAGTTGAGACCCATGGAATGGGTACCATGCACTATGACTTCAAAGGGTCTGCATTTGCTCACCGAACCTCACCAATCCTATCACTGCTGCGTTTATGCCGCTGTACACACGCTTGATTCTCTTTCGGAGACATATAAATCCATAGGTTTTAAGATTCTTACTAGTCAGGTATATTCTTAGGCGTTTAATATTTGGTGTTGAGTCCACTTCGATGAGCAAGGAGTAGCTCTTGTCCATTATTTATTTGGCTTATGGAAGGGTATCTGTGCTAATTTCAATCTCTGGTATTATGCAGCACCCCAACTCACCTTTCCCCTTAAGCAAGCATAAGTTGGTTTTCTACATTTGAGACCCTGTTCTGTTTTGTAATTCAGTTCCTGTGTAGTCAAGTTTACATTCCGTGTAGTAGTGATATCTTATGATGTTTCTTTTTCTCTGTGACTTATTTCACTTAGAATCATCGTACCTGAATCCACTCATTATGCTGCTACGGGACTGATGACATAGATTTCATTGCTGAGTGATATTGCATTGTACGTAAGTACCACATCTTCTTTATCCATTTTTCGCTTTCTGTGATATTGAAATTGTAACGTAAACAAGCTTCTTAGAAACAGAGCCGTCCCAAACTTTGGGGTGGCTGTGTCTTTTTGATTTTAATTTCCCTAAGCTATAGGACCATAAGTGGAAGTGCCCTAGGCTCTGTTGCTTTGTTTTTTAGATGTTTCAGGAAACACCATACACTTCTCCAGAGTGGCTGTTGGTAATTTACATCCCGCCCTTCAGCATAACAAGGCTCCCAGTTCTCCATGGCCTGTCCTGCCTTTCTGGATTTTACACTTTTTTCAGATGGCCCTTTTGACCGGGGAGCAGTGACACTTCATTGTAGTGCAGATTTCCTTTGCAAGCTTGCTTGGTTGGCCAAAAGGTCTTATGCGTTTTTTCCTGAATATATTCAGGAAAAAACGCATACGCCCTTTTTGGCCAAGTGCATCATTGTGGACGTTCTGCCTCTTTTCCTATGCTTTACATGCAATTCCAGTCTACCTCCTGAAATCGGTTTCCTGCAATTCTGCCCCACTTTCAAGTCCTCTTGGCAGCCTTACTTCAATATATTTTTGGACGATAGCTGTCATTTATAACTCTGCAGGTTTGTGAATGATAGTGCCCCTGAGCTCCTTTCTTCAACTCGTTTTCTTGTGAGCTGGCCGCAACACCGCAGGATTGCTTCAGGTCCTAGTGTGGTTCTTGCACGGCACGCTGAGCCTTTGGTTAATTCCTCTTCCTGGTGGGAAATGAGAGTTAAATTTGCCTGTCCAGACACCTCCAGCTAGTCTCTCATTGGTTCTCCCTATTCCTGTTCATTTTCCGCAGAAATTGCAAACTGGGCCAAACAGGAGGTTAAAGGCACTGACTCTCCAAGTGGGGAGAGTGTTAGTAAAGCGTCTGGAATGTTGCGCCCGTGTACCAGGGGACGAAAACTGAGACACATTTGAACACGTTTCCCGAACACACGGTGGATCATACTCTGGGTTCCACATGCATGTTTTAGCTGAAGGAAGAATCCCTTAAACCTGGAGAGTTGAGACCCATGGAATGGGTACCATGCAATATGACTTCAAAGGGTCTGCATTTGCTCACCGAACCTCACCAATCCTATCACTGCTGCGTTTATGCCGCTGTACACACGCTTGATTCTCTTTCGGAGACATATAAATCCATAGGTTTTAAGGTTCTTAGTAGTCAGGTATATTCTTAGGCGTTTAATATGGGGTGTTGAGTCCACTTCGTTGAGCAAGGAGTAGCTCTTGTCTATTACATATTTGGCTTATGGAACGGTATCTGTGCTAATTTCAATCTCTGGTCTTATGCAGCACCCCAACTCACCTTTCCCCTTAAGCAAGCATAAGTTGGTTTTCTACATTTGAGACCCTGTTCTGTTTTGTAATTCAGTTCCTGTGTAGTCAAGTTTACATTCCGTGTAGTAGTGATATCTTATGATGTTTCTATTTCTCTGTGAATTATTTCACTTAGAATCATCGTACCTGAATCCACTCATTATGCTGCTACGGGCCTGGTGACATAGATTTCATTGCTGAGTGATATTGCATTGTGCATAGGTACCACAATTTCTTTATCCATTTTTCACTTTCAGTGATATTGAACTTGTACCGTAAACATGCTTCTTGTAAACAGAGCCGTCCCAAACTTTGGGGTGGCTGTGTCTTTTTGATTTTCATTTCCCTAAGCAATAGGACCATAAGTGGAAGTGCCCTAGGCTCTGTTGCTTTCTTTTTTAGATGTTTCAGGCAACACCATACACTTCTCCAGAGTGGCTGTTGGCAATTTGCATCCCGCCCATCAGCATAACAAGGCTACCAGTTCTCCATGGCCTGTCCTGCCTTTCTGGATTTTACACTTTTTTCAGATGGCCCTTTTGACCGGGGGGCAGTGAGACTTCATTGTAGTGCAGATTTCCTTTGCAAGCTTGCTTGGTTGGCCAAAAGGGCTTATGCGTTTTTTCCTGAATATATTCAGGAAAAAACGCATAAGCCCTTTTTGGCCAAGTGCACCATTGTGGACGTTCTGCCTCTTTTCCTATGCTTTACATGCAATTCCAGTCTACCTCCTGAAATCGGTTTCTTGCGATTCTGCCCCGCTTTCAAGTCCTCTTGGCAGCCTTACTTCAATATATTTTTGGACGATAGCTGTCATTTATAACTCTGCAGGTTTGTGAATGACAGTGCCCCTGAGCTCCTTTCTTCAACTCGCTTTCTTGTGAGCTGGCCGCAACACCGCAGGATTGCTTCAGGTCCTACTGTGGTTCCGGCACGGCACGCTGAGCCTTTGGTTAATTCCTCTTCCTGGTGGGAAATGAGAGTTAAATTTGCCCGTCCAGACACCTCCAGCTAGTCTCTCATTGGATCTCCCTATTCCTGTTCATTTTCCGCAGAAATTGCAAACTGGGCCAAACAGGAGGTTAAAGGCACTGACTCTCCAAGTGGGGAGAGTGTTAGTAAAGCGTCTGGAATGTTGCGCCCGTGTACCAGGGGACGAAAACTGAGACACATTTGAACACGTTTCCCGAACACACGGTGGATCATACTCTGGTTTCCACATGCATGTTTTAGCTGAAAGAAGAATCCCTTAAACCTGGAGAGTTGAGACCCATGGAATGGGTACCATGCACTATGACTTCAAAGGGTCTGCATTTGCTCACCGAACCTCACCAATCCTATCACTGCTGCGTTTATGCCGCTGTACACACGCTTGATTCTCTTTCGGAGACATATAAATCCATAGGTTTTAAGATTCTTACTAGTCAGGTATATTCTTAGGCGTTTAATATTTGGTGTTGAGTCCACTTCGATGAGCAAGGAGTAGCTCTTGTCCATTATTTATTTGGCTTATGGAAGGGTATCTGTGCTAATTTCAATCTCTGGTATTATGCAGCACCCCAACTCACCTTTCCCCTTAAGCAAGCATAAGTTGGTTTTCTACATTTGAGACCCTGTTCTGTTTTGTAATTCAGTTCCTGTGTAGTCAAGTTTACATTCCGTGTAGTAGTGATATCTTATGATGTTTCTTTTTCTCTGTGACTTATTTCACTTAGAATCATCGTACCTGAATCCACTCATTATGCTGCTACGGTCCTGATGACATAGATTTCATTGCTGAGTGATATTGCATTGTACGTAAGTACCACAACTTCTTTATCCATTTCTCGCTTTCTGTGATATTGAACTTGTACCGTAAACGAGGTTGTTGTAAACAGAGCCGTCCCAAACTTTGGGGTGGCTGTGTCTTTTTGATTTTAATTTCCCTAAGCTATAGGACCATAAGTGGAAGTGCCCTAGGCTCTGTTGCTTTGTTTTTTAGATGTTTCAGAAAACACCATACACTTCTCCAGAGTGGCTGTTGGTAATTTACATCCCGCCCTTCAGCATAACAAGGCTCCCAGTTCTCCATGGCCTGTCCTGCCTTTCTGGATTTTACACTTTTTTCAGATGGCCCTTTTGACCGGGGAGCAGTGACACTTCATTGTAGTGCAGATTTCCTTTGCAAGCTTGCTTGGTTGGCCAAAAGGTCTTATGCGTTTTTTCCTGAATATATTCAGGAAAAAACGCATACGCCCTTTTTGGCCAAGTGCATCATTGTGGACGTTCTGCCTCTTTTCCTATGCTTTACATGCAATTCCAGTCTACCTCCTGAAATCGGTTTCCTGCAATTCTGCCCCACTTTCAAGTCCTCTTGGCAGCCTTACTTCAATATATTTTTGGACGATAGCTGTCATTTATAACTCTGCAGGTTTGTGAATGACAGTGCCCCTGAGCTCCTTTCTTCAACTCGTTTTCTTGTGAGCTGGCCGCAACACCGCAGGATTGCTTCAGGTCCTAGTGTGGTTCTTGCACGGCACGCTGAGCCTTTGGTTAATTCCTCTTCCTGGTGGGAAATGAGAGTTAAATTTGCCTGTCCAGACACCTCCAGCTAGTCTCTCATTGGTTCTCCCTATTCCTGTTCATTTTCCGCAGAAATTGAAAACTGGGCCAAACAGGAGGTTAAAGGCACTGACTCTCCAAGTGGGGAGAGTGTTAGTAAAGCGTCTGGAATGTTGCGCCCGTGTACCAGGGGACGAAAACTGAGACACATTTGAACACGTTTCCCGAACACACGGTGGATCATACTCTGGGTTCCACATGCATGTTTTAGCTGAAGGAAGAATCCCTTAAACCTGGAGAGTTGAGACCCATGGAATGGGTACCATGCAATATGACTTCAAAGGGTCTGCATTTGCTCACCGAACCTCACCAATCCTATCACTGCTGCGTTTATGCCGCTGTACACACGCTTGATTCTCTTTCGGAGACATATAAATCCATAGGTTTTAAGGTTCTTAGTAGTCAGGTATATTCTTAGGCGTTTAATATGGGGTGTTGAGTCCACTTCGTTGAGCAAGGAGTAGCTCTTGTCTATTACATATTTGGCTTATGGAAGGGTATCTGTGCTAATTTCAATCTCTGGTATTATGCAGCACCCCAACTCACCTTTCCCCTTAAGCAACCATAAGTTGGTTTTCTACATTTGAGACCCTGTTCTGTTTTGTAATTCAGTTCCTGTGTAGTCAAGTTTACATTCCGTGTAGTAGTGATATCTTATGATGTTTCTATTTCTCTGTGAATTATTTCACTTAGAATCATCGTACCTGAATCCACTCATTATGCTGCTACGGGCCTGGTGACATAGATTTCATTGCTGAGTGATATTGCATTGTGCATAGGTACCACAATTTCTTTATCCATTTTTCACTTTCAGTGATATTGAACTTGTACCGTAAACATGCTTCTTGTAAACAGAGCCGTCCCAAACTTTGGGGTGGCTGTGTCTTTTTGATTTTAATTTCCCTAAGCTATAGGACCATAAGTGGAAGTGCCCTAGGCTCTGTTGCTTTGTTTATTAGATGTTTCAGGAAACACCATACACTTCTCCAGAGTGGCTGTTGGCAATTTGCATCCCGCCCATCAGCATAACAAGGCTACCAGTTCTCCATGTCCTGTCCTGCCTTTCTGGATTTTACACTTTTTTCAGATGGCCCTTTTGACCGGGGGGCAGTGAGACTTCATTGTAGTGCAGATTTCCTTTGCAAGCTTGCTTGGTTGGCCAAAAGGGCTTATGCGTTTTTTCCTGAATATATTCAGGAAAAAACGCATAAGCCCTTTTTGGCCAAGTGCATCATTGTGGACGTTCTGCCTCTTTTCCTATGCTTTACATGCAATTCCAGTCTACCTCCTGAAATCGGTTTCTTGCAATTCTGCCCCGCTTTCAAGTCCTCTTGGCAGCCTTACTTCAATATATTTTTGGACGATAGCTGTCATTTATAACTCTGCAGGTTTGTGAATGACAGTGCCCCTGAGCTCCTTTCTTCAACTCGCTTTCTTGTGAGCTGGCCGCAACACCGCAGGATTGCTTCAGGCCCTACTGTGGTTCCGGCACGGCACGCTGAGCCTTTGGTTAATTCCTCTTCCTGGTGGGAAATGAGAGTTAAATTTGCCCATCCAGACACCTCCAGCTAGTCTCTCATTGGTTCTCCCTATTCCTGTTCATTTTCCGCAGAAATTGCAAACTGGGCCAAACAGGAGGTTAAAGGCACTGACTCTCCAAGTGGGGAGAGTGTTAGTAAAGCGTCTGGAATGTTGCGCCCATGTACCAGGGGACGAAAACTGAGACACATTTGAACACGTTTCCTGAACACACGGTGGATCATACTCTGGGTTCCACATGCATGTTTTAGCTGAAGGAAGAATCCCTTAAACCTGGAGAGTTGAGACCCATGGAATGGGTACCATGCACTATGACTTCAAAGGGTCTGCATTTGCTCACCGAACCTCACCAATCCTATCACTGCTGCGTTTATGCCACTGTACACACGCTTGATTCTCTTTCGGAGACATATAAATCCATAGGTTTTAAGATTCTTACTAGTCAGGTATATTCTTAGGCATTTAATATGGGGTGATGAGTCCACTTCGTTGAGCAAGGAGAAGCTCTTGTCTATTACATATTTGGCTTATGGAGGGTATCTGTGCTAATTTCAATCTCTGGTTTTATGCAGCACCCGAACTCACCTTTCCCCTTAAGCAAGAATAAGTTGGTTTTCTACATTTGAGACCCTGTTCTGTTTTGTAATTCAGTTCCTGTGTAGTCAAGTTTACATTCCGTGTAGTAGTGATATCTTATGATGTTTCTTTTTCTCTGTGACTTATTTCACTTAGAATCATCGTACCTGAATCCACTCATTATGCTGCTACGGGACTGATGACATAGATTTCATTGCTGAGTGATATTGCATTGTACGTAAGTACCACATCTTCTTTATCCATTTTTCGCTTTCTGTGATATTGAAATTGTAACGTAAACAAGCTTCTTAGAAACAGAGCCGTCCCAAACTTTGGGGTGGCTGTGTCTTTTTGATTTTAATTTCCCTAAGCTATAGGACCATAAGTGGAAGTGCCCTAGGCTCTGTTGCTTTGTTTTTTAGATGTTTCAGGAAACACCATACACTTCTCCAGAGTGGCTGTTGGCAATTTACATCCCGCCCATCAGCATAACAAGGCTCCCAGTTCTCCATGGCCTGTCCTGCCTTTCTGGATTTTACACTTTTTTCAGATGGCCCTTTTGACCGGCCGGCAGTGACACTTCATTGTAGTGCAGATTTCCTTTGCAAGCTTGCTTGGTTGGCCAAAAAGTTCGTATGCGTTTTTTCCTGAATATATTCAGGAAAAAACGCATACGCCCTTTTTGGCCAAGTGCATCATTGTGGACGTTCTGCCTCTTTTCCTATGCTTTACATGCAATTCCAGTCTACCTCGTGAAATCGGTTTCCTGCAATTCTGCCCCGCTTTCAAGTCCTCTTGGCAGCCTTACTTCAATATATTTTTGGACGATAGCTGTCATTTATAACTCTGCAGGTTTGTGAATGACAGTGCCCCTGAGCTCCTTTCTTCAACTCGCTTTCTTGTGAGCTGGCCGCAACACCGCAGGATTGCTTCAGGCCCTAGTGTGGTTCCGGCATGGCACGCTGAGCCTTTGGTTAATTCCTCTTCCTGGTGGGAAATGAGAGTTAAATTTGCCCGTCCAGACACCTCCAGCTAGTCTCTCATTGGTTCTCCCTATTCCTGTTCATTTTCCGCAGAAATTGCAAACTGGGCCAAACAGGAGGTTAAAGGCACTGACTCTCCAAGTGGGGAGAGTGTTAGTAAAGCGTCTGGAATGTTGCGCCCATGTACCAGGGGACAAAAACTGAGACACATTTGAACACGTTTCCCGAACACACGGTGGATCATACTCTGGGTTCCACATGCATGTTTTAGCTGAAGGAAGAATCCCTTAAACCTGGAGAGTTGAGACCCATGGAATGGGTACCATGCACTATGACTTCAAAGGGTCTGCATTTGCTCACCGAACCTCACCAATCCTATCACTGCTGCGTTTATGCCGCTGTACACACGCTTGATTCTCTTTCGGAGACATATAAATCCATAGGTTTTAAGATTCTTACTAGTCAGGTATATTCTTAGGCGTTTAATATTTGGTGTTGAGTCCACTTCGATGAGCAAGGAGTAGCTCTTGTCCATTATTTATTTGGCTTATGGAAGGGTATCTGTGCTAATTTCAATCTCTGGTATTATGCAGCACCCCAACTCACCTTTCCCCTTAAGCAAGCATAAGTTGGTTTTCTACATTTGAGACCCTGTTCTGTTTTGTAATTCAGTTCCTGTGTAGTCAAGTTTACATTCCGTGTAGTAGTGATATCTTATGATGTTTCTTTTTCTCTGTGACTTATTTCACTTAGAATCATCGTACCTGAATCCACTCATTATGCTGCTACGGGCCTGATGACATAGATTTCATTGCTGAGTGATATTGCATTGTACGTAAGTACCACAACTCCTTTATCCATTTTTCGCTTTCTGTGATATTGAACTTGTACCGTAAACGAGGTTGTTGTAAACAGAGCCGTCCCAAACTTTGGGGTGGCTGTGTCTTTTTGATTTTAATTTCCCTAAGCTATAGGACCATAAGTGGAAGTGCCCTAGGCTCTGTTGCTTTGTTTTTTAGATGTTTCAGGAAACACCATACACTTCTCCAGAGTGGCTGTTGGCAATTTGCATCCCGCCCATCAGCATAACAAGGCTCCCAGTTCTCCATGGCCTGTCCTGCCTTTCTGGATTTTACACTTTTTTCAGATGGCCCTTTTGACCGGGGGGCAGTGACACTTCATTGTAGTGCAGATTTCCTTTGCAAGCTTGCTTGGTTGGCCAAAAGGGCGTATGCGTTTTTTCCTGAATATATTCAGGAAAAAACGCATACGCCCTTTTTGGCCAAGTGCATCATTGTGGACGTTCTGCCTCTTTTCCTATGCTTTACATGCAATTCCAGTCTACCTCCTGAAATCGGTTTCCTGCAATTCTGCCCCACTTTCAAGTCCTCTTGGCAGCCTTACTTCAATATATTTTTGGACGATAGCTGTCATTTATAACTCTGCAGGTTTGTGAATGACAGTGCCCCTGAGCTCCTTTCTTCAACTCGCTTTCTTGTGAGCTGGCCGCAACACCGCAGGATTGCTTCAGGCCCTAGTGTGGTTCTGGCACGGCACGCTGAGCCTTTGGTTAATTCCTCTTCCTGGTGGGAAATGAGAGTTAAATTTGCCTGTCCAGACACCTCCAGCTAGTCTCTCATTGGTTCTCCCTATTCCTGTTCATTTTCCGCAGAAATTGCAAACTGGGCCAAACAGGAGGTTAAAGGCACTGACTCTCCAAGTGGGGAGAGTGTTAGTAAAGCGTCTGGAATGTTGCGCCCGTGTACCAGGGGACGAAAACTGAGACACATTTGAACACGTTTCCCGAACACACGGTGGATCATACTCTGGGTTCCACATGCATGTTTTAGCTGAAGGAAGAATCCCTTAAACCTGGAGAGTTGAGACCCATGGAATGGGTACCATGCAATATGACTTCAAAGGGTCTGCATTTGCTCACCGAACCTCACCAATCCTATCACTGCTGCGTTTATGCCGCTGTACACACGCTTGATTCTCTTTCGGAGACATATAAATCCATAGGTTTTAAGGTTCTTAGTAGTCAGGTATATTCTTAGGCGTTTAATATGGGGTGTTGAGTCCACTTCGTTGAGCAAGGAGTAGCTCTTGTCTATTATTTATTTGGCTTATGGAACGGTATCTGTGCTAATTTCAATCTCTGGTCTTATGCAGCACCCCAACTCACCTTTCCCCTTAAGCAAGCATAAGTTGGTTTTCTACATTTGAGACCCTGTTCTGTTTTGTAATTCAGTTCCTGTGTAGTCAAGTTTACATTCCGTGTAGTAGTGATATCTTATGATGTTTCTATTTCTCTGTGAATTATTTCACTTAGAATCATCGTACCTGAATCCACTCATTATGCTGCTACGGGCCTGGTGACATAGATTTCATTGCTGAGTGATATTGCATTGTGCATAGGTACCACAATTTCTTTATCCATTTTTCGCTTTCAGTGATATTGAACTTGTACCGTAAACGAGGTTGTTGTAAACAGAGCCGTCCCAAACTTTGGGGTGGCTGTGTCTTTTTGATTTTCATTTCCCTAAGCTATAGGACCATAAGTGGAAGTGCCCTAGGCTCTGTTGCTTTCTTTTTTAGATGTTTCAGGAAACACCATACACTTCTCCAGAGTGGCTGTTGGCAATTTGCATCCCGCCCATCAGCATAACAAGGCTACCAGTTCTCCATGGCCTGTCCTGCCTTTCTGGATTTTACACTTTTTTCAGATGGCCCTTTTGACCGGGGGGCAGTGACACTTCATTGTAGTGCAGATTTCCTTTGCAAGCTTGCTTGGTTGGCCAAAAGGGCTTATGGGTTTTTTCCTGAATATATTCAGGAAAAAACGCATAAGCCCTTTTTGGCCAAGTGCATCATTGTGGACGTTCTGCCTCTTTTCCTATGCTTTACCTGCAATTCCAGTCTACCTCCTGAAATCGGTTTCTTGCGATTCTGCCCCGCTTTCAAGTCCTCTTGGCAGCCTTACTTCAATATATTTTTGGACGATAGCTGTCATTTATAACTCTGCAGGTTTGTGAATGACAGTGCCCCTGAGCTCCTTTCTTCAACTCGCTTTCTTGTGAGCTGGCCGCAACACCGCAGGATTGCTTCAGGCCCTAGTGTGGTTCCGGCACGGCACGCTGAGCCTTTGGTTAATTCCTCTTCCTGGTGGGAAATTAGAGTTAAATTTGCCCGTCCAGACACCTCCAGCTAGTCTCTCATTGGTTCTCCCTATTCCTGTTCATTTTCCGCAGAAATTGCAAACTGGGCCAAACAGGAGGTTAAAGGCACTGACTCTCCAAGTGGGGAGAGTGTTAGTAAAGCGTCTGGAATGTTGCGCCCGTGTACCAGGGGACGAAAACTGAGACACATTTGAACACGTTTCCCGAACACACGGTGGATCATACTCTGGGTTCCACATGCATGTTTTAGCTGAAGGAAGAATCCCTTAAACCTGGAGAGTTGAGACCCATGGAATGGGTACCATGCACTATGACTTCAAAGGGTCTGCATTTGCTCACCGAACCTCACCAATCCTATCACTGCTGCGTTTATGCCGCTGTACACACGCTTGATTCTCTTTCGGAGACATATAAATCCATAGGTTTTAAGATTCTTACTAGTCAGGTATATTCTTAGGCGTTTAATATTTGGTGTTGAGTCCACTTCGATGAGCAAGGAGTAGCTCTTGTCCATTATTTATTTGGCTTATGGAAGGGTATCTGTGCTAATTTCAATCTCAGGTATTATGCAGCACCCCAACTCACCTTTCCCCTTAAGCAAGCATAAGTTGGTTTTCTACATTTGAGACCCTGTTCTGTTTTGTAATTCAGTTCCTGTGTAGTCAAGTTTACATTCCGTGTAGTAGTGATATCTTATGATGTTTCTATTTCTCTGTGAATTATTTCACTTAGAATCATCGTACCTGAATCCACTCATTATGCTGCTACGGGCCTGGTGACATAGATTTCATTGCTGAGTGATATTGCATTGTGCATAGGTACCACAATTTCTTTATCCATTTTTCACTTTCAGTGATATTGAACTTGTACCGTAAACATGCTTCTTGTAAACAGAGCCGTCCCAAACTTTGGGGTGGCTGTGTCTTTTTGATTTTAATTTCCCTAAGCTATAGGACCATAAGTGGAAGTGCCCTAGGCTCTGTTGCTTTGTTTATTAGATGTTTCAGGAAACACCATACACTTCTCCAGAGTGGCTGTTGGCAATTTGCATCCCGCCCATCAGCATAACAAGGCTACCAGTTCTCCTTGTCCTGTCCTGCCTTTCTGGATTTTACACTTTTTTCAGATGGCCCTTTTGACCGGGGGGCAGTGAGACTTCATTGTAGTGCAGATTTCCTTTGCAAGCTTGCTTGGTTGGCCAAAAGGGCGTATGCGTTTTTTCCTGAATATATTCAGGAAAAAACGCATACGCCCTTTTTGGCCAAGTGCATCATTGTGGACGTTCTGCCTCTTTTCCTATGCTTTACATGCAATTCCAGTCTACCTCCTGAAATCGGTTTCCTGCAATTCTGCCCCACTTTCAAGTTCTCTTGGCAGCCTTACTTCAATATATTTTTGGACGATAGCTGTCATTTATAACTCTGCAGGTTTGTGAATGACAGTGCCCCTGAGCTCCTTTCTTCAACTCGCTTTCTTGTGAGCTGGCCGCAACACCGCAGGATTGCTTCAGGCCCTAGTGTGGTTCTGGCACGGCACGCTGAGCCTTTGGTTAATTCCTCTTCCTGGTGGGAAATGAGAGTTAAATTTGCCTGTCCAGACACCTCCAGCTAGTCTCTCATTGGTTCTCCCTATTCCTGTTCATTTTCCGCAGAAATTGCAAACTGGGCCAAACAGGAGGTTAAAGGCACTGACTCTCCAAGTGGGGAGAGTGTTAGTAAAGCGTCTGGAATGTTGCGCCCGTGTACCAGGGGACGAAAACTGAGACACATTTGAACACGTTTCCCGAACACACGGTGGATCATACTCTGGGTTCCACATGCATGTTTTAGCTGAAGGAAGAATCCCTTAAACCTGGAGAGTTGAGACCCATGGAATGGGTACCATGCAATATGACTTCAAAGGGTCTGCATTTGCTCACCGAACCTCACCAATCCTATCACTGCTGCGTTTATGCCGCTGTACACACGCTTGATTCTCTTTCGGAGACATATAAATCCATAGGTTTTAAGGTTCTTAGTAGTCAGGTATATTCTTAGGCGTTTAATATGGGGTGTTGAGTCCACTTCGTTGAGCAAGGAGTAGCTCTTGTCTATTACATATTTGGCTTATGGAACGGTATCTGTGCTAATTTCAATCTCTGGTCTTATGCAGCACCCCAACTCACCTTTCCCCTTAAGCAAGCATAAGTTGGTTTTCTACATTTGAGACCCTGTTCTGTTTTGTAATTCAGTTCCTGTGTAGTCAAGTTTACATTCCGTGTAGTAGTGATATCTTATGATGTTTCTATTTCTCTGTGAATTATTTCACTTAGAATCATCGTACCTGAATCCACTCATTATGCTGCTACGGGCCTGGTGACAGAGATTTCATTGCTGAGTGATATTGCATTGTGCATAGGTACCACAATTTCTTTATCCATTTTTCGCTTTCAGTGATATTGAACTTGTACCGTAAACATGCTTCTTGTAAACAGAGCCGTCCCAAACTTTGGGGTGGCTGTGTCTTTTTGATTTTCATTTCCCTAAGCAATAGGACCATAAGTGGAAGTGCCCTAGGCTCTGTTGCTTTCTTTTTTAGATGTTTCAGGAAACACCATACACTTCTCCAGAGTGGCTGTTGGCAATTTGCATCCCGCCCATCAGCATAACAAGGCTACCAGTTCTCCATGGCCTGTCCTGCCTTTCTGGATTTTACACTTTTTTCAGATGGCCCTTTTGACCGGGGGGCAGTGACACTTCATTGTAGTGCAGATTTCCTTTGCAAGCTTGCTTGGTTGGCCAAAAGGGCTTATGGGTTTTTTCCTGAATATATTCAGGAAAAAACGCATAAGCCCTTTTTGGCCAAGTGCATCATTGTGGACGTTCTGCCTCTTTTCCTATGCTTTACCTGCAATTCCAGTCTACCTCCTGAAATCGGTTTCTTGCGATTCTGCCCCGCTTTCAAGTCCTCTTGGCAGCCTTACTTCAATATATTTTTGGACGATAGCTGTCATTTATAACTCTGCAGGTTTGTGAATGACAGTGCCCCTGAGCTCCTTTCTTCAACTCGCTTTCTTGTGAGCTGGCCGCAACACCGCAGGATTGCTTCAGGCCCTACTGTGGTTCCGGCACGGCACGCTGAGCCTTTGGTTAATTCCTCTTCCTGGTGGGAAATGAGAGTTAAATTTGCCCGTCCAGACACCTCCAGCTAGTCTCTCATTGGTTCTCCCTATTCCTGTTCATTTTCCGCAGAAATTGCAAACTGGGCCAAACAGGAGGTTAAAGGCACTGACTCTCCAAGTGGGGAGAGTGTTAGTAAAGCGTCTGGAATGTTGCGCCCGTGTACCAGGGGACGAAAACTGAGACACATTTGAACACGTTTCCCGAACACACGGTGGATCATACTCTGGGTTCCACATGCATGTTTTAGCTGAAGGAAGAATCCCTTAAACCTGGAGAGTTGAGACCCATGGAATGGGTACCATGCACTATGACTTCAAAGGGTCTGCATTTGCTCACCGAACCTCACCAATCCTATCACTGCTGCGTTTATGCCGCTGTACACACGCTTGATTCTCTTTCGGAGACATATAAATCCATAGGTTTTAAGGTTCTTAGTAGTCAGGTATATTCTTAGGCGTTTAATATGGGGTGTTGAGTCCACTTCGTTGAGCAAGGAGTAGCTCTTGTCTATTACATATTTGGCTTATGGAAGGGTATCTGTGCTAATTTCAATCTCTGGTCTTATGCAGCACCCCAACTCACCTTTCCCCTTAAGCAAGCATAAGTTGGTTTTCTACATTTGAGACCCTGTTCTGTTTTGTAATTCAGTTCCTGTGTAGTCAAGTTTACATTCCGTGTAGTAGTGATATCTTATGATGTTTCTATTTCTCTGTGAATTATTTCACTTAGAATCATCGTACCTGAATCCACTCATTATGCTGCTACGGGCCTGGTGACATAGATTTCATTGCTGAGTGATATTGCATTGTGCATAGGTACCACAATTTCTTTATCCATTTTTCGCTTTCAGTGATATTGAACTTGTACCGTAAACATGCTTCTTGTAAACAGAGCCGTCCCAAACTTTGGGGTGGCTGTGTCTTTTTGATTTTAATTTCCCTAAGCAATAGGACCATAAGTGGAAGTGCCCTAGGCTCTGTTGCTTTGTTTATTAGATGTTTCAGGAAACACCATACACTTCTCCAGAGTGGCTGTTGGCAATTTGCATCCCGCCCATCAGCATAACAAGGCTACCAGTTCTCCATGGCCTGTCCTGCCTTTCTGGATTTTACACTTTTTTCAGATGGCCCTTTTGACCGGGGGGCAGTGAGACTTCATTGTAGTGCAGATTTCCTTTGCAAGCTTGCTTGGTTGGCCAAAAGGGCTTATGCGTTTTTTCCTGAATATATTCAGGAAAAAACGCATAAGCCCTTTTTGGCCAAGTGCATCATTGTGGACGTTCTGCCTCTTTTCCTATGCTTTACATGCAATTCCAGTCTACCTCCTGAAATCGGTTTCTTGCAATTCTGCCCCGCTTTCAAGTCCTCTTGGCAGCCTTACTTCAATATATTTTTGGACGATAGCTGTCATTTATAACTCTGCAGGTTTGTGAATGACAGTGCCCCTGAGCTCCTTTCTTCAACTCGCTTTCTTGTGAGCTGGCCGCAACACCGCAGGATTGCTTCAGGCCCTACTGTGGTTCCGGCACGGCACGCTGAGCCTTTGGTTAATTCCTCTTCCTGGTGGGAAATGAGAGTTAAATTTGCCCATCCAGACACCTCCAGCTAGTCTCTCATTGGTTCTCCCTATTCCTGTTCATTTTCCGCAGAAATTGCAAACTGGGCCAAACAGGAGGTTAAAGGCACTGACTCTCCAAGTGGGGAGAGTGTTAGTAAAGCGTCTGGAATGTTGCGCCCATGTACCAGGGGACGAAAACTGAGACACATTTGAACACGTTTCCCGAACACACGGTGGATCATACTCTGGGTTCCACATGCATGTTTTAGCTGACAGAAGAATCCCTTAAACCTGGAGAGTTGAGACCCATGGAATGGGTACCATGCACTATGACTTCAAAGGGTCTGCATTTGCTCACCGAACCTCACCAATCCTATCACTGCTGCATTTATGCCGCTGTACACATGCTTGATTCTCTTTTGGAGACATATAAATCCATAGGTTTTAAGATTCTTACTAGTCAGGTATATTCTTAGGCGTTTAATATTTGGTGTTGAGTCCACTTCGATGAGCAAGGAGTAGCTCTTGTCCATTATTTATTTGGCTTATGGAAGGGTATCTGTGCTAATTTCAATCTCTGGTATTATGCAGCACCCCAACTCACCTTTCCCCTTAAGCAAGCATAAGTTGGTTTTCTACATTTGAGACCCTGTTCTGTTTTGTAATTCAGTTCCTGTGTAGTCAAGTTTACATTCCATGTAGTAATGATATCTTATGATGTTTCTTTTTCTCTGTGACTTATTTCACTTAGAATCATCGTACCTGAATCCACTCATTATGCTGCTACGGTCCTGATGACATAGATTTCATTGCTGAGTGATATTGCATTGTACGTAAGTACCACAACTTCTTTATCCATTTCTCGCTTTCTGTGATATTGAACTTGTACCGTAAACGAGGTTGTTGTAAACAGAGCCGTCCCAAACTTTGGGGTGGCTGTGTCTTTTTGATTTTAATTTCCCTAAGCTATAGGACCATAAGTGGAAGTGCCCTAGGCTCTGTTGCTTTGTTTTTTAGATGTTTCAGGAAACACCATACACTTCTCCAGAGTGGCTGTTGGCAATTTGCATCCCGCCCATCAGCATAACAAGGCTCCCAGTTCTCCATGGCCTGTCCTGCCTTTCTGGATTTTACACTTTTTTCAGATGGCCCTTTTGACCGGGGAGCAGTGACACTTCATTGTAGTGCAGATTTCCTTTGCAAGCTTGCTTGGTTGGCCAAAAGGTCTCATGCGTTTTTTCCTGAATATATTCAGGAAAAAACGCATACGCCCTTTTTGGCCAAGTGCATCATTGTGGACGTTCTGCCTCTTTTCCTATGCTTTACATGCAATTCCAGTCTACCTCCTGAAATCGGTTTCCTGCAATTCTGCCCCACTTCCAAGTCCTCTTGGGAGCCTTACTTCAATATATTTTTGGACGATAGCTGTCATTTATAACTCTGCAGGTTTGTGAATGACAGTGCCACTGAGCTCCTTTCTTCAACTCGCTTTCTTGTGAGCTGGCCGCAACACCGCAGGATTGCTTCAGGCCCTACTGTGGTTCTGGCATGGCACGCTGAGCCTTTGGTTAATTCCTCTTCCTGGTGGGAAATGAGAGTTAAATTTGCCTGTCCAGACACCTCCAGCTAGTCTCTCATTGGTTCTCCCTATTCCTGTTCATTTTCCGCAGAAATTGCAAACTGGGCCAAACAGGAGGTTAAAGGCACTGACTCTCCAAGTGGGGAGAGTGTTAGTAAAGCGTCTGGAATGTTGCGCCCGTGTACCAGGGGACGAAAACTGAGACACATTTGAACACGTTTCCCGAACACACGGTGGATCATACTCTGGGTTCCACATGCATGTTTTAGCTGAAGGAAGAATCCCTTAAACCTGGAGAGTTGAGACCCATGGAATGGGTACCATGCACTATGACTTCAAAGGGTCTGCATTTGCTCACCGAACCTCACCAATCCTATCACTGCTGCGTTTATGCCGCTGTACACACGCTTGATTCTCTTTCGGAGACATATAAATCCATAGGTTTTAAGGTTCTTAGTAGTCAGGTATATTCTTAGGCGTTTAATATGGGGTGTTGAGTCCACTTCGTTGAGCAAGGAGTAGCTCTTGTCTATTACATATTTGGCTTATGGAACGGTATCTGTGCTAATTTCAATCTCTGGTCTTATGCAGCACCCCAACTCACCTTTCCCCTTAAGCAAGCATAAGTTGGTTTTCTACATTTGAGACCCTGTTCTGTTTTGTAATTCAGTTCCTGTGTAGTCAAGTTTACATTCCGTGTAGTAGTGATATCTTATGATGTTTCTATTTCTCTGTGAATTATTTCACTTAGAATCATCGTACCTGAATCCACTCATTATGCTGCTACGGGCCTGGTGACATAGATTTCATTGCTGAGTGATATTGCATTGTGCATAGGTACCACAATTTCTTTATCCATTTTTCGCTTTCAGTGATATTGAACTTGTACCGTAAACGAGGTTGTTGTAAACAGAGCCGTCCCAAACTTTGGGGTGGCTGTGTCTTTTTGATTTTCATTTCCCTAAGCTATAGGACCATAAGTGGAAGTGCCCTAGGCTCTGTTGCTTTGTTTATTAGATGTTTCAGGAAACACCATACACTTCTCCAGAGTGGCTGTTGGCAATTTGCATCCCGCCCATCAGCATAACAAGGCTCCCAGTTCTCCATGGCCTGTCCTGCCTTTCTGGATTTTAAACTTTTTTCAGATGGCCCTTTTGACCGGGGGGCAGTGAGACTTCATTGTAGTGCAGATTTCCTTTGCAAGCTTGCTTGGTTGGCCAAAAGGGCTTATGCGTTTTTTCCTGAATATATTCAGGAAAAAACGCATAAGCCCTTTTTGGCCAAGTGCACCATTGTGGACGTTCTGCCTCTTTTCCTATGCTTTACATGCAATTCCAGTCTACCTCCTGAAATCGGTTTCTTGCGATTCTGCCCCGCTTTCAAGTCCTCTTGGCAGCCTTACTTCAATATATTTTTGGACGATAGCTGTCATTTATAACTCTGCAGGTTTGTGAATGACAGTGCCCCTGAGCTCCTTTCTTCAACTCGCTTTCTTGTGAGCTGGCCGCAACACCGCAGGATTGCTTCAGGCCCTACTGTGGTTCCGGCATGGCACGCTGAGCCTTTGGTTAATTCCTCTTCCTGGTGGGAAATGAGAGTTAAATTTGCCCGTCCAGACACCTCCAGCTAGTCTCTCATTGGATCTCCCTATTCCTGTTCATTTTCCGCAGAAATTGCAAACTGGGCCAAACAGGAGGTTAAAGGCACTGACTCTCCAAGTGGGGAGAGTGTTAGTAAAGCGTCTGGAATGTTGCGCCCGTGTAACAGGGGACGAAAACTGAGACACATTTGAACACGTTTCCCGAACACACGGTGGATCATACTCTGGGTTCCACATGCATGTTTTAGCTGAAGGAAGAATCCCTTAAACCTGGAGAGTTGAGACCCATGGAATGGGTACCATGCACTATGACTTCAAAGGGTCTGCATTTGCTCACCAAACCTCACCAATCCTATCACTGCTGCGTTTATGCCGCTGTACACACGCTTGATTCTCTTTCGGAGACATATAAATCCATAGGTTTTAAGATTCTTACTAGTCAGGTATATTCTTAGGCGTTTAATATTTGGTGTTGAGTCCACTTCGATGAGCAAGGAGTAGCTCTTGTCCATTATTTATTTGGCTTATGGAAGGGTATCTGTGCTAATTTCAATCTCTGGTATTATGCAGCACCCCAACTCACCTTTCCCCTTAAGCAAGCATAAGTTGGTTTTCTACATTTGAGACCCTGTTCTGTTTTGTAATTCAGTTCCTGTGTAGTCAAGTTTACATTCCGTGTAGTAGTGATATCTTATGATGTTTCTTTTTCTCTGTGACTTATTTCACTTAGAATCATCGTACCTGAATCCACTCATTATGCTGCTACGGTCCTGATGACATAGATTTCATTGCTGAGTGATATTGCATTGTACGTAAGTACCACAACTTCTTTATCCATTTCTCGCTTTCTGTGATATTGAACTTGTACCGTAAACGAGGTTGTTGTAAACAGAGCCGTCCCAAACTTTGGGGTGGCTGTGTCTTTTTGATTTTCATTTCCCTAAGCTATAGGACCATAAGTGGAAGTGCCCTAGGCTCTGTTGCTTTGTTTTTTAGATGTTTCAGGAAACACCATACACTTCTCCAGAGTGGCTGTTGGTAATTTACATCCCGCCCTTCAGCATAACAAGGCTCCCAGTTCTCCATGGCCTGTCCTGCCTTTCTGGATTTTACACTTTTTTCAGATGGCCCTTTTGACCGGGGAGCAGTGACACTTCATTGTAGTGCAGATTTCCTTTGCAAGCTTGCTTGGTTGGCCAAAAGGGCGTATGCGTTTTTTCCTGAATATATTCAGGAAAAAACGCATACGCCCTTTTTGGCCAAGTGCATCATTGTGGACGTTCTGCCTCTTTTCCTATGCTTTACATGCAATTCCAGTCTACCTCCTGAAATCGGTTTCCTGCAATTCTGCCCCACTTTCAAGTCCTCTTGGCAGCCTTACTTCAATATATTTTTGGACGATAGCTGTCATTTATAACTCTGCAGGTTTGTGAATGACAGTGCCCCTGAGCTCCTTTCTTCAACTCGTTTTCTTGTGAGCTGGCCGCAACACCGCAGGATTGCTTCAGGTCCTAGTGTGGTTCTTGCACGGCACGCTGAGCCTTTGGTTAATTCCTCTTCCTGGTGGGAAATGAGAGTTAAATTTGCCTGTCCAGACACCTCCAGCTAGTCTCTCATTGGTTCTCCCTATTCCTGTTCATTTTCCGCAGAAATTGCAAACTGGGCCAAACAGGAGGTTAAAGGCACTGACTCTCCAAGTGGGGAGAGTGTTAATAAAGCGTCTGGAATGTTGCGCCCGTGTACCAGGGGACGAAAACTGAGACACATTTGAACACGTTTCCCGAACACACGGTGGATCATACTCTGGGTTCCACATGCATGTTTTAGCTGAAGGAAGAATCCCTTAAACCTGGAGAGTTGAGACCCATGGAATGGGTACCATGCAATATGACTTCAAAGGGTCTGCATTTGCTCACCGAACCTCACCAATCCTATCACTGCTGCGTTTATGCCGCTGTACACACGCTTGATTCTCTTTCGGAGACATATAAATCCATAGGTTTTAAGGTTCTTAGTAGTCAGGTATATTCTTAGGCGTTTAATATGGGGTGTTGAGTCCACTTCGTTGAGCAAGGAGTAGCTCTTGTCTATTACATATTTGGCTTATGGAAGGGTATCTGTGCTAATTTCAATCTCTGGTCTTATGCAGCACCCCAACTCACCTTTCCCCTTAAGCAAGCATAAGTTGGTTTTCTACATTTGAGACCCTGTTCTGTTTTGTAATTCAGTTCCTGTGTAGTCAAGTTTACATTCCGTGTAGTAGTGATATCTTATGATGTTTCTATTTCTCTGTGAATTATTTCACTTAGAATCATCGTACCTGAATCCACTCATTATGCTGCTACGGGCCTGGTGACATAGATTTCATTGCTGAGTGATATTGCATTGTGCATAGGTACCACAATTTCTTTATCCATTTTTCGCTTTCAGTGATATTGAACTTGTACCGTAAACATGCTTCTTGTAAACAGAGCCGTCCCAAACTTTGGGGTGGCTGTGTCTTTTTGATTTTCATTTCCCTAAGCAATAGGACCATAAGTGGAAGTGCCCTAGGCTCTGTTGCTTTGTTTATTAGATGTTTCAGGAAACACCATACACTTCTCCAGAGTGGCTGTTGGCAATTTGCATCCCGCCCATCAGCATAACAAGGCTACCAGTTCTCCATGGCCTGTCCTGCCTTTCTGGATTTTACACTTTTTTCAGATGGCCCTTTTGACCGGGGGGCAGTGAGACTTCATTGTAGTGCAGATTTCCTTTGCAAGCTTGCTTGGTTGGCCAAAAGGGCTTATGCGTTTTTTCCTGAATATATTCAGGAAAAAACGCATAAGCCCTTTTTGGCCAAGTGCATCATTGTGGACGTTCTGCCTCTTTTCCTATGCTTTACATGCAATTCCAGTCTACCTCCTGAAATCGGTTTCTTGCAATTCTGCCCCGCTTTCAAGTCCTCTTGGCAGCCTTACTTCAATATATTTTTGGACGATAGCTGTCATTTATAACTCTGCAGGTTTGTGAATGACAGTGCCCCTGAGCTCCTTTCTTCAACTCGCTTTCTTGTGAGCTGGCCGCAACACCGCAGGATTGCTTCAGGCCCTACTGTGGTTCCGGCACGGCACGCTGAGCCTTTGGTTAATTCCTCTTCCTGGTGGGAAATGAGAGTTAAATTTGCCCATCCAGACACCTCCAGCTAGTCTCTCATTGGTTCTCCCTATTCCTGTTCATTTTCCGCAGAAATTGCAAACTGGGCCAAACAGGAGGTTAAAGGCACTGACTCTCCAAGTGGGGAGAGTGTTAGTAAAGCGTCTGGAATGTTGCGCCCATGTACCAGGGGACGAAAACTGAGACACATTTGAACACGTTTCCCGAACACACGGTGGATCATACTCTGGGTTCCACATGCATGTTTTAGCTGACAGAAGAATCCCTTAAACCTGGAGAGTTGAGACCCATGGAATGGGTACCATGCACTATGACTTCAAAGGGTCTGCATTTGCTCACCGAACCTCACCAATCCTATCACTGCTGCATTTATGCCGCTGTACACATGCTTGATTCTCTTTTGGAGACATATAAATCCATAGGTTTTAAGATTCTTACTAGTCAGGTATATTCTTAGGCGTTTAATATTTGGTGTTGAGTCCACTTCGATGAGCAAGGAGTAGCTCTTGTCCATTATTTATTTGGCTTATGGAAGGGTATCTGTGCTAATTTCAATCTCTGGTATTATGCAGCACCCCAACTCACCTTTCCCCTTAAGCAAGCATAAGTTGGTTTTCTACATTTGAGACCCTGTTCTGTTTTGTAATTCAGTTCCTGTGTAGTCAAGTTTACATTCCATGTAGTAATGATATCTTATGATGTTTCTTTTTCTCTGTGACTTATTTCACTTAGAATCATCGTACCTGAATCCACTCATTATGCTGCTACGGTCCTGATGACATAGATTTCATTGCTGAGTGATATTGCATTGTACGTAAGTACCACAACTTCTTTATCCATTTCTCGCTTTCTGTGATATTGAACTTGTACCGTAAACGAGGTTGTTGTAAACAGAGCCGTCCCAAACTTTGGGGTGGCTGTGTCTTTTTGATTTTAATTTCCCTAAGCTATAGGACCATAAGTGGAAGTGCCCTAGGCTCTGTTGCTTTGTTTTTTAGATGTTTCAGGAAACACCATACACTTCTCCAGAGTGGCTGTTGGCAATTTGCATCCCGCCCATCAGCATAACAAGGCTCCCAGTTCTCCATGGCCTGTCCTGCCTTTCTGGATTTTACACTTTTTTCAGATGGCCCTTTTGACCGGGGAGCAGTGACACTTCATTGTAGTGCAGATTTCCTTTGCAAGCTTGCTTGGTTGGCCAAAAGGTCTTATGCGTTTTTTCCTGAATATATTCAGGAAAAAACGCGTACGCCCTTTTTGGCCAAGTGCATCATTGTGGACGTTCTGCCTCTTTTCCTATGCTTTACATGCAATTCCAGTCTACCTCCTGAAATCGGTTTCCTGCAATTCTGCCCCACTTCCAAGTCCTCTTGGGAGCCTTACTTCAATATATTTTTGGACGATAGCTGTCATTTATAACTCTGCAGGTTTGTGAATGACAGTGCCCCTGAGCTCCTTTCTTCAACTCGCTTTCTTGTGAGCTGGCCGCAACACCGCAGGATTGCTTCAGGCCCTACTGTGGTTCTGGCATGGCACGCTGAGCCTTTGGTTAATTCCTCTTCCTGGTGGGAAATGAGAGTTAAATTTGCCTGTCCAGACACCTCCAGCTAGTCTCTCATTGGTTCTCCCTATTCCTGTTCATTTTCCGCAGAAATTGCAAACTGGGCCAAACAGGAGGTTAAAGGCACTGACTCTCCAAGTGGGGAGAGTGTTAGTAAAGCGTCTGGAATGTTGCGCCCGTGTACCAGGGGACGAAAACTGAGACACATTTGAACACGTTTCCCGAACACACGGTGGATCATACTCTGGGTTCCACATGCATGTTTTAGCTGAAGGAAGAATCCCTTAAACCTGGAGAGTTGAGACCCATGGAATGGGTACCATGCACTAT
Source organism: Globicephala melas (assembly GCF_963455315.2). Classification (NCBI taxonomy): domain Eukaryota; kingdom Metazoa; phylum Chordata; class Mammalia; order Artiodactyla; family Delphinidae; genus Globicephala; species Globicephala melas. Next base: position 53,046 of record NW_027207505.1, on the reverse strand, counting down.
GACTTCAAAGGGTCTGCATTTGCTCACCGAACCTCACCAATCCTATCACTGCTGCGTTTATGCCGCTGTACACACGCTTGATTCTCTTTCGGAGACATATAAATCCATAGGTTTTAAGGTTCTTAGTAGTCAGGTATATTCTTAGGCGTTTAATATGGGGTGTTGAGTCCACTTCGTTGAGCAAGGAGTAGCTCTTGTCTATTACATATTTGGCTTATGGAACGGTATCTGTGCTAATTTCAATCTCTGGTCTTATGCAGCACCCCAACTCACCTTTCCCCTTAAGCAAGCATAAGTTGGTTTTCTACATTTGAGACCCTGTTCTGTTTTGTAATTCAGTTCCTGTGTAGTCAAGTTTACATTCCGTGTAGTAGTGATATCTTATGATGTTTCTATTTCTCTGTGAATTATTTCACTTAGAATCATCGTACCTGAATCCACTCATTATGCTGCTACGGGCCTGGTGACATAGATTTCATTGCTGAGTGATATTGCATTGTGCATAGGTACCACAATTTCTTTATCCATTTTTCGCTTTCAGTGATATTGAACTTGTACCGTAAACGAGGTTGTTGTAAACAGAGCCGTCCCAAACTTTGGGGTGGCTGTGTCTTTTTGATTTTCATTTCCCTAAGCTATAGGACCATAAGTGGAAGTGCCCTAGGCTCTGTTGCTTTGTTTATTAGATGTTTCAGGAAACACCATACACTTCTCCAGAGTGGCTGTTGGCAATTTGCATCCCGCCCATCAGCATAACAAGGCTCCCAGTTCTCCATGGCCTGTCCTGCCTTTCTGGATTTTAAACTTTTTTCAGATGGCCCTTTTGACCGGGGGGCAGTGAGACTTCATTGTAGTGCAGATTTCCTTTGCAAGCTTGCTTGGTTGGCCAAAAGGGCTTATGCGTTTTTTCCTGAATATATTCAGGAAAAAACGCATAAGCCCTTTTTGGCCAAGTGCACCATTGTGGACGTTCTGCCTCTTTTCCTATGCTTTACATGCAATTCCAGTCTACCTCCTGAAATCGGTTTCTTGCGATTCTGCCCCGCTTTCAAGTCCTCTTGGCAGCCTTACTTCAATATATTTTTGGACGATAGCTGTCATTTATAACTCTGCAGGTTTGTGAATGACAGTGCCCCTGAGCTCCTTTCTTCAACTCGCTTTCTTGTGAGCTGGCCGCAACACCGCAGGATTGCTTCAGGCCCTACTGTGGTTCCGGCATGGCACGCTGAGCCTTTGGTTAATTCCTCTTCCTGGTGGGAAATGAGAGTTAAATTTGCCCGTCCAGACACCTCCAGCTAGTCTCTCATTGGATCTCCCTATTCCTGTTCATTTTCCGCAGAAATTGCAAACTGGGCCAAACAGGAGGTTAAAGGCACTGACTCTCCAAGTGGGGAGAGTGTTAGTAAAGCGTCTGGAATGTTGCGCCCGTGTAACAGGGGACGAAAACTGAGACACATTTGAACACGTTTCCCGAACACACGGTGGATCATACTCTGGGTTCCACATGCATGTTTTAGCTGAAGGAAGAATCCCTTAAACCTGGAGAGTTGAGACCCATGGAATGGGTACCATGCACTATGACTTCAAAGGGTCTGCATTTGCTCACCAAACCTCACCAATCCTATCACTGCTGCGTTTATGCCGCTGTACACACGCTTGATTCTCTTTCGGAGACATATAAATCCATAGGTTTTAAGATTCTTACTAGTCAGGTATATTCTTAGGCGTTTAATATTTGGTGTTGAGTCCACTTCGATGAGCAAGGAGTAGCTCTTGTCCATTATTTATTTGGCTTATGGAAGGGTATCTGTGCTAATTTCAATCTCTGGTATTATGCAGCACCCCAACTCACCTTTCCCCTTAAGCAAGCATAAGTTGGTTTTCTACATTTGAGACCCTGTTCTGTTTTGTAATTCAGTTCCTGTGTAGTCAAGTTTACATTCCGTGTAGTAGTGATATCTTATGATGTTTCTTTTTCTCTGTGACTTATTTCACTTAGAATCATCGTACCTGAATCCACTCATTATGCTGCTACGGTCCTGATGACATAGATTTCATTGCTGAGTGATATTGCATTGTACGTAAGTACCACAACTTCTTTATCCATTTCTCGCTTTCTGTGATATTGAACTTGTACCGTAAACGAGGTTGTTGTAAACAGAGCCGTCCCAAACTTTGGGGTGGCTGTGTCTTTTTGATTTTCATTTCCCTAAGCTATAGGACCATAAGTGGAAGTGCCCTAGGCTCTGTTGCTTTGTTTTTTAGATGTTTCAGGAAACACCATACACTTCTCCAGAGTGGCTGTTGGTAATTTACATCCCGCCCTTCAGCATAACAAGGCTCCCAGTTCTCCATGGCCTGTCCTGCCTTTCTGGATTTTACACTTCTTTCAGATGGCCCTTTTGACCGGGGGGCAGTGACACTTCATTGTAGTGCAGATTTCCTTTGCAAGCTTGCTTGGTTGGCCAAAAGGGCGTATGCGTTTTTTCCTGAATATATTCAGGAAAAAAAGCATACGCCCTTTTTGGCCAAGTGCATTATTGTGGACGTTCTGCCTCTTTTCCTATGCTTTACATGCAATTCCAGTCTACCTCCTGAAATCGGTTTCCTGCAATTCGGCCCCACTTTCAAGTCCTCTTGGCAGCCTTACTTCAATATATTTTTGGACGATAGCTGTCATTTATAACTCTGCAGGTTTGTGAATGACAGTGCCCCTGAGCTCCTTTCTTCAACTCGCTTTCTTGTGAGCTGGCCGCAACACCGCAGGATTGCTTCAGGCCCTAGTGTGGTTCTGGCACGGCACGCTGAGCCTTTGGTTAATTCCTCTTCCTGGTGGGAAATGAGAGTTAAATTTGCCCGTCCAGACACCTCCAGCTAGTCTCTCATTGGTTCTCCCTATTCCTGTTCATTTTCCGCAGAAATTGCAAACTGGGCCAAACAGGAGGTTAAAGGCACTGACTCTCCAAGTGGGGAGAGTGTTAATAAAGCGTCTGGAATGTTGCGCCCGTGTACCAGGGGACGAAAACTGAGACACATTTGAACACGTTTCCCGAACACACGGTGGATCATACTCTGGGTTCCACATGCATGTTTTAGCTGAAGGAAGAATCCCTTAAACCTGGAGAGTTGAGACCCATGGAATGGGTACCATGCAATATGACTTCAAAGGGTCTGCATTTGCTCACCGAACCTCACCAATCCTATCACTGCTGCGTTTATGCCGCTGTACACACGCTTGATTCTCTTTCGGAGACATATAAATCCATAGGTTTTAAGGTTCTTAGTAGTCAGGTATATTCTTAGGCGTTTAATATGGGGTGTTGAGTCCACTTCGTTGAGCAAGGAGTAGCTCTTGTCTATTACATATTTGGCTTATGGAAGGGTATCTGTGCTAATTTCAATCTCTGGTCTTATGCAGCACCCCAACTCACCTTTCCCCTTAAGCAAGCATAAGTTGGTTTTCTACATTTGAGACCCTGTTCTGTTTTGTAATTCAGTTCCTGTGTAGTCAAGTTTACATTCCGTGTAGTAGTGATATCTTATGATGTTTCTATTTCTCTGTGAATTATTTCACTTAGAATCATCGTACCTGAATCCACTCATTATGCTGCTACGGGCCTGGTGACATAGATTTCATTGCTGAGTGATATTGCATTGTGCATAGGTACCACAATTTCTTTATCCATTTTTCGCTTTCAGTGATATTGAACTTGTACCGTAAACGAGGTTGTTGTAAACAGAGCCGTCCCAAACTTTGGGGTGGCTGTGTCTTTTTGATTTTCATTTCCCTAAGCTATAGGACCATAAGTGGAAGTGCCCTAGGCTCTGTTGCTTTGTTTATTAGATGTTTCAGGAAACACCATACACTTCTCCAGAGTGGCTGTTGGCAATTTGCATCCCGCCCATCAGCATAACAAGGCTCCCAGTTCTCCATGGCCTGTCCTGCCTTTCTGGATTTTAAACTTTTTTCAGATGGCCCTTTTGACCGGGGGGCAGTGAGACTTCATTGTAGTGCAGATTTCCTTTGCAAGCTTGCTTGGTTGGCCAAAAGGGCGTATGCGTTTTTTCCTGAATATATTCAGGAAAAAACGCATACGCCCTTTTTGGCCAAGTGCATCATTGTGGACGTTCTGCCTCTTTTCCTATGCTTTACATGCAATTCCAGTCTACCTCCTGAAATCGGTTTCCTGCAATTCTGCCCCACTTTCAAGTCCTCTTGGCAGCCTTACTTCAATATATTTTTGGACGATAGCTGTCATTTATAACTCTGCAGGTTTGTGAATGACAGTGCCCCTGAGCTCCTTTCTTCAACTCGTTTTCTTGTGAGCTGGCCGCAACACCGCAGGATTGCTTCAGGTCCTAGTGTGGTTCTTGCACGGCACGCTGAGCCTTTGGTTAATTCCTCTTCCTGGTGGGAAATGAGAGTTAAATTTGCCTGTCCAGACACCTCCAGCTAGTCTCTCATTGGTTCTCCCTATTCCTGTTCATTTTCCGCAGAAATTGCAAACTGGGCCAAACAGGAGGTTAAAGGCACTGACTCTCCAAGTGGGGAGAGTGTTAATAAAGCGTCTGGAATGTTGCGCCCGTGTACCAGGGGACGAAAACTGAGACACATTTGAACACGTTTCCCGAACACACGGTGGATCATACTCTGGGTTCCACATGCATGTTTTAGCTGAAGGAAGAATCCCTTAAACCTGGAGAGTTGAGACCCATGGAATGGGTACCATGCAATATGACTTCAAAGGGTCTGCATTTGCTCACCGAACCTCACCAATCCTATCACTGCTGCGTTTATGCCGCTGTACACACGCTTGATTCTCTTTCGGAGACATATAAATCCATAGGTTTTAAGGTTCTTAGTAGTCAGGTATATTCTTAGGCGTTTAATATGGGGTGTTGAGTCCACTTCGTTGAGCAAGGAGTAGCTCTTGTCTATTACATATTTGGCTTATGGAAGGGTATCTGTGCTAATTTCAATCTCTGGTCTTATGCAGCACCCCAACTCACCTTTCCCCTTAAGCAAGCATAAGTTGGTTTTCTACATTTGAGACCCTGTTCTGTTTTGTAATTCAGTTCCTGTGTAGTCAAGTTTACATTCCGTGTAGTAGTGATATCTTATGATGTTTCTATTTCTCTGTGAATTATTTCACTTAGAATCATCGTACCTGAATCCACTCATTATGCTGCTACGGGCCTGGTGACATAGATTTCATTGCTGAGTGATATTGCATTGTGCATAGGTACCACAATTTCTTTATCCATTTTTCGCTTTCAGTGATATTGAACTTGTACCGTAAACATGCTTCTTGTAAACAGAGCCGTCCCAAACTTTGGGGTGGCTGTGTCTTTTTGATTTTCATTTCCCTAAGCAATAGGACCATAAGTGGAAGTGCCCTAGGCTCTGTTGCTTTGTTTATTAGATGTTTCAGGAAACACCATACACTTCTCCAGAGTGGCTGTTGGCAATTTGCATCCCGCCCATCAGCATAACAAGGCTACCAGTTCTCCATGGCCTGTCCTGCCTTTCTGGATTTTACACTTTTTTCAGATGGCCCTTTTGACCGGGGGGCAGTGAGACTTCATTGTAGTGCAGATTTCCTTTGCAAGCTTGCTTGGTTGGCCAAAAGGGCTTATGCGTTTTTTCCTGAATATATTCAGGAAAAAACGCATAAGCCCTTTTTGGCCAAGTGCATCATTGTGGACGTTCTGCCTCTTTTCCTATGCTTTACATGCAATTCCAGTCTACCTCCTGAAATCGGTTTCTTGCAATTCTGCCCCGCTTTCAAGTCCTCTTGGCAGCCTTACTTCAATATATTTTTGGACGATAGCTGTCATTTATAACTCTGCAGGTTTGTGAATGACAGTGCCCCTGAGCTCCTTTCTTCAACTCGCTTTCTTGTGAGCTGGCCGCAACACCGCAGGATTGCTTCAGGCCCTACTGTGGTTCCGGCACGGCACGCTGAGCCTTTGGTTAATTCCTCTTCCTGGTGGGAAATGAGAGTTAAATTTGCCCATCCAGACACCTCCAGCTAGTCTCTCATTGGTTCTCCCTATTCCTGTTCATTTTCCGCAGAAATTGCAAACTGGGCCAAACAGGAGGTTAAAGGCACTGACTCTCCAAGTGGGGAGAGTGTTAGTAAAGCGTCTGGAATGTTGCGCCCATGTACCAGGGGACGAAAACTGAGACACATTTGAACACGTTTCCCGAACACACGGTGGATCATACTCTGGGTTCCACATGCATGTTTTAGCTGACAGAAGAATCCCTTAAACCTGGAGAGTTGAGACCCATGGAATGGGTACCATGCACTATGACTTCAAAGGGTCTGCATTTGCTCACCGAACCTCACCAATCCTATCACTGCTGCATTTATGCCGCTGTACACATGCTTGATTCTCTTTTGGAGACATATAAATCCATAGGTTTTAAGATTCTTACTAGTCAGGTATATTCTTAGGCGTTTAATATTTGGTGTTGAGTCCACTTCGATGAGCAAGGAGTAGCTCTTGTCCATTATTTATTTGGCTTATGGAAGGGTATCTGTGCTAATTTCAATCTCTGGTATTATGCAGCACCCCAACTCACCTTTCCCCTTAAGCAAGCATAAGTTGGTTTTCTACATTTGAGACCCTGTTCTGTTTTGTAATTCAGTTCCTGTGTAGTCAAGTTTACATTCCATGTAGTAATGATATCTTATGATGTTTCTTTTTCTCTGTGACTTATTTCACTTAGAATCATCGTACCTGAATCCACTCATTATGCTGCTACGGTCCTGATGACATAGATTTCATTGCTGAGTGATATTGCATTGTACGTAAGTACCACAACTTCTTTATCCATTTCTCGCTTTCTGTGATATTGAACTTGTACCGTAAACGAGGTTGTTGTAAACAGAGCCGTCCCAAACTTTGGGGTGGCTGTGTCTTTTTGATTTTAATTTCCCTAAGCTATAGGACCATAAGTGGAAGTGCCCTAGGCTCTGTTGCTTTGTTTTTTAGATGTTTCAGGAAACACCATACACTTCTCCAGAGTGGCTGTTGGCAATTTGCATCCCGCCCATCAGCATAACAAGGCTCCCAGTTCTCCATGGCCTGTCCTGCCTTTCTGGATTTTACACTTTTTTCAGATGGCCCTTTTGACCGGGGAGCAGTGACACTTCATTGTAGTGCAGATTTCCTTTGCAAGCTTGCTTGGTTGGCCAAAAGGTCTTATGCGTTTTTTCCTGAATATATTCAGGAAAAAACGCGTACGCCCTTTTTGGCCAAGTGCATCATTGTGGACGTTCTGCCTCTTTTCCTATGCTTTACATGCAATTCCAGTCTACCTCCTGAAATCGGTTTCCTGCAATTCTGCCCCACTTCCAAGTCCTCTTGGGAGCCTTACTTCAATATATTTTTGGACGATAGCTGTCATTTATAACTCTGCAGGTTTGTGAATGACAGTGCCCCTGAGCTCCTTTCTTCAACTCGCTTTCTTGTGAGCTGGCCGCAACACCGCAGGATTGCTTCAGGCCCTACTGTGGTTCTGGCATGGCACGCTGAGCCTTTGGTTAATTCCTCTTCCTGGTGGGAAATGAGAGTTAAATTTGCCTGTCCAGACACCTCCAGCTAGTCTCTCATTGGTTCTCCCTATTCCTGTTCATTTTCCGCAGAAATTGCAAACTGGGCCAAACAGGAGGTTAAAGGCACTGACTCTCCAAGTGGGGAGAGTGTTAGTAAAGCGTCTGGAATGTTGCGCCCGTGTACCAGGGGACGAAAACTGAGACACATTTGAACACGTTTCCCGAACACACGGTGGATCATACTCTGGGTTCCACATGCATGTTTTAGCTGAAGGAAGAATCCCTTAAACCTGGAGAGTTGAGACCCATGGAATGGGTACCATGCACTATGACTTCAAAGGGTCTGCATTTGCTCACCGAACCTCACCAATCCTATCACTGCTGCGTTTATGCCGCTGTACACACGCTTGATTCTCTTTCGGAGACATATAAATCCATAGGTTTTAAGGTTCTTAGTAGTCAGGTATATTCTTAGGCGTTTAATATGGGGTGTTGAGTCCACTTCGTTGAGCAAGGAGTAGCTCTTGTCTATTACATATTTGGCTTATGGAACGGTATCTGTGCTAATTTCAATCTCTGGTCTTATGCAGCACCCCAACTCACCTTTCCCCTTAAGCAAGCATAAGTTGGTTTTCTACATTTGAGACCCTGTTCTGTTTTGTAATTCAGTTCCTGTGTAGTCAAGTTTACATTCCGTGTAGTAGTGATATCTTATGATGTTTCTATTTCTCTGTGAATTATTTCACTTAGAATCATCGTACCTGAATCCACTCATTATGCTGCTACGGGCCTGGTGACATAGATTTCATTGCTGAGTGATATTGCATTGTGCATAGGTACCACAATTTCTTTATCCATTTTTCGCTTTCAGTGATATTGAACTTGTACCGTAAACGAGGTTGTTGTAAACAGAGCCGTCCCAAACTTTGGGGTGGCTGTGTCTTTTTGATTTTCATTTCCCTAAGCTATAGGACCATAAGTGGAAGTGCCCTAGGCTCTGTTGCTTTGTTTATTAGATGTTTCAGGAAACACCATACACTTCTCCAGAGTGGCTGTTGGCAATTTGCATCCCGCCCATCAGCATAACAAGGCTCCCAGTTCTCCATGGCCTGTCCTGCCTTTCTGGATTTTAAACTTTTTTCAGATGGCCCTTTTGACCGGGGGGCAGTGAGACTTCATTGTAGTGCAGATTTCCTTTGCAAGCTTGCTTGGTTGGCCAAAAGGGCTTATGCGTTTTTTCCTGAATATATTCAGGAAAAAACGCATAAGCCCTTTTTGGCCAAGTGCACCATTGTGGACGTTCTGCCTCTTTTCCTATGCTTTACATGCAATTCCAGTCTACCTCCTGAAATCGGTTTCTTGCGATTCTGCCCCGCTTTCAAGTCCTCTTGGCAGCCTTACTTCAATATATTTTTGGACGATAGCTGTCATTTATAACTCTGCAGGTTTGTGAATGACAGTGCCCCTGAGCTCCTTTCTTCAACTCGCTTTCTTGTGAGCTGGCCGCAACACCGCAGGATTGCTTCAGGCCCTACTGTGGTTCCGGCACGGCACGCTGAGCCTTTGGTTAATTCCTCTTCCTGGTGGGAAATGAGAGTTAAATTTGCCCGTCCAGACACCTCCAGCTAGTCTCTCATTGGTTCTCCCTATTCCTGTTCATTTTCCGCAGAAATTGCAAACTGGGCCAAACAGGAGGTTAAAGGCACTGACTCTCCAAGTGGGGAGAGTGTTAGTAAAGCGTCTGGAATGTTGCGCCCGTGTACCAGGGGACGAAAACTGAGACACATTTGAACACGTTTCCCGAACACACGGTGGATCATACTCTGGGTTCCACATGCATGTTTTAGCTGAAGGAAGAATCCCTTAAACCTGGAGAGTTGAGACCCATGGAATGGGTACCATGCACTATGACTTCAAAGGGTCTGCATTTGCTCACCGAACCTCACCAATCCTATCACTGCTGCGTTTATGCCGCTGTACACACGCTTGATTCTCTTTCGGAGACATATAAATCCATAGGTTTTAAGATTCTTACTAGTCAGGTATATTCTTAGGCGTTTAATATTTGGTGTTGAGTCCACTTCGATGAGCAAGGAGTAGCTCTTGTCCATTATTTATTTGGCTTATGGAAGGGTATCTGTGCTAATTTCAATCTCTGGTATTATGCAGCACCCCAACTCACCTTTCCCCTTAAGCAAGCATAAGTTGGTTTTCTACATTTGAGACCCTGTTCTGTTTTGTAATTCAGTTCCTGTGTAGTCAAGTTTACATTCCGTGTAGTAGTGATATCTTATGATGTTTCTTTTTCTCTGTGACTTATTTCACTTAGAATCATCGTACCTGAATCCACTCATTATGCTGCTACGGTCCTGATGACATAGATTTCATTGCTGAGTGATATTGCATTGTACGTAAGTACCACAACTTCTTTATCCATTTCTCGCTTTCTGTGATATTGAACTTGTACCGTAAACGAGGTTGTTGTAAACAGAGCCGTCCCAAACTTTGGGGTGGCTGTGTCTTTTTGATTTTCATTTCCCTAAGCTATAGGACCATAAGTGGAAGTGCCCTAGGCTCTGTTGCTTTGTTTTTTAGATGTTTCAGGAAACACCATACACTTCTCCAGAGTGGCTGTTGGTAATTTACATCCCGCCCTTCAGCATAACAAGGCTCCCAGTTCTCCATGGCCTGTCCTGCCTTTCTGGATTTTACACTTTTTTCAGATGGCCCTTTTGACCGGGGAGCAGTGACACTTCATTGTAGTGCAGATTTCCTTTGCAAGCTTGCTTGGTTGGCCAAAAGGGCGTATGCGTTTTTTCCTGAATATATTCAGGAAAAAACGCATACGCCCTTTTTGGCCAAGTGCATCATTGTGGACGTTCTGCCTCTTTTCCTATGCTTTACATGCAATTCCAGTCTACCTCCTGAAATCGGTTTCCTGCAATTCTGCCCCACTTTCAAGTCCTCTTGGCAGCCTTACTTCAATATATTTTTGGACGATAGCTGTCATTTATAACTCTGCAGGTTTGTGAATGACAGTGCCCCTGAGCTCCTTTCTTCAACTCGTTTTCTTGTGAGCTGGCCGCAACACCGCAGGATTGCTTCAGGTCCTAGTGTGGTTCTTGCACGGCACGCTGAGCCTTTGGTTAATTCCTCTTCCTGGTGGGAAATGAGAGTTAAATTTGCCTGTCCAGACACCTCCAGCTAGTCTCTCATTGGTTCTCCCTATTCCTGTTCATTTTCCGCAGAAATTGCAAACTGGGCCAAACAGGAGGTTAAAGGCACTGACTCTCCAAGTGGGGAGAGTGTTAATAAAGCGTCTGGAATGTTGCGCCCGTGTACCAGGGGACGAAAACTGAGACACATTTGAACACGTTTCCCGAACACACGGTGGATCATACTCTGGGTTCCACATGCATGTTTTAGCTGAAGGAAGAATCCCTTAAACCTGGAGAGTTGAGACCCATGGAATGGGTACCATGCAATATGACTTCAAAGGGTCTGCATTTGCTCACCGAACCTCACCAATCCTATCACTGCTGCGTTTATGCCGCTGTACACACGCTTGATTCTCTTTCGGAGACATATAAATCCATAGGTTTTAAGGTTCTTAGTAGTCAGGTATATTCTTAGGCGTTTAATATGGGGTGTTGAGTCCACTTCGTTGAGCAAGGAGTAGCTCTTGTCTATTACATATTTGGCTTATGGAAGGGTATCTGTGCTAATTTCAATCTCTGGTCTTATGCAGCACCCCAACTCACCTTTCCCCTTAAGCAAGCATAAGTTGGTTTTCTACATTTGAGACCCTGTTCTGTTTTGTAATTCAGTTCCTGTGTAGTCAAGTTTACATTCCGTGTAGTAGTGATATCTTATGATGTTTCTATTTCTCTGTGAATTATTTCACTTAGAATCATCGTACCTGAATCCACTCATTATGCTGCTACGGGCCTGGTGACATAGATTTCATTGCTGAGTGATATTGCATTGTGCATAGGTACCACAATTTCTTTATCCATTTTTCGCTTTCAGTGATATTGAACTTGTACCGTAAACATGCTTCTTGTAAACAGAGCCGTCCCAAACTTTGGGGTGGCTGTGTCTTTTTGATTTTCATTTCCCTAAGCAATAGGACCATAAGTGGAAGTGCCCTAGGCTCTGTTGCTTTGTTTATTAGATGTTTCAGGAAACACCATACACTTCTCCAGAGTGGCTGTTGGCAATTTGCATCCCGCCCATCAGCATAACAAGGCTACCAGTTCTCCATGGCCTGTCCTGCCTTTCTGGATTTTACACTTTTTTCAGATGGCCCTTTTGACCGGGGGGCAGTGAGACTTCATTGTAGTGCAGATTTCCTTTGCAAGCTTGCTTGGTTGGCCAAAAGGGCTTATGCGTTTTTTCCTGAATATATTCAGGAAAAAACGCATAAGCCCTTTTTGGCCAAGTGCATCATTGTGGACGTTCTGCCTCTTTTCCTATGCTTTACATGCAATTCCAGTCTACCTCCTGAAATCGGTTTCTTGCAATTCTGCCCCGCTTTCAAGTCCTCTTGGCAGCCTTACTTCAATATATTTTTGGACGATAGCTGTCATTTATAACTCTGCAGGTTTGTGAATGACAGTGCCCCTGAGCTCCTTTCTTCAACTCGCTTTCTTGTGAGCTGGCCGCAACACCGCAGGATTGCTTCAGGCCCTACTGTGGTTCCGGCACGGCACGCTGAGCCTTTGGTTAATTCCTCTTCCTGGTGGGAAATGAGAGTTAAATTTGCCCATCCAGACACCTCCAGCTAGTCTCTCATTGGTTCTCCCTATTCCTGTTCATTTTCCGCAGAAATTGCAAACTGGGCCAAACAGGAGGTTAAAGGCACTGACTCTCCAAGTGGGGAGAGTGTTAGTAAAGCGTCTGGAATGTTGCGCCCATGTACCAGGGGACGAAAACTGAGACACATTTGAACACGTTTCCCGAACACACGGTGGATCATACTCTGGGTTCCACATGCATGTTTTAGCTGACAGAAGAATCCCTTAAACCTGGAGAGTTGAGACCCATGGAATGGGTACCATGCACTATGACTTCAAAGGGTCTGCATTTGCTCACCGAACCTCACCAATCCTATCACTGCTGCATTTATGCCGCTGTACACATGCTTGATTCTCTTTTGGAGACATATAAATCCATAGGTTTTAAGATTCTTACTAGTCAGGTATATTCTTAGGCGTTTAATATTTGGTGTTGAGTCCACTTCGATGAGCAAGGAGTAGCTCTTGTCCATTATTTATTTGGCTTATGGAAGGGTATCTGTGCTAATTTCAATCTCTGGTATTATGCAGCACCCCAACTCACCTTTCCCCTTAAGCAAGCATAAGTTGGTTTTCTACATTTGAGACCCTGTTCTGTTTTGTAATTCAGTTCCTGTGTAGTCAAGTTTACATTCCATGTAGTAATGATATCTTATGATGTTTCTTTTTCTCTGTGACTTATTTCACTTAGAATCATCGTACCTGAATCCACTCATTATGCTGCTACGGTCCTGATGACATAGATTTCATTGCTGAGTGATATTGCATTGTACGTAAGTACCACAACTTCTTTATCCATTTCTCGCTTTCTGTGATATTGAACTTGTACCGTAAACGAGGTTGTTGTAAACAGAGCCGTCCCAAACTTTGGGGTGGCTGTGTCTTTTTGATTTTAATTTCCCTAAGCTATAGGACCATAAGTGGAAGTGCCCTAGGCTCTGTTGCTTTGTTTTTTAGATGTTTCAGGAAACACCATACACTTCTCCAGAGTGGCTGTTGGCAATTTGCATCCCGCCCATCAGCATAACAAGGCTCCCAGTTCTCCATGGCCTGTCCTGCCTTTCTGGATTTTACACTTTTTTCAGATGGCCCTTTTGACCGGGGAGCAGTGACACTTCATTGTAGTGCAGATTTCCTTTGCAAGCTTGCTTGGTTGGCCAAAAGGTCTTATGCGTTTTTTCCTGAATATATTCAGGAAAAAACGCGTACGCCCTTTTTGGCCAAGTGCATCATTGTGGACGTTCTGCCTCTTTTCCTATGCTTTACATGCAATTCCAGTCTACCTCCTGAAATCGGTTTCCTGCAATTCTGCCCCACTTCCAAGTCCTCTTGGGAGCCTTACTTCAATATATTTTTGGACGATAGCTGTCATTTATAACTCTGCAGGTTTGTGAATGACAGTGCCCCTGAGCTCCTTTCTTCAACTCGCTTTCTTGTGAGCTGGCCGCAACACCGCAGGATTGCTTCAGGCCCTACTGTGGTTCTGGCATGGCACGCTGAGCCTTTGGTTAATTCCTCTTCCTGGTGGGAAATGAGAGTTAAATTTGCCTGTCCAGACACCTCCAGCTAGTCTCTCATTGGTTCTCCCTATTCCTGTTCATTTTCCGCAGAAATTGCAAACTGGGCCAAACAGGAGGTTAAAGGCACTGACTCTCCAAGTGGGGAGAGTGTTAGTAAAGCGTCTGGAATGTTGCGCCCGTGTACCAGGGGACGAAAACTGAGACACATTTGAACACGTTTCCCGAACACACGGTGGATCATACTCTGGGTTCCACATGCATGTTTTAGCTGAAGGAAGAATCCCTTAAACCTGGAGAGTTGAGACCCATGGAATGGGTACCATGCACTATGACTTCAAAGGGTCTGCATTTGCTCACCGAACCTCACCAATCCTATCACTGCTGCGTTTATGCCGCTGTACACACGCTTGATTCTCTTTCGGAGACATATAAATCCATAGGTTTTAAGGTTCTTAGTAGTCAGGTATATTCTTAGGCGTTTAATATGGGGTGTTGAGTCCACTTCGTTGAGCAAGGAGTAGCTCTTGTCTATTACATATTTGGCTTATGGAACGGTATCTGTGCTAATTTCAATCTCTGGTCTTATGCAGCACCCCAACTCACCTTTCCCCTTAAGCAAGCATAAGTTGGTTTTCTACATTTGAGACCCTGTTCTGTTTTGTAATTCAGTTCCTGTGTAGTCAAGTTTACATTCCGTGTAGTAGTGATATCTTATGATGTTTCTATTTCTCTGTGAATTATTTCACTTAGAATCATCGTACCTGAATCCACTCATTATGCTGCTACGGGCCTGGTGACATAGATTTCATTGCTGAGTGATATTGCATTGTGCATAGGTACCACAATTTCTTTATCCATTTTTCGCTTTCAGTGATATTGAACTTGTACCGTAAACATGCTTCTTGTAAACAGAGCCGTCCCAAACTTTGGGGTGGCTGTGTCTTTTTGATTTTCATTTCCCTAAGCTATAGGACCATAAGTGGAAGTGCCCTAGGCTCTGTTGCTTTGTTTATTAGATGTTTCAGGAAACACCATACACTTCTCCAGAGTGGCTGTTGGCAATTTGCATCCCGCCCATCAGCATAACAAGGCTCCCAGTTCTCCATGGCCTGTCCTGCCTTTCTGGATTTTAAACTTTTTTCAGATGGCCCTTTTGACCGGGGGGCAGTGAGACTTCATTGTAGTGCAGATTTCCTTTGCAAGCTTGCTTGGTTGGCCAAAAGGTCTTATGCGTTTTTTCCTGAATATATTCAGGAAAAAACGCATAAGCCCTTTTTGGCCAAGTGCACCATTGTGGACGTTCTGCCTCTTTTCCTATGCTTTACATGCAATTCCAGTCTACCTCCTGAAATCGGTTTCTTGCGATTCTGCCCCGCTTTCAAGTCCTCTTGGCAGCCTTACTTCAATATATTTTTGGACGATAGCTGTCATTTATAACTCTGCAGGTTTGTGAATGACAGTGCCCCTGAGCTCCTTTCTTCAACTCGCTTTCTTGTGAGCTGGCCGCAACACCGCAGGATTGCTTCAGGCCCTACTGTGGTTCCGGCACGGCACGCTGAGCCTTTGGTTAATTCCTCTTCCTGGTGGGAAATGAGAGTTAAATTTGCCCGTCCAGACACCTCCAGCTAGTCTCTCATTGGTTCTCCCTATTCCTGTTCATTTTCCGCAGAAATTGCAAACTGGGCCAAACAGGAGGTTAAAGGCACTGACTCTCCAAGTGGGGAGAGTGTTAGTAAAGCGTCTGGAATGTTGCGCCCGTGTACCAGGGGACGAAAACTGAGACACATTTGAACACGTTTCCCGAACACACGGTGGATCATACTCTGGGTTCCACATGCATGTTTTAGCTGAAGGAAGAATCCCTTAAACCTGGAGAGTTGAGACCCATGGAATGGGTACCATGCACTATGACTTCAAAGGGTCTGCATTTGCTCACCGAACCTCACCAATCCTATCACTGCTGCGTTTATGCCGCTGTACACACGCTTGATTCTCTTTCGGAGACATATAAATCCATAGGTTTTAAGATTCTTACTAGTCAGGTATATTCTTAGGCGTTTAATATTTGGTGTTGAGTCCACTTCGATGAGCAAGGAGTAGCTCTTGTCCATTATTTATTTGGCTTATGGAAGGGTATCTGTGCTAATTTCAATCTCTGGTATTATGCAGCACCGCAACTCACCTTTCCCCTTAAGCAAGCATAAGTTGGTTTTCTACATTTGAGACCCTGTTCTGTTTTGTAATTCAGTTCCTGTGTAGTCAAGTTTACATTCCGTGTAGTAGTGATATCTTATGATGTTTCTTTTTCTCTGTGACTTATTTCACTTAGAATCATCGTACCTGAATCCACTCATTATGCTGCTACGGTCCTGATGACATAGATTTCATTGCTGAGTGATATTGCATTGTACGTAAGTACCACAACTTCTTTATCCATTTCTCGCTTTCTGTGATATTGAACTTGTACCGTAAACGAGGTTGTTGTAAACAGAGCCGTCCCAAACTTTGGGGTGGCTGTGTCTTTTTGATTTTCATTTCCCTAAGCTATAGGACCATAAGTGGAAGTGCCCTAGGCTCTGTTGCTTTGTTTTTTAGATGTTTCAGGAAACACCATACACTTCTCCAGAGTGGCTGTTGGTAATTTACATCCCGCCCTTCAGCATAACAAGGCTCCCAGTTCTCCATGGCCTGTCCTGCCTTTCTGGATTTTACACTTTTTTCAGATGGCCCTTTTGACCGGGGAGCAGTGACACTTCATTGTAGTGCAGATTTCCTTTGCAAGCTTGCTTGGTTGGCCAAAAGGGCGTATGCGTTTTTTCCTGAATATATTCAGGAAAAAACGCATACGCCCTTTTTGGCCAAGTGCATCATTGTGGACGTTCTGCCTCTTTTCCTATGCTTTACATGCAATTCCAGTCTACCTCCTGAAATCGGTTTCCTGCAATTCTGCCCCACTTTCAAGTCCTCTTGGCAGCCTTACTTCAATATATTTTTGGACGATAGCTGTCATTTATAACTCTGCAGGTTTGTGAATGACAGTGCCCCTGAGCTCCTTTCTTCAACTCGTTTTCTTGTGAGCTGGCCGCAACACCGCAGGATTGCTTCAGGTCCTAGTGTGGTTCTTGCACGGCACGCTGAGCCTTTGGTTAATTCCTCTTCCTGGTGGGAAATGAGAGTTAAATTTGCCTGTCCAGACACCTCCAGCTAGTCTCTCATTGGTTCTCCCTATTCCTGTTCATTTTCCGCAGAAATTGCAAACTGGGCCAAACAGGAGGTTAAAGGCACTGACTCTCCAAGTGGGGAGAGTGTTAATAAAGCGTCTGGAATGTTGCGCCCGTGTACCAGGGGACGAAAACTGAGACACATTTGAACACGTTTCCCGAACACACGGTGGATCATACTCTGGGTTCCACATGCATGTTTTAGCTGAAGGAAGAATCCCTTAAACCTGGAGAGTTGAGACCCATGGAATGGGTACCATGCAATATGACTTCAAAGGGTCTGCATTTGCTCACCGAACCTCACCAATCCTATCACTGCTGCGTTTATGCCGCTGTACACACGCTTGATTCTCTTTCGGAGACATATAAATCCATAGGTTTTAAGGTTCTTAGTAGTCAGGTATATTCTTAGGCGTTTAATATGGGGTGTTGAGTCCACTTCGTTGAGCAAGGAGTAGCTCTTGTCTATTACATATTTGGCTTATGGAAGGGTATCTGTGCTAATTTCAATCTCTGGTCTTATGCAGCACCCCAACTCACCTTTCCCCTTAAGCAAGCATAAGTTGGTTTTCTACATTTGAGACCCTGTTCTGTTTTGTAATTCAGTTCCTGTGTAGTCAAGTTTACATTCCGTGTAGTAGTGATATCTTATGATGTTTCTATTTCTCTGTGAATTATTTCACTTAGAATCATCGTACCTGAATCCACTCATTATGCTGCTACGGGCCTGGTGACATAGATTTCATTGCTGAGTGATATTGCATTGTGCATAGGTACCACAATTTCTTTATCCATTTTTCGCTTTCAGTGATATTGAACTTGTACCGTAAACATGCTTCTTGTAAACAGAGCCGTCCCAAACTTTGGGGTGGCTGTGTCTTTTTGATTTTCATTTCCCTAAGCAATAGGACCATAAGTGGAAGTGCCCTAGGCTCTGTTGCTTTGTTTATTAGATGTTTCAGGAAACACCATACACTTCTCCAGAGTGGCTGTTGGCAATTTGCATCCCGCCCATCAGCATAACAAGGCTCCCAGTTCTCCATGGCCTGTCCTGCCTTTCTGGATTTTACACTTTTTTCAGATGGCCCTTTTGACCGGGGAGCAGTGACACTTCATTGTAGTGCAGATTTCCTTTGCAAGCTTGCTTGGTTGGCCAAAAGGTCTTATGCGTTTTTTCCTGAATATATTCAGGAAAAAACGCATACGCCCTTTTTGGCCAAGTGCATCATTGTGGACGTTCTGCCTCTTTTCCTATGCTTTACATGCAATTCCAGTCTACCTCCTGAAATCGGTTTCCTGCAATTCTGCCCCACTTCCAAGTCCTCTTGGGAGCCTTACTTCAATATATTTTTGGACGATAGCTGTCATTTATAACTCTGCAGGTTTGTGAATGACAGTGCCCCTGAGCTCCTTTCTTCAACTCGCTTTCTTGTGAGCTGGCCGCAACACCGCAGGATTGCTTCAGGCCCTACTGTGGTTCTGGCATGGCACGCTGAGCCTTTGGTTAATTCCTCTTCCTGGTGGGAAATGAGAGTTAAATTTGCCTGTCCAGACACCTCCAGCTAGTCTCTCATTGGTTCTCCCTATTCCTGTTCATTTTCCGCAGAAATTGCAAACTGGGCCAAACAGGAGGTTAAAGGCACTGACTCTCCAAGTGGGGAGAGTGTTAGTAAAGCGTCTGGAATGTTGCGCCCGTGTACCAGGGGACGAAAACTGAGACACATTTGAACACGTTTCCCGAACACACGGTGGATCATACTCTGGGTTCCACATGCATGTTTTAGCTGAAGGAAGAATCCCTTAAACCTGGAGAGTTGAGACCCATGGAATGGGTACCATGCACTATGACTTCAAAGGGTCTGCATTTGCTCACCGAACCTCACCAATCCTATCACTGCTGCGTTTATGCCGCTGTACACACGCTTGATTCTCTTTCGGAGACATATAAATCCATAGGTTTTAAGGTTCTTAGTAGTCAGGTATATTCTTAGGCGTTTAATATGGGGTGTTGAGTCCACTTCGTTGAGCAAGGAGTAGCTCTTGTCTATTACATATTTGGCTTATGGAACGGTATCTGTGCTAATTTCAATCTCTGGTCTTATGCAGCACCCCAACTCACCTTTCCCCTTAAGCAAGCATAAGTTGGTTTTCTACATTTGAGACCCTGTTCTGTTTTGTAATTCAGTTCCTGTGTAGTCAAGTTTACATTCCGTGTAGTAGTGATATCTTATGATGTTTCTATTTCTCTGTGAATTATTTCACTTAGAATCATCGTACCTGAATCCACTCATTATGCTGCTACGGGCCTGGTGACAGAGATTTCATTGCTGAGTGATATTGCATTGTGCATAGGTACCACAATTTCTTTATCCATTTTTCGCTTTCAGTGATATTGAACTTGTACCGTAAACATGCTTCTTGTAAACAGAGCCGTCCCAAACTTTGGGGTGGCTGTGTCTTTTTGATTTTCATTTCCCTAAGCAATAGGACCATAAGTGGAAGTGCCCTAGGCTCTGTTGCTTTCTTTTTTAGATGTTTCAGGAAACACCATACACTTCTCCAGAGTGGCTGTTGGCAATTTGCATCCCGCCCATCAGCATAACAAGGCTACCAGTTCTCCATGGCCTGTCCTGCCTTTCTGGATTTTACACTTTTTTCAGATGGCCCTTTTGACCGGGGGGCAGTGACACTTCATTGTAGTGCAGATTTCCTTTGCAAGCTTGCTTGGTTGGCCAAAAGGGCTTATGGGTTTTTTCCTGAATATATTCAGGAAAAAACGCATAAGCCCTTTTTGGCCAAGTGCATCATTGTGGACGTTCTGCCTCTTTTCCTATGCTTTACATGCAATTCCAGTCTACCTCCTGAAATCGGTTTCTTGCGATTCTGCCCCGCTTTCAAGTCCTCTTGGCAGCCTTACTTCAATATATTTTTGGACGATAGCTGTCATTTATAACTCTGCAGGTTTGTGAATGACAGTGCCCCTGAGCTCCTTTCTTCAACTCGCTTTCTTGTGAGCTGGCCGCAACACCGCAGGATTGCTTCAGGCCCTACTGTGGTTCCGGCACGGCACGCTGAGCCTTTGGTTAATTCCTCTTCCTGGTGGGAAATGAGAGTTAAATTTGCCCGTCCAGACACCTCCAGCTAGTCTCTCATTGGTTCTCCCTATTCCTGTTCATTTTCCGCAGAAATTGCAAACTGGGCCAAACAGGAGGTTAAAGGCACTGACTCTCCAAGTGGGGAGAGTGTTAGTAAAGCGTCTGGAATGTTGCGCCCGTGTACCAGGGGACGAAAACTGAGACACATTTGAACACGTTTCCCGAACACACGGTGGATCATACTCTGGGTTCCACATGCATGTTTTAGCTGAAGGAAGAATCCCTTAAACCTGGAGAGTTGAGACCCATGGAATGGGTACCATGCACTATGACTTCAAAGGGTCTGCATTTGCTCACCGAACCTCACCAATCCTATCACTGCTGCGTTTATGCCGCTGTACACACGCTTGATTCTCTTTCGGAGACATATAAATCCATAGGTTTTAAGATTCTTACTAGTCAGGTATATTCTTAGGCGTTTAATATTTGGTGTTGAGTCCACTTCGATGAGCAAGGAGTAGCTCTTGTCCATTATTTATTTGGCTTATGGAAGGGTATCTGTGCTAATTTCAATCTCTGGTATTATGCAGCACCCCAACTCACCTTTCCCCTTAAGCAAGCATAAGTTGGTTTTCTACATTTGAGACCCTGTTCTGTTTTGTAATTCAGTTCCTGTGTAGTCAAGTTTACATTCCGTGTAGTAGTGATATCTTATGATGTTTCTTTTTCTCTGTGACTTATTTCACTTAGAATCATCGTACCTGAATCCACTCATTATGCTGCTACGGTCCTGATGACATAGATTTCATTGCTGAGTGATATTGCATTGTACGTAAGTACCACAACTTCTTTATCCATTTCTCGCTTTCTGTGATATTGAACTTGTACCGTAAACGAGGTTGTTGTAAACAGAGCCGTCCCAAACTTTGGGGTGGCTGTGTCTTTTTGATTTTCATTTCCCTAAGCTATAGGACCATAAGTGGAAGTGCCCTAGGCTCTGTTGCTTTGTTTTTTAGATGTTTCAGGAAACACCATACACTTCTCCAGAGTGGCTGTTGGTAATTTACATCCCGCCCTTCAGCATAACAAGGCTCCCAGTTCTCCATGGCCTGTCCTGCCTTTCTGGATTTTACACTTTTTTCAGATGGCCCTTTTGACCGGGGAGCAGTGACACTTCATTGTAGTGCAGATTTCCTTTGCAAGCTTGCTTGGTTGGCCAAAAGGGCGTATGCGTTTTTTCCTGAATATATTCAGGAAAAAACGCATACGCCCTTTTTGGCCAAGTGCATCATTGTGGACGTTCTGCCTCTTTTCCTATGCTTTACATGCAATTCCAGTCTACCTCCTGAAATCGGTTTCCTGCAATTCTGCCCCACTTTCAAGTCCTCTTGGCAGCCTTACTTCAATATATTTTTGGACGATAGCTGTCATTTATAACTCTGCAGGTTTGTGAATGACAGTGCCCCTGAGCTCCTTTCTTCAACTCGTTTTCTTGTGAGCTGGCCGCAACACCGCAGGATTGCTTCAGGTCCTAGTGTGGTTCTTGCACGGCACGCTGAGCCTTTGGTTAATTCCTCTTCCTGGTGGGAAATGAGAGTTAAATTTGCCTGTCCAGACACCTCCAGCTAGTCTCTCATTGGTTCTCCCTATTCCTGTTCATTTTCCGCAGAAATTGCAAACTGGGCCAAACAGGAGGTTAAAGGCACTGACTCTCCAAGTGGGGAGAGTGTTAATAAAGCGTCTGGAATGTTGCGCCCGTGTACCAGGGGACGAAAACTGAGACACATTTGAACACGTTTCCCGAACACACGGTGGATCATACTCTGGGTTCCACATGCATGTTTTAGCTGAAGGAAGAATCCCTTAAACCTGGAGAGTTGAGACCCATGGAATGGGTACCATGCAATATGACTTCAAAGGGTCTGCATTTGCTCACCGAACCTCACCAATCCTATCACTGCTGCGTTTATGCCGCTGTACACACGCTTGATTCTCTTTCGGAGACATATAAATCCATAGGTTTTAAGGTTCTTAGTAGTCAGGTATATTCTTAGGCGTTTAATATGGGGTGTTGAGTCCACTTCGTTGAGCAAGGAGTAGCTCTTGTCTATTACATATTTGGCTTATGGAAGGGTATCTGTGCTAATTTCAATCTCTGGTCTTATGCAGCACCCCAACTCACCTTTCCCCTTAAGCAAGCATAAGTTGGTTTTCTACATTTGAGACCCTGTTCTGTTTTGTAATTCAGTTCCTGTGTAGTCAAGTTTACATTCCGTGTAGTAGTGATATCTTATGATGTTTCTATTTCTCTGTGAATTATTTCACTTAGAATCATCGTACCTGAATCCACTCATTATGCTGCTACGGGCCTGGTGACATAGATTTCATTGCTGAGTGATATTGCATTGTGCATAGGTACCACAATTTCTTTATCCATTTTTCGCTTTCAGTGATATTGAACTTGTACCGTAAACATGCTTCTTGTAAACAGAGCCGTCCCAAACTTTGGGGTGGCTGTGTCTTTTTGATTTTCATTTCCCTAAGCAATAGGACCATAAGTGGAAGTGCCCTAGGCTCTGTTGCTTTGTTTATTAGATGTTTCAGGAAACACCATACACTTCTCCAGAGTGGCTGTTGGCAATTTGCATCCCGCCCATCAGCATAACAAGGCTCCCAGTTCTCCATGGCCTGTCCTGCCTTTCTGGATTTTACACTTTTTTCAGATGGCCCTTTTGACCGGGGAGCAGTGACACTTCATTGTAGTGCAGATTTCCTTTGCAAGCTTGCTTGGTTGGCCAAAAGGTCTTATGCGTTTTTTCCTGAATATATTCAGGAAAAAACGCATACGCCCTTTTTGGCCAAGTGCATCATTGTGGACGTTCTGCCTCTTTTCCTATGCTTTACATGCAATTCCAGTCTACCTCCTGAAATCGGTTTCCTGCAATTCTGCCCCACTTCCAAGTCCTCTTGGGAGCCTTACTTCAATATATTTTTGGACGATAGCTGTCATTTATAACTCTGCAGGTTTGTGAATGACAGTGCCCCTGAGCTCCTTTCTTCAACTCGCTTTCTTGTGAGCTGGCCGCAACACCGCAGGATTGCTTCAGGCCCTACTGTGGTTCTGGCATGGCACGCTGAGCCTTTGGTTAATTCCTCTTCCTGGTGGGAAATGAGAGTTAAATTTGCCTGTCCAGACACCTCCAGCTAGTCTCTCATTGGTTCTCCCTATTCCTGTTCATTTTCCGCAGAAATTGCAAACTGGGCCAAACAGGAGGTTAAAGGCACTGACTCTCCAAGTGGGGAGAGTGTTAGTAAAGCGTCTGGAATGTTGCGCCCGTGTACCAGGGGACGAAAACTGAGACACATTTGAACACGTTTCCCGAACACACGGTGGATCATACTCTGGGTTCCACATGCATGTTTTAGCTGAAGGAAGAATCCCTTAAACCTGGAGAGTTGAGACCCATGGAATGGGTACCATGCACTATGACTTCAAAGGGTCTGCATTTGCTCACCGAACCTCACCAATCCTATCACTGCTGCGTTTATGCCGCTGTACACACGCTTGATTCTCTTTCGGAGACATATAAATCCATAGGTTTTAAGGTTCTTAGTAGTCAGGTATATTCTTAGGCGTTTAATATGGGGTGTTGAGTCCACTTCGTTGAGCAAGGAGTAGCTCTTGTCTATTACATATTTGGCTTATGGAACGGTATCTGTGCTAATTTCAATCTCTGGTCTTATGCAGCACCCCAACTCACCTTTCCCCTTAAGCAAGCATAAGTTGGTTTTCTACATTTGAGACCCTGTTCTGTTTTGTAATTCAGTTCCTGTGTAGTCAAGTTTACATTCCGTGTAGTAGTGATATCTTATGATGTTTCTATTTCTCTGTGAATTATTTCACTTAGAATCATCGTACCTGAATCCACTCATTATGCTGCTACGGGCCTGGTGACATAGATTTCATTGCTGAGTGATATTGCATTGTGCATAGGTACCACAATTTCTTTATCCATTTTTCGCTTTCAGTGATATTGAACTTGTACCGTAAACATGCTTCTTGTAAACAGAGCCGTCCCAAACTTTGGGGTGGCTGTGTCTTTTTGATTTTCATTTCCCTAAGCAATAGGACCATAAGTGGAAGTGCCCTAGGCTCTGTTGCTTTGTTTATTAGATGTTTCAGGAAACACCATACACTTCTCCAGAGTGGCTGTTGGCAATTTGCATCCCGCCCATCAGCATAACAAGGCTCCCAGTTCTCCATGGCCTGTCCTGCCTTTCTGGATTTTAAACTTTTTTCAGATGGCCCTTTTGACCGGGGGGCAGTGAGACTTCATTGTAGTGCAGATTTCCTTTGCAAGCTTGCTTGGTTGGCCAAAAGGGCTTATGCGTTTTTTCCTGAATATATTCAGGAAAAAACGCATAAGCCCTTTTTGGCCAAGTGCACCATTGTGGACGTTCTGCCTCTTTTCCTATGCTTTACATGCAATTCCAGTCTACCTCCTGAAATCGGTTTCTTGCGATTCTGCCCCGCTTTCAAGTCCTCTTGGCAGCCTTACTTCAATATATTTTTGGACTATAGCTGTCATTTATAACTCTGCAGGTTTGTGAATGACAGTGCCCCTGAGCTCCTTTCTTCAACTCGCTTTCTTGTGAGCTGGCCGCAACACCGCAGGATTGCTTCAGGCCCTACTGTGGTTCCGGCACGGCACGCTGAGCCTTTGGTTAATTCCTCTTCCTGGTGGGAAATGAGAGTTAAATTTGCCCGTCCAGACACCTCCAGCTAGTCTCTCATTGGTTCTCCCTATTCCTGTTCATTTTCCGCAGAAATTGCAAACTGGGCCAAACAGGAGGTTAAAGGCACTGACTCTCCAAGTGGGGAGAGTGTTAGTAAAGCGTCTGGAATGTTGCGCCCGTGTACCAGGGGACGAAAACTGAGACACATTTGAACACGTTTCCCGAACACACGGTGGATCATACTCTGGGTTCCACATGCATGTTTTAGCTGAAGGAAGAATCCCTTAAACCTGGAGAGTTGAGACCCATGGAATGGGTACCATGCACTATGACTTCAAAGGGTCTGCATTTGCTCACCGAACCTCACCAATCCTATCACTGCTGCGTTTATGCCGCTGTACACACGCTTGATTCTCTTTCGGAGACATATAAATCCATAGGTTTTAAGATTCTTACTAGTCAGGTATATTCTTAGGCGTTTAATATTTGGTGTTGAGTCCACTTCGATGAGCAAGGAGTAGCTCTTGTCCATTATTTATTTGGCTTATGGAAGGGTATCTGTGTTAATTTCAATCTCTGGTATTATGCAGCACCCCTACTCACCTTTCCCCTTAAGCAAGCATAAGTTGGTTTACTACATTTGAGACCCTGTTCTGTTTTGTAATTCAGTTCCTGTGTAGTCAAGTTTACATTCCGTGTAGTAGTGATATCTTATGATGTTTCTATTTCTCTGTGAATTATTTCACTTAGAATCATCATACCTGAATCCACTCATTATGCTGCTACGGGCCTGGTGACATAGATTTCACTGCTGAGTGATATTGCATTGTGAATAGGTACCACAATTTCTTTATCCATTTTTTGCTTTCAGTGATATTGAACTTGTACCGTAAACGAGGTTGTTGTAAACAGAGCCGTCCCAAACTTTGGGGTGGCTGTGTCTTTTTGATTTTCATTTCCCTAAGCAATAGGACCATAAGTGGAAGTGCCCTAGGCTCTGTTGCTTTCTTTTTTAGATGTTTCAGGAAACACCATACACTTCTCCAGAGTGGCTGTTGGCAATTTGCATCCTTCCCATCAGCATAACAAGGCTACCAGTTCTCCATGGCCTGTCCTGCCTTTCTGGATTTTACACTTCTTTCAGATGGCCCTTTTGACCGGGGGGCAGTGACACTTCATTGTAGTGCAGATTTCCTTTGCAAGCTTGCTTGGTTGGCCAAAAGGGCTTATGCGTTTTTTCCTGAATATATTCAGGAAAAAACGCATAAGCCCTTTTTGGCCAAGTGCATCATTGTGGACGTTCTGCCTCTTTTCCTATGCTTTACCTGCAATTCCAGTCTACCTCCTGAAATCGGTTTCTTGCGATTCTGCCCCGCTTTCAAGTCCTCTTGGCAGCCTTACTTCAATATATTTTTGGACGATAGCTGTCATTTATAACTCTGCAGGTTTGTGAATGACAGTGCCCCTGAGCTCCTTTCTTCAACTCGCTTTCTTGTGAGCTGGCCGCAACACCGCAGGATTGCTTCAGGCCCTACTGTGGTTCCGGCATGGCACGCTGAGCCTTTGGTTAATTCCTCTTCCTGGTGGGAAATGAGAGTTAAATTTGCCCGTCCAGACACCTCCAGCTAGTCTCTCATTGGATCTCCCTATTCCTGTTCATTTTCCGCAGAAATTGCAAACTGGGCCAAACAGGAGGTTAAAGGCACTGACTCTCCAAGTGGGGAGAGTGTTAGTAAAGCGTCTGGAATGTTGCGCCCGTGTAACAGGGGACGAAAACTGAGACACATTTGAACACGTTTCCCGAACACACGGTGGATCATACTCTGGGTTCCACATGCATGTTTTAGCTGAAGGAAGAATCCCTTAAACCTGGAGAGTTGAGACCCATGGAATGGGTACCATGCACTATGACTTCAAAGGGTCTGCATTTGCTCACCAAACCTCACCAATCCTATCACTGCTGCGTTTATGCCGCTGTACACACGCTTGATTCTCTTTCGGAGACATATAAATCCATAGGTTTTAAGATTCTTACTAGTCAGGTATATTCTTAGGCGTTTAATATTTGGTGTTGAGTCCACTTCGATGAGCAAGGAGTAGCTCTTGTCCATTATTTATTTGGCTTATGGAAGGGTATCTGTGCTAATTTCAATCTCTGGTATTATGCAGCACCCCAACTCACCTTTCCCCTTAAGCAAGCATAAGTTGGTTTTCTACATTTGAGACCCTGTTCTGTTTTGTAATTCAGTTCCTGTGTAGTCAAGTTTACATTCCGTGTAGTAGTGATATCTTATGATGTTTCTTTTTCTCTGTGACTTATTTCACTTAGAATCATCGTACCTGAATCCACTCATTATGCTGCTACGGTCCTGATGACATAGATTTCATTGCTGAGTGATATTGCATTGTACGTAAGTACCACAACTTCTTTATCCATTTCTCGCTTTCTGTGATATTGAACTTGTACCGTAAACGAGGTTGTTGTAAACAGAGCCGTCCCAAACTTTGGGGTGGCTGTGTCTTTTTGATTTTCATTTCCCTAAGCTATAGGACCATAAGTGGAAGTGCCCTAGGCTCTGTTGCTTTGTTTTTTAGATGTTTCAGGAAACACCATACACTTCTCCAGAGTGGCTGTTGGTAATTTACATCCCGCCCTTCAGCATAACAAGGCTCCCAGTTCTCCATGGCCTGTCCTGCCTTTCTGGATTTTACACTTCTTTCAGATGGCCCTTTTGACCGGGGGGCAGTGACACTTCATTGTAGTGCAGATTTCCTTTGCAAGCTTGCTTGGTTGGCCAAAAGGGCGTATGCGTTTTTTCCTGAATATATTCAGGAAAAAAAGCATACGCCCTTTTTGGCCAAGTGCATTATTGTGGACGTTCTGCCTCTTTTCCTATGCTTTACATGCAATTCCAGTCTACCTCCTGAAATCGGTTTCCTGCAATTCGGCCCCACTTTCAAGTCCTCTTGGCAGCCTTACTTCAATATATTTTTGGACGATAGCTGTCATTTATAACTCTGCAGGTTTGTGAATGACAGTGCCCCTGAGCTCCTTTCTTCAACTCGCTTTCTTGTGAGCTGGCCGCAACACCGCAGGATTGCTTCAGGCCCTAGTGTGGTTCTGGCACGGCACGCTGAGCCTTTGGTTAATTCCTCTTCCTGGTGGGAAATGAGAGTTAAATTTGCCCGTCCAGACACCTCCAGCTAGTCTCTCATTGGTTCTCCCTATTCCTGTTCATTTTCCGCAGAAATTGCAAACTGGGCCAAACAGGAGGTTAAAGGCACTGACTCTCCAAGTGGGGAGAGTGTTAATAAAGCGTCTGGAATGTTGCGCCCGTGTACCAGGGGACGAAAACTGAGACACATTTGAACACGTTTCCCGAACACACGGTGGATCATACTCTGGGTTCCACATGCATGTTTTAGCTGAAGGAAGAATCCCTTAAACCTGGAGAGTTGAGACCCATGGAATGGGTACCATGCAATATGACTTCAAAGGGTCTGCATTTGCTCACCGAACCTCACCAATCCTATCACTGCTGCGTTTATGCCGCTGTACACACGCTTGATTCTCTTTCGGAGACATATAAATCCATAGGTTTTAAGGTTCTTAGTAGTCAGGTATATTCTTAGGCGTTTAATATGGGGTGTTGAGTCCACTTCGTTGAGCAAGGAGTAGCTCTTGTCTATTACATATTTGGCTTATGGAAGGGTATCTGTGCTAATTTCAATCTCTGGTCTTATGCAGCACCCCAACTCACCTTTCCCCTTAAGCAAGCATAAGTTGGTTTTCTACATTTGAGACCCTGTTCTGTTTTGTAATTCAGTTCCTGTGTAGTCAAGTTTACATTCCGTGTAGTAGTGATATCTTATGATGTTTCTATTTCTCTGTGAATTATTTCACTTAGAATCATCGTACCTGAATCCACTCATTATGCTGCTACGGGCCTGGTGACATAGATTTCATTGCTGAGTGATATTGCATTGTGCATAGGTACCACAATTTCTTTATCCATTTTTCGCTTTCAGTGATATTGAACTTGTACCGTAAACATGCTTCTTGTAAACAGAGCCGTCCCAAACTTTGGGGTGGCTGTGTCTTTTTGATTTTCATTTCCCTAAGCAATAGGACCATAAGTGGAAGTGCCCTAGGCTCTGTTGCTTTGTTTATTAGATGTTTCAGGAAACACCATACACTTCTCCAGAGTGGCTGTTGGCAATTTGCATCCCGCCCATCAGCATAACAAGGCTACCAGTTCTCCATGGCCTGTCCTGCCTTTCTGGATTTTACACTTTTTTCAGATGGCCCTTTTGACCGGGGGGCAGTGAGACTTCATTGTAGTGCAGATTTCCTTTGCAAGCTTGCTTGGTTGGCCAAAAGGGCTTATGCGTTTTTTCCTGAATATATTCAGGAAAAAACGCATAAGCCCTTTTTGGCCAAGTGCATCATTGTGGACGTTCTGCCTCTTTTCCTATGCTTTACATGCAATTCCAGTCTACCTCCTGAAATCGGTTTCTTGCAATTCTGCCCCGCTTTCAAGTCCTCTTGGCAGCCTTACTTCAATATATTTTTGGACGATAGCTGTCATTTATAACTCTGCAGGTTTGTGAATGACAGTGCCCCTGAGCTCCTTTCTTCAACTCGCTTTCTTGTGAGCTGGCCGCAACACCGCAGGATTGCTTCAGGCCCTACTGTGGTTCCGGCACGGCACGCTGAGCCTTTGGTTAATTCCTCTTCCTGGTGGGAAATGAGAGTTAAATTTGCCCATCCAGACACCTCCAGCTAGTCTCTCATTGGTTCTCCCTATTCCTGTTCATTTTCCGCAGAAATTGCAAACTGGGCCAAACAGGAGGTTAAAGGCACTGACTCTCCAAGTGGGGAGAGTGTTAGTAAAGCGTCTGGAATGTTGCGCCCATGTACCAGGGGACGAAAACTGAGACACATTTGAACACGTTTCCCGAACACACGGTGGATCATACTCTGGGTTCCACATGCATGTTTTAGCTGACAGAAGAATCCCTTAAACCTGGAGAGTTGAGACCCATGGAATGGGTACCATGCACTATGACTTCAAAGGGTCTGCATTTGCTCACCGAACCTCACCAATCCTATCACTGCTGCATTTATGCCGCTGTACACATGCTTGATTCTCTTTTGGAGACATATAAATCCATAGGTTTTAAGATTCTTACTAGTCAGGTATATTCTTAGGCGTTTAATATTTGGTGTTGAGTCCACTTCGATGAGCAAGGAGTAGCTCTTGTCCATTATTTATTTGGCTTATGGAAGGGTATCTGTGCTAATTTCAATCTCTGGTATTATGCAGCACCCCAACTCACCTTTCCCCTTAAGCAAGCATAAGTTGGTTTTCTACATTTGAGACCCTGTTCTGTTTTGTAATTCAGTTCCTGTGTAGTCAAGTTTACATTCCATGTAGTAATGATATCTTATGATGTTTCTTTTTCTCTGTGACTTATTTCACTTAGAATCATCGTACCTGAATCCACTCATTATGCTGCTACGGTCCTGATGACATAGATTTCATTGCTGAGTGATATTGCATTGTACGTAAGTACCACAACTTCTTTATCCATTTCTCGCTTTCTGTGATATTGAACTTGTACCGTAAACGAGGTTGTTGTAAACAGAGCCGTCCCAAACTTTGGGGTGGCTGTGTCTTTTTGATTTTAATTTCCCTAAGCTATAGGACCATAAGTGGAAGTGCCCTAGGCTCTGTTGCTTTGTTTTTTAGATGTTTCAGGAAACACCATACACTTCTCCAGAGTGGCTGTTGGCAATTTGCATCCCGCCCATCAGCATAACAAGGCTCCCAGTTCTCCATGGCCTGTCCTGCCTTTCTGGATTTTACACTTTTTTCAGATGGCCCTTTTGACCGGGGAGCAGTGACACTTCATTGTAGTGCAGATTTCCTTTGCAAGCTTGCTTGGTTGGCCAAAAGGTCTTATGCGTTTTTTCCTGAATATATTCAGGAAAAAACGCATACGCCCTTTTTGGCCAAGTGCATCATTGTGGACGTTCTGCCTCTTTTCCTATGCTTTACATGCAATTCCAGTCTACCTCCTGAAATCGGTTTCCTGCAATTCTGCCCCACTTCCAAGTCCTCTTGGGAGCCTTACTTCAATATATTTTTGGACGATAGCTGTCATTTATAACTCTGCAGGTTTGTGAATGACAGTGCCCCTGAGCTCCTTTCTTCAACTCGCTTTCTTGTGAGCTGGCCGCAACACCGCAGGATTGCTTCAGGCCCTACTGTGGTTCTGGCATGGCACGCTGAGCCTTTGGTTAATTCCTCTTCCTGGTGGGAAATGAGAGTTAAATTTGCCTGTCCAGACACCTCCAGCTAGTCTCTCATTGGTTCTCCCTATTCCTGTTCATTTTCCGCAGAAATTGCAAACTGGGCCAAACAGGAGGTTAAAGGCACTGACTCTCCAAGTGGGGAGAGTGTTAGTAAAGCGTCTGGAATGTTGCGCCCGTGTACCAGGGGACGAAAACTGAGACACATTTGAACACGTTTCCCGAACACACGGTGGATCATACTCTGGGTTCCACATGCATGTTTTAGCTGAAGGAAGAATCCCTTAAACCTGGAGAGTTGAGACCCATGGAATGGGTACCATGCACTATGACTTCAAAGGGTCTGCATTTGCTCACCGAACCTCACCAATCCTATCACTGCTGCGTTTATGCCGCTGTACACACGCTTGATTCTCTTTCGGAGACATATAAATCCATAGGTTTTAAGGTTCTTAGTAGTCAGGTATATTCTTAGGCGTTTAATATGGGGTGTTGAGTCCACTTCGTTGAGCAAGGAGTAGCTCTTGTCTATTACATATTTGGCTTATGGAACGGTATCTGTGCTAATTTCAATCTCTGGTCTTATGCAGCACCCCAACTCACCTTTCCCCTTAAGCAAGCATAAGTTGGTTTTCTACATTTGAGACCCTGTTCTGTTTTGTAATTCAGTTCCTGTGTAGTCAAGTTTACATTCCGTGTAGTAGTGATATCTTATGATGTTTCTATTTCTCTGTGAATTATTTCACTTAGAATCATCGTACCTGAATCCACTCATTATGCTGCTACGGGCCTGGTGACATAGATTTCATTGCTGAGTGATATTGCATTGTGCATAGGTACCACAATTTCTTTATCCATTTTTCGCTTTCAGTGATATTGAACTTGTACCGTAAACGAGGTTGTTGTAAACAGAGCCGTCCCAAACTTTGGGGTGGCTGTGTCTTTTTGATTTTCATTTCCCTAAGCTATAGGACCATAAGTGGAAGTGCCCTAGGCTCTGTTGCTTTGTTTATTAGATGTTTCAGGAAACACCATACACTTCTCCAGAGTGGCTGTTGGCAATTTGCATCCCGCCCATCAGCATAACAAGGCTCCCAGTTCTCCATGGCCTGTCCTGCCTTTCTGGATTTTAAACTTTTTTCAGATGGCCCTTTTGACCGGGGGGCAGTGAGACTTCATTGTAGTGCAGATTTCCTTTGCAAGCTTGCTTGGTTGGCCAAAAGGGCTTATGCGTTTTTTCCTGAATATATTCAGGAAAAAACGCATAAGCCCTTTTTGGCCAAGTGCACCATTGTGGACGTTCTGCCTCTTTTCCTATGCTTTACATGCAATTCCAGTCTACCTCCTGAAATCGGTTTCTTGCGATTCTGCCCCGCTTTCAAGTCCTCTTGGCAGCCTTACTTCAATATATTTTTGGACGATAGCTGTCATTTATAACTCTGCAGGTTTGTGAATGACAGTGCCCCTGAGCTCCTTTCTTCAACTCGCTTTCTTGTGAGCTGGCCGCAACACCGCAGGATTGCTTCAGGCCCTACTGTGGTTCCGGCACGGCACGCTGAGCCTTTGGTTAATTCCTCTTCCTGGTGGGAAATGAGAGTTAAATTTGCCCGTCCAGACACCTCCAGCTAGTCTCTCATTGGTTCTCCCTATTCCTGTTCATTTTCCGCAGAAATTGCAAACTGGGCCAAACAGGAGGTTAAAGGCACTGACTCTCCAAGTGGGGAGAGTGTTAGTAAAGCGTCTGGAATGTTGCGCCCGTGTACCAGGGGACGAAAACTGAGACACATTTGAACACGTTTCCCGAACACACGGTGGATCATACTCTGGGTTCCACATGCATGTTTTAGCTGAAGGAAGAATCCCTTAAACCTGGAGAGTTGAGACCCATGGAATGGGTACCATGCACTATGACTTCAAAGGGTCTGCATTTGCTCACCGAACCTCACCAATCCTATCACTGCTGCGTTTATGCCGCTGTACACACGCTTGATTCTCTTTCGGAGACATATAAATCCATAGGTTTTAAGATTCTTACTAGTCAGGTATATTCTTAGGCGTTTAATATTTGGTGTTGAGTCCACTTCGATGAGCAAGGAGTAGCTCTTGTCCATTATTTATTTGGCTTATGGAAGGGTATCTGTGCTAATTTCAATCTCTGGTATTATGCAGCACCCCAACTCACCTTTCCCCTTAAGCAAGCATAAGTTGGTTTTCTACATTTGAGACCCTGTTCTGTTTTGTAATTCAGTTCCTGTGTAGTCAAGTTTACATTCCGTGTAGTAGTGATATCTTATGATGTTTCTTTTTCTCTGTGACTTATTTCACTTAGAATCATCGTACCTGAATCCACTCATTATGCTGCTACGGTCCTGATGACATAGATTTCATTGCTGAGTGATATTGCATTGTACGTAAGTACCACAACTTCTTTATCCATTTCTCGCTTTCTGTGATATTGAACTTGTACCGTAAACGAGGTTGTTGTAAACAGAGCCGTCCCAAACTTTGGGGTGGCTGTGTCTTTTTGATTTTCATTTCCCTAAGCTATAGGACCATAAGTGGAAGTGCCCTAGGCTCTGTTGCTTTGTTTTTTAGATGTTTCAGGAAACACCATACACTTCTCCAGAGTGGCTGTTGGTAATTTACATCCCGCCCTTCAGCATAACAAGGCTCCCAGTTCTCCATGGCCTGTCCTGCCTTTC
Organism: Globicephala melas; assembly: GCF_963455315.2. Classification (NCBI taxonomy): domain Eukaryota; kingdom Metazoa; phylum Chordata; class Mammalia; order Artiodactyla; family Delphinidae; genus Globicephala; species Globicephala melas. The sequence continues at coordinate 19,094 of NW_027207505.1, read as the reverse complement.
TGGATTTTACACTTTTTTCAGATGGCCCTTTTGACCGGGGAGCAGTGACACTTCATTGTAGTGCAGATTTCCTTTGCAAGCTTGCTTGGTTGGCCAAAAGGGCGTATGCGTTTTTTCCTGAATATATTCAGGAAAAAACGCATACGCCCTTTTTGGCCAAGTGCATCATTGTGGACGTTCTGCCTCTTTTCCTATGCTTTACATGCAATTCCAGTCTACCTCCTGAAATCGGTTTCCTGCAATTCTGCCCCACTTTCAAGTCCTCTTGGCAGCCTTACTTCAATATATTTTTGGACGATAGCTGTCATTTATAACTCTGCAGGTTTGTGAATGACAGTGCCCCTGAGCTCCTTTCTTCAACTCGTTTTCTTGTGAGCTGGCCGCAACACCGCAGGATTGCTTCAGGTCCTAGTGTGGTTCTTGCACGGCACGCTGAGCCTTTGGTTAATTCCTCTTCCTGGTGGGAAATGAGAGTTAAATTTGCCTGTCCAGACACCTCCAGCTAGTCTCTCATTGGTTCTCCCTATTCCTGTTCATTTTCCGCAGAAATTGCAAACTGGGCCAAACAGGAGGTTAAAGGCACTGACTCTCCAAGTGGGGAGAGTGTTAATAAAGCGTCTGGAATGTTGCGCCCGTGTACCAGGGGACGAAAACTGAGACACATTTGAACACGTTTCCCGAACACACGGTGGATCATACTCTGGGTTCCACATGCATGTTTTAGCTGAAGGAAGAATCCCTTAAACCTGGAGAGTTGAGACCCATGGAATGGGTACCATGCAATATGACTTCAAAGGGTCTGCATTTGCTCACCGAACCTCACCAATCCTATCACTGCTGCGTTTATGCCGCTGTACACACGCTTGATTCTCTTTCGGAGACATATAAATCCATAGGTTTTAAGGTTCTTAGTAGTCAGGTATATTCTTAGGCGTTTAATATGGGGTGTTGAGTCCACTTCGTTGAGCAAGGAGTAGCTCTTGTCTATTACATATTTGGCTTATGGAAGGGTATCTGTGCTAATTTCAATCTCTGGTCTTATGCAGCACCCCAACTCACCTTTCCCCTTAAGCAAGCATAAGTTGGTTTTCTACATTTGAGACCCTGTTCTGTTTTGTAATTCAGTTCCTGTGTAGTCAAGTTTACATTCCGTGTAGTAGTGATATCTTATGATGTTTCTATTTCTCTGTGAATTATTTCACTTAGAATCATCGTACCTGAATCCACTCATTATGCTGCTACGGGCCTGGTGACATAGATTTCATTGCTGAGTGATATTGCATTGTGCATAGGTACCACAATTTCTTTATCCATTTTTCGCTTTCAGTGATATTGAACTTGTACCGTAAACATGCTTCTTGTAAACAGAGCCGTCCCAAACTTTGGGGTGGCTGTGTCTTTTTGATTTTCATTTCCCTAAGCAATAGGACCATAAGTGGAAGTGCCCTAGGCTCTGTTGCTTTGTTTATTAGATGTTTCAGGAAACACCATACACTTCTCCAGAGTGGCTGTTGGCAATTTGCATCCCGCCCATCAGCATAACAAGGCTACCAGTTCTCCATGGCCTGTCCTGCCTTTCTGGATTTTACACTTTTTTCAGATGGCCCTTTTGACCGGGGGGCAGTGAGACTTCATTGTAGTGCAGATTTCCTTTGCAAGCTTGCTTGGTTGGCCAAAAGGGCTTATGCGTTTTTTCCTGAATATATTCAGGAAAAAACGCATAAGCCCTTTTTGGCCAAGTGCATCATTGTGGACGTTCTGCCTCTTTTCCTATGCTTTACATGCAATTCCAGTCTACCTCCTGAAATCGGTTTCTTGCAATTCTGCCCCGCTTTCAAGTCCTCTTGGCAGCCTTACTTCAATATATTTTTGGACGATAGCTGTCATTTATAACTCTGCAGGTTTGTGAATGACAGTGCCCCTGAGCTCCTTTCTTCAACTCGCTTTCTTGTGAGCTGGCCGCAACACCGCAGGATTGCTTCAGGCCCTACTGTGGTTCCGGCACGGCACGCTGAGCCTTTGGTTAATTCCTCTTCCTGGTGGGAAATGAGAGTTAAATTTGCCCATCCAGACACCTCCAGCTAGTCTCTCATTGGTTCTCCCTATTCCTGTTCATTTTCCGCAGAAATTGCAAACTGGGCCAAACAGGAGGTTAAAGGCACTGACTCTCCAAGTGGGGAGAGTGTTAGTAAAGCGTCTGGAATGTTGCGCCCATGTACCAGGGGACGAAAACTGAGACACATTTGAACACGTTTCCCGAACACACGGTGGATCATACTCTGGGTTCCACATGCATGTTTTAGCTGACAGAAGAATCCCTTAAACCTGGAGAGTTGAGACCCATGGAATGGGTACCATGCACTATGACTTCAAAGGGTCTGCATTTGCTCACCGAACCTCACCAATCCTATCACTGCTGCATTTATGCCGCTGTACACATGCTTGATTCTCTTTTGGAGACATATAAATCCATAGGTTTTAAGATTCTTACTAGTCAGGTATATTCTTAGGCGTTTAATATTTGGTGTTGAGTCCACTTCGATGAGCAAGGAGTAGCTCTTGTCCATTATTTATTTGGCTTATGGAAGGGTATCTGTGCTAATTTCAATCTCTGGTATTATGCAGCACCCCAACTCACCTTTCCCCTTAAGCAAGCATAAGTTGGTTTTCTACATTTGAGACCCTGTTCTGTTTTGTAATTCAGTTCCTGTGTAGTCAAGTTTACATTCCATGTAGTAATGATATCTTATGATGTTTCTTTTTCTCTGTGACTTATTTCACTTAGAATCATCGTACCTGAATCCACTCATTATGCTGCTACGGTCCTGATGACATAGATTTCATTGCTGAGTGATATTGCATTGTACGTAAGTACCACAACTTCTTTATCCATTTCTCGCTTTCTGTGATATTGAACTTGTACCGTAAACGAGGTTGTTGTAAACAGAGCCGTCCCAAACTTTGGGGTGGCTGTGTCTTTTTGATTTTAATTTCCCTAAGCTATAGGACCATAAGTGGAAGTGCCCTAGGCTCTGTTGCTTTGTTTTTTAGATGTTTCAGGAAACACCATACACTTCTCCAGAGTGGCTGTTGGCAATTTGCATCCCGCCCATCAGCATAACAAGGCTCCCAGTTCTCCATGGCCTGTCCTGCCTTTCTGGATTTTACACTTTTTTCAGATGGCCCTTTTGACCGGGGAGCAGTGACACTTCATTGTAGTGCAGATTTCCTTTGCAAGCTTGCTTGGTTGGCCAAAAGGTCTTATGCGTTTTTTCCTGAATATATTCAGGAAAAAACGCGTACGCCCTTTTTGGCCAAGTGCATCATTGTGGACGTTCTGCCTCTTTTCCTATGCTTTACATGCAATTCCAGTCTACCTCCTGAAATCGGTTTCCTGCAATTCTGCCCCACTTCCAAGTCCTCTTGGGAGCCTTACTTCAATATATTTTTGGACGATAGCTGTCATTTATAACTCTGCAGGTTTGTGAATGACAGTGCCCCTGAGCTCCTTTCTTCAACTCGCTTTCTTGTGAGCTGGCCGCAACACCGCAGGATTGCTTCAGGCCCTACTGTGGTTCTGGCATGGCACGCTGAGCCTTTGGTTAATTCCTCTTCCTGGTGGGAAATGAGAGTTAAATTTGCCTGTCCAGACACCTCCAGCTAGTCTCTCATTGGTTCTCCCTATTCCTGTTCATTTTCCGCAGAAATTGCAAACTGGGCCAAACAGGAGGTTAAAGGCACTGACTCTCCAAGTGGGGAGAGTGTTAGTAAAGCGTCTGGAATGTTGCGCCCGTGTACCAGGGGACGAAAACTGAGACACATTTGAACACGTTTCCCGAACACACGGTGGATCATACTCTGGGTTCCACATGCATGTTTTAGCTGAAGGAAGAATCCCTTAAACCTGGAGAGTTGAGACCCATGGAATGGGTACCATGCACTATGACTTCAAAGGGTCTGCATTTGCTCACCGAACCTCACCAATCCTATCACTGCTGCGTTTATGCCGCTGTACACACGCTTGATTCTCTTTCGGAGACATATAAATCCATAGGTTTTAAGGTTCTTAGTAGTCAGGTATATTCTTAGGCGTTTAATATGGGGTGTTGAGTCCACTTCGTTGAGCAAGGAGTAGCTCTTGTCTATTACATATTTGGCTTATGGAACGGTATCTGTGCTAATTTCAATCTCTGGTCTTATGCAGCACCCCAACTCACCTTTCCCCTTAAGCAAGCATAAGTTGGTTTTCTACATTTGAGACCCTGTTCTGTTTTGTAATTCAGTTCCTGTGTAGTCAAGTTTACATTCCGTGTAGTAGTGATATCTTATGATGTTTCTATTTCTCTGTGAATTATTTCACTTAGAATCATCGTACCTGAATCCACTCATTATGCTGCTACGGGCCTGGTGACATAGATTTCATTGCTGAGTGATATTGCATTGTGCATAGGTACCACAATTTCTTTATCCATTTTTCGCTTTCAGTGATATTGAACTTGTACCGTAAACATGATTCTTGTAAACAGAGCCGTCCCAAACTTTGGGGTGGCTGTGTCTTTTTGATTTTAATTTCCCTAAGCTATAGGACCATAAGTGGAAGTGCCCTAGGCTCTGTTGCTTTGTTTATTAGATGTTTCAGGAAACACCATACACTTCTCCAGAGTGGCTGTTGGCAATTTGCATCCCGCCCATCAGCATAACAAGGCTCCCAGTTCTCCATGGCCTGTCCTGCCTTTCTGGATTTTAAACTTTTTTCAGATGGCCCTTTTGACCGGGGGGCAGTGAGACTTCATTGTAGTGCAGATTTCCTTTGCAAGCTTGCTTGGTTGGCCAAAAGGGCTTATGCGTTTTTTCCTGAATATATTCAGGAAAAAACGCATAAGCCCTTTTTGGCCAAGTGCACCATTGTGGACGTTCTGCCTCTTTTCCTATGCTTTACATGCAATTCCAGTCTACCTCCTGAAATCGGTTTCTTGCGATTCTGCCCCGCTTTCAAGTCCTCTTGGCAGCCTTACTTCAATATATTTTTGGACGATAGCTGTCATTTATAACTCTGCAGGTTTGTGAATGACAGTGCCCCTGAGCTCCTTTCTTCAACTCGCTTTCTTGTGAGCTGGCCGCAACACCGCAGGATTGCTTCAGGCCCTAGTGTGGTTCCGGCATGGCACGCTGAGCCTTTGGTTAATTCCTCTTCCTGGTGGGAAATGAGAGTTAAATTTGCCCGTCCAGACACCTCCAGCTAGTCTGTCATTGGTTCTCCCTATTCCTGTTCATTTTCCGCAGAAATTGCAAACTGGGCCAAACAGGAGGTTAAAGGCACTGACTCTCCAAGTGGGGAGAGTGTTAGTAAAGCGTCTGGAATGTTGCGCCCATGTACCAGGGGACGAAAACTGAGACACATTTGAACACGTTTCCCGAACACACGGTGGATCATACTCTGGGTTCCACATGCATGTTTTAGCTGAAAGAAGAATCCCTTAAACCTGGAGAGTTGAGACCCATGGAATGGGTACCATGCACTATGACTTCAAAGGGTCTGCATTTGCTCACCGAACCTCACCAATCCTATCACTGCTGCATTTATGCCGCTGTACACACGCTTGATTCTCTTTCGGAGACATATAAATCCATAGGTTTTAAGATTCTTACTAGTCAGCTATATTCTTAGGCGTTTAATATTTGGTGTTGAGTCCACTTCGATGAGCAAGGAGTAGCTCTTGTCCATTATTTATTTGGCTTATGGAAGGGTATCTGTGTTAATTTCAATCTCTGGTATTATGCAGCACCCCTACTCACCTTTCCCCTTAAGCAAGCATAAGTTGGTTTACTACATTTGAGACCCTGTTCTGTTTTGTAATTCAGTTCCTGTGTAGTCAAGTTTACATTCCGTGTAGTAGTGATATCTTATGATGTTTCTATTTCTCTGTGAATTATTTCACTTAGAATCATCATACCTGAATCCACTCATTATGCTGCTACGGGCCTGGTGACATAGATTTCACTGCTGAGTGATATTGCATTGTGAATAGGTACCACAATTTCTTTATCCATTTTTTGCTTTCAGTGATATTGAACTTGTACCGTAAACGAGGTTGTTGTAAACAGAGCCGTCCCAAACTTTGGGGTGGCTGTGTCTTTTTGATTTTCATTTCCCTAAGCAATAGGACCATAAGTGGAAGTGCCCTAGGCTCTGTTGCTTTCTTTTTTAGATGTTTCAGGAAACACCATACACTTCTCCAGAGTGGCTGTTGGCAATTTGCATCCTTCCCATCAGCATAACAAGGCTACCAGTTCTCCTTGGCCTGTCCTGCCTTTCTGGATTTTACACTTCTTTCAGATGGCCCTTTTGACCGGGGGGCAGTGACACTTCATTGTAGTGCAGATTTCCTTTGCAAGCTTGCTTGGTTGGCCAAAAGGGCTTATGGGTTTTTTCCTGAATATATTCAGGAAAAAACGCATAAGCCCTTTTTGGCCAAGTGCATCATTGTGGACGTTCTGCCTCTTTTCCTATGCTTTACCTGCAATTCCAGTCTACCTCCTGAAATCGGTTTCTTGCGATTCTGCCCCGCTTTCAAGTCCTCTTGGCAGCCTTACTTCAATATATTTTTGGACGATAGCTGTCATTTATAACTCTGCAGGTTTGTGAATGACAGTGCCCCTGAGCTCCTTTCTTCAACTCGCTTTCTTGTGAGCTGGCCGCAACACCGCAGGATTGCTTCAGGCCCTACTGTGGTTCCGGCATGGCACGCTGAGCCTTTGGTTAATTCCTCTTCCTGGTGGGAAATGAGAGTTAAATTTGCCCGTCCAGACACCTCCAGCTAGTCTCTCATTGGATCTCCCTATTCCTGTTCATTTTCCGCAGAAATTGCAAACTGGGCCAAACAGGAGGTTAAAGGCACTGACTCTCCAAGTGGGGAGAGTGTTAGTAAAGCGTCTGGAATGTTGCGCCCGTGTAACAGGGGACGAAAACTGAGACACATTTGAACACGTTTCCCGAACACACGGTGGATCATACTCTGGGTTCCACATGCATGTTTTAGCTGAAGGAAGAATCCCTTAAACCTGGAGAGTTGAGACCCATGGAATGGGTACCATGCACTATGACTTCAAAGGGTCTGCATTTGCTCACCAAACCTCACCAATCCTATCACTGCTGCGTTTATGCCGCTGTACACACGCTTGATTCTCTTTCGGAGACATATAAATCCATAGGTTTTAAGATTCTTACTAGTCAGGTATATTCTTAGGCGTTTAATATTTGGTGTTGAGTCCACTTCGATGAGCAAGGAGTAGCTCTTGTCCATTATTTATTTGGCTTATGGAAGGGTATCTGTGCTAATTTCAATCTCTGGTATTATGCAGCACCCCAACTCACCTTTCCCCTTAAGCAAGCATAAGTTGGTTTTCTACATTTGAGACCCTGTTCTGTTTTGTAATTCAGTTCCTGTGTAGTCAAGTTTACATTCCGTGTAGTAGTGATATCTTATGATGTTTCTTTTTCTCTGTGACTTATTTCACTTAGAATCATCGTACCTGAATCCACTCATTATGCTGCTACGGTCCTGATGACATAGATTTCATTGCTGAGTGATATTGCATTGTACGTAAGTACCACAACTTCTTTATCCATTTCTCGCTTTCTGTGATATTGAACTTGTACCGTAAACGAGGTTGTTGTAAACAGAGCCGTCCCAAACTTTGGGGTGGCTGTGTCTTTTTGATTTTCATTTCCCTAAGCTATAGGACCATAAGTGGAAGTGCCCTAGGCTCTGTTGCTTTGTTTTTTAGATGTTTCAGGAAACACCATACACTTCTCCAGAGTGGCTGTTGGTAATTTACATCCCGCCCTTCAGCATAACAAGGCTCCCAGTTCTCCATGGCCTGTCCTGCCTTTCTGGATTTTACACTTCTTTCAGATGGCCCTTTTGACCGGGGGGCAGTGACACTTCATTGTAGTGCAGATTTCCTTTGCAAGCTTGCTTGGTTGGCCAAAAGGGCGTATGCGTTTTTTCCTGAATATATTCAGGAAAAAAAGCATACGCCCTTTTTGGCCAAGTGCATTATTGTGGACGTTCTGCCTCTTTTCCTATGCTTTACATGCAATTCCAGTCTACCTCCTGAAATCGGTTTCCTGCAATTCGGCCCCACTTTCAAGTCCTCTTGGCAGCCTTACTTCAATATATTTTTGGACGATAGCTGTCATTTATAACTCTGCAGGTTTGTGAATGACAGTGCCCCTGAGCTCCTTTCTTCAACTCGCTTTCTTGTGAGCTGGCCGCAACACCGCAGGATTGCTTCAGGCCCTAGTGTGGTTCTGGCACGGCACGCTGAGCCTTTGGTTAATTCCTCTTCCTGGTGGGAAATGAGAGTTAAATTTGCCTGTCCAGACACCTCCAGCTAGTCTCTCATTGGTTCTCCCTATTCCTGTTCATTTTCCGCAGAAATTGCAAACTGGGCCAAACAGGAGGTTAAAGGCACTGACTCTCCAAGTGGGGAGAGTGTTAATAAAGCGTCTGGAATGTTGCGCCCGTGTACCAGGGGACGAAAACTGAGACACATTTGAACACGTTTCCCGAACACACGGTGGATCATACTCTGGGTTCCACATGCATGTTTTAGCTTAAGGAAGAATCCCTTAAACCTGGAGAGTTGAGACCCATGGAATGGGTACCATGCAATATGACTTCAAAGGGTCTGCATTTGCTCACCGAACCTCACCAATCCTATCACTGCTGCGTTTATGCCGCTGTACACACGCTTGATTCTCTTTCGGAGACATATAAATCCATAGGTTTTAAGGTTCTTAGTAGTCAGGTATATTCTTAGGCGTTTAATATGGGGTGTTGAGTCCACTTCGTTGAGCAAGGAGTAGCTCTTGTCTATTACATATTTGGCTTATGGAAGGGTATCTGTGCTAATTTCAATCTCTGGTCTTATGCAGCACCCCAACTCACCTTTCCCCTTAAGCAAGCATAAGTTGGTTTTCTACATTTGAGACCCTGTTCTGTTTTGTAATTCAGTTCCTGTGTAGTCAAGTTTACATTCCGTGTAGTAGTGATATCTTATGATGTTTCTATTTCTCTGTGAATTATTTCACTTAGAATCATCGTACCTGAATCCACTCATTATGCTGCTACGGGCCTGGTGACATAGATTTCATTGCTGAGTGATATTGCATTGTGCATAGGTACCACAATTTCTTTATCCATTTTTCGCTTTCAGTGATATTGAACTTGTACCGTAAACATGCTTCTTGTAAACAGAGCCGTCCCAAACTTTGGGGTGGCTGTGTCTTTTTGATTTTCATTTCCCTAAGCAATAGGACCATAAGTGGAAGTGCCCTAGGCTCTGTTGCTTTGTTTATTAGATGTTTCAGGAAACACCATACACTTCTCCAGAGTGGCTGTTGGCAATTTGCATCCCGCCCATCAGCATAACAAGGCTACCAGTTCTCCATGGCCTGTCCTGCCTTTCTGGATTTTACACTTTTTTCAGATGGCCCTTTTGACCGGGGGGCAGTGAGACTTCATTGTAGTGCAGATTTCCTTTGCAAGCTTGCTTGGTTGGCCAAAAGGGCTTATGCGTTTTTTCCTGAATATATTCAGGAAAAAACGCATAAGCCCTTTTTGGCCAAGTGCATCATTGTGGACGTTCTGCCTCTTTTCCTATGCTTTACATGCAATTCCAGTCTACCTCCTGAAATCGGTTTCTTGCAATTCTGCCCCGCTTTCAAGTCCTCTTGGCAGCCTTACTTCAATATATTTTTGGACGATAGCTGTCATTTATAACTCTGCAGGTTTGTGAATGACAGTGCCCCTGAGCTCCTTTCTTCAACTCGCTTTCTTGTGAGCTGGCCGCAACACCGCAGGATTGCTTCAGGCCCTACTGTGGTTCCGGCACGGCACGCTGAGCCTTTGGTTAATTCCTCTTCCTGGTGGGAAATGAGAGTTAAATTTGCCCATCCAGACACCTCCAGCTAGTCTCTCATTGGTTCTCCCTATTCCTGTTCATTTTCCGCAGAAATTGCAAACTGGGCCAAACAGGAGGTTAAAGGCACTGACTCTCCAAGTGGGGAGAGTGTTAGTAAAGCGTCTGGAATGTTGCGCCCATGTACCAGGGGACGAAAACTGAGACACATTTGAACACGTTTCCCGAACACACGGTGGATCATACTCTGGGTTCCACATGCATGTTTTAGCTGACAGAAGAATCCCTTAAACCTGGAGAGTTGAGACCCATGGAATGGGTACCATGCACTATGACTTCAAAGGGTCTGCATTTGCTCACCGAACCTCACCAATCCTATCACTGCTGCATTTATGCCGCTGTACACATGCTTGATTCTCTTTTGGAGACATATAAATCCATAGGTTTTAAGATTCTTACTAGTCAGGTATATTCTTAGGCGTTTAATATTTGGTGTTGAGTCCACTTCGATGAGCAAGGAGTAGCTCTTGTCCATTATTTATTTGGCTTATGGAAGGGTATCTGTGCTAATTTCAATCTCTGGTATTATGCAGCACCCCAACTCACCTTTCCCCTTAAGCAAGCATAAGTTGGTTTTCTACATTTGAGACCCTGTTCTGTTTTGTAATTCAGTTCCTGTGTAGTCAAGTTTACATTCCATGTAGTAATGATATCTTATGATGTTTCTTTTTCTCTGTGACTTATTTCACTTAGAATCATCGTACCTGAATCCACTCATTATGCTGCTACGGTCCTGATGACATAGATTTCATTGCTGAGTGATATTGCATTGTACGTAAGTACCACAACTTCTTTATCCATTTCTCGCTTTCTGTGATATTGAACTTGTACCGTAAACGAGGTTGTTGTAAACAGAGCCGTCCCAAACTTTGGGGTGGCTGTGTCTTTTTGATTTTAATTTCCCTAAGCTATAGGACCATAAGTGGAAGTGCCCTAGGCTCTGTTGCTTTGTTTTTTAGATGTTTCAGGAAACACCATACACTTCTCCAGAGTGGCTGTTGGCAATTTGCATCCCGCCCATCAGCATAACAAGGCTCCCAGTTCTCCATGGCCTGTCCTGCCTTTCTGGATTTTACACTTTTTTCAGATGGCCCTTTTGACCGGGGGGAAGTGAGACTTCATTGTAGTGCAGATTTCCTTTGCAAGCTTGCTTGGTTGGCCAAAAGGTCTTATGCGTTTTTTCCTGAATATATTCAGGAAAAAACGCATTCGCCCTTTTTGGCCAAGTGCATCATTGTGGACGTTCTGCCTCTTTTCCTATGCTTTACATGCAATTCCAGTCTACCTCCTGAAATCGGTTTCCTGCAATTCTGCCCCACTTCCAAGTCCTCTTGGGAGCCTTACTTCAATATATTTTTGGACGATAGCTGTCATTTATAACTCTGCAGGTTTGTGAATGACAGTGCCACTGAGCTCCTTTCTTCAACTCGCTTTCTTGTGAGCTGGCCGCAACACCGCAGGATTGCTTCAGGCCCTACTGTGGTTCTGGCATGGCACGCTGAGCCTTTGGTTAATTCCTCTTCCTGGTGGGAAATGAGAGTTAAATTTGCCTGTCCAGACACCTCCAGCTAGTCTCTCATTGGTTCTCCCTATTCCTGTTCATTTTCCGCAGAAATTGCAAACTGGGCCAAACAGGAGGTTAAAGGCACTGACTCTCCAAGTGGGGAGAGTGTTAGTAAAGCGTCTGGAATGTTGCGCCCGTGTACCAGGGGACGAAAACTGAGACACATTTGAACACGTTTCCCGAACACACGGTGGATCATACTCTGGGTTCCACATGCATGTTTTAGCTGAAGGAAGAATCCCTTAAACCTGGAGAGTTGAGACCCATGGAATGGGTACCATGCACTATGACTTCAAAGGGTCTGCATTTGCTCACCGAACCTCACCAATCCTATCACTGCTGCGTTTATGCCGCTGTACACACGCTTGATTCTCTTTCGGAGACATATAAATCCATAGGTTTTAAGGTTCTTAGTAGTCAGGTATATTCTTAGGCGTTTAATATGGGGTGTTGAGTCCACTTCGTTGAGCAAGGAGTAGCTCTTGTCTATTACATATTTGGCTTATGGAACGGTATCTGTGCTAATTTCAATCTCTGGTCTTATGCAGCACCCCAACTCACCTTTCCCCTTAAGCAAGCATAAGTTGGTTTTCTACATTTGAGACCCTGTTCTGTTTTGTAATTCAGTTCCTGTGTAGTCAAGTTTACATTCCGTGTAGTAGTGATATCTTATGATGTTTCTATTTCTCTGTGAATTATTTCACTTAGAATCATCGTACCTGAATCCACTCATTATGCTGCTACGGGCCTGGTGACATAGATTTCATTGCTGAGTGATATTGCATTGTGCATAGGTACCACAATTTCTTTATCCATTTTTCGCTTTCAGTGATATTGAACTTGTACCGTAAACGAGGTTGCTGTAAACAGAGCCGTCCCAAACTTTGGGGTGGCTGTGTCTTTTTGATTTTCATTTCCCTAAGCTATAGGACCATAAGTGGAAGTGCCCTAGGCTCTGTTGCTTTGTTTATTAGATGTTTCAGGAAACACCATACACTTCTCCAGAGTGGCTGTTGGCAATTTGCATCCCGCCCATCAGCATAACAAGGCTCCCAGTTCTCCATGGCCTGTCCTGCCTTTCTGGATTTTAAACTTTTTTCAGATGGCCCTTTTGACCGGGGGGCAGTGAGACTTCATTGTAGTGCAGATTTCCTTTGCAAGCTTGCTTGGTTGGCCAAAAGGGCTTATGCGTTTTTTCCTGAATATATTCAGGAAAAAACGCATAAGCCCTTTTTGGCCAAGTGCACCATTGTGGACGTTCTGCCTCTTTTCCTATGCTTTACATGCAATTCCAGTCTACCTCCTGAAATCGGTTTCTTGCGATTCTGCCCCGCTTTCAAGTCCTCTTGGCAGCCTTACTTCAATATATTTTTGGACGATAGCTGTCATTTATAACTCTGCAGGTTTGTGAATGACAGTGCCCCTGAGCTCCTTTCTTCAACTCGCTTTCTTGTGAGCTGGCCGCAACACCGCAGGATTGCTTCAGGCCCTAGTGTGGTTCCGGCATGGCACGCTGAGCCTTTGGTTAATTCCTCTTCCTGGTGGGAAATGAGAGTTAAATTTGCCCGTCCAGACACCTCCAGCTAGTCTGTCATTGGTTCTCCCTATTCCTGTTCATTTTCCGCAGAAATTGCAAACTGGGCCAAACAGGAGGTTAAAGGCACTGACTCTCCAAGTGGGGAGAGTGTTAGTAAAGCGTCTGGAATGTTGCGCCCGTGTACCAGGGGACGAAAACTGAGACACATTTGAACACGTTTCCCGAACACACGGTGGATCATACTCTGGGTTCCACATGCATGTTTTAGCTGAAGGAAGAATCCCTTAAACCTGGAGAGTTGAGACCCATGGAATGGGTACCATGCACTATGACTTCAAAGGGTCTGCATTTGCTCACCGAACCTCACCAATCCTATCACTGCTGCATTTATGCCGCTGTACACACGCTTGATTCTCTTTCGGAGACATATAAATCCATAGGTTTTAAGATTCTTACTAGTCAGCTATATTCTTAGGCGTTTAATATTTGGTGTTGAGTCCACTTCGATGAGCAAGGAGTAGCTCTTGTCCATTATTTATTTGGCTTATGGAAGGGTATCTGTGTTAATTTCAATCTCTGGTATTATGCAGCACCCCTACTCACCTTTCCCCTTAAGCAAGCATAAGTTGGTTTACTACATTTGAGACCCTGTTCTGTTTTGTAATTCAGTTCCTGTGTAGTCAAGTTTACATTCCGTGTAGTAGTGATATCTTATGATGTTTCTATTTCTCTGTGAATTATTTCACTTAGAATCATCATACCTGAATCCACTCATTATGCTGCTACGGGCCTGGTGACATAGATTTCACTGCTGAGTGATATTGCATTGTGAATAGGTACCACAATTTCTTTATCCATTTTTTGCTTTCAGTGATATTGAACTTGTACCGTAAACGAGGTTGTTGTAAACAGAGCCGTCCCAAACTTTGGGGTGGCTGTGTCTTTTTGATTTTCATTTCCCTAAGCAATAGGACCATAAGTGGAAGTGCCCTAGGCTCTGTTGCTTTCTTTTTTAGATGTTTCAGGAAACACCATACACTTCTCCAGAGTGGCTGTTGGCAATTTGCATCCTTCCCATCAGCATAACAAGGCTACCAGTTCTCCTTGGCCTGTCCTGCCTTTCTGGATTTTACACTTCTTTCAGATGGCCCTTTTGACCGGGGGGCAGTGACACTTCATTGTAGTGCAGATTTCCTTTGCAAGCTTGCTTGGTTGGCCAAAAGGGCTTATGGGTTTTTTCCTGAATATATTCAGGAAAAAACGCATAAGCCCTTTTTGGCCAAGTGCATCATTGTGGACGTTCTGCCTCTTTTCCTATGCTTTACCTGCAATTCCAGTCTACCTCCTGAAATCGGTTTCTTGCGATTCTGCCCCGCTTTCAAGTCCTCTTGGCAGCCTTACTTCAATATATTTTTGGACGATAGCTGTCATTTATAACTCTGCAGGTTTGTGAATGACAGTGCCCCTGAGCTCCTTTCTTCAACTCGCTTTCTTGTGAGCTGGCCGCAACACCGCAGGATTGCTTCAGGCCCTACTGTGGTTCCGGCATGGCACGCTGAGCCTTTGGTTAATTCCTCTTCCTGGTGGGAAATGAGAGTTAAATTTGCCCGTCCAGACACCTCCAGCTAGTCTCTCATTGGATCTCCCTATTCCTGTTCATTTTCCGCAGAAATTGCAAACTGGGCCAAACAGGAGGTTAAAGGCACTGACTCTCCAAGTGGGGAGAGTGTTAGTAAAGCGTCTGGAATGTTGCGCCCGTGTACCAGGGGACGAAAACTGAGACACATTTGAACACGTTTCCCGAACACACGGTGGATCATACTCTGGGTTCCACATGCATGTTTTAGCTGAAGGAAGAATCCCTTAAACCTGGAGAGTTGAGACCCATGGAATGGGTACCATGCACTATGACTTCAAAGGGTCTGCATTTGCTCACCAAACCTCACCAATCCTATCACTGCTGCGTTTATGCCGCTGTACACACGCTTGATTCTCTTTCGGAGACATATAAATCCATAGGTTTTAAGATTCTTACTAGTCAGGTATATTCTTAGGCGTTTAATATTTGGTGTTGAGTCCACTTCGATGAGCAAGGAGTAGCTCTTGTCCATTATTTATTTGGCTTGTGGAAGGGTATCTGTGCTAATTTCAATCTCTGGTATTATGCAGCACCCCAACTCACCTTTCCCCTTAAGCAAGCATAAGTTGGTTTTCTACATTTGAGACCCTGTTCTGTTTTGTAATTCAGTTCCTGTGTAGTCAAGTTTACATTCCGTGTAGTAGTGATATCTTATGATGTTTCTTTTTCTCTGTGACTTATTTCACTTAGAATCATCGTACCTGAATCCACTCATTATGCTGCTACGGTCCTGATGACATAGATTTCATTGCTGAGTGATATTGCATTGTACGTAAGTACCACAACTTCTTTATCCATTTCTCGCTTTCTGTGATATTGAACTTGTACCGTAAACGAGGTTGTTGTAAACAGAGCCGTCCCAAACTTTGGGGTGGCTGTGTCTTTTTGATTTTCATTTCCCTAAGCTATAGGACCATAAGTGGAAGTGCCCTAGGCTCTGTTGCTTTGTTTTTTAGATGTTTCAGGAAACACCATACACTTCTCCAGAGTGGCTGTTGGTAATTTACATCCCGCCCTTCAGCATAACAAGGCTCCCAGTTCTCCATGGCCTGTCCTGCCTTTCTGGATTTTACACTTCTTTCAGATGGCCCTTTTGACCGGGGGGCAGTGAGACTTCATTGTAGTGCAGATTTCCTTTGCAAGCTTGCTTGGTTGGCCAAAAGGGCGTATGCGTTTTTTCCTGAATATATTCAGGAAAAAAAGCATACGCCCTTTTTGGCCAAGTGCATTATTGTGGACGTTCTGCCTCTTTTCCTATGCTTTACATGCAATTCCAGTCTACCTCCTGAAATCGGTTTCCTGCAATTCGGCCCCACTTTCAAGTCCTCTTGGCAGCCTTACTTCAATATATTTTTGGACGATAGCTGTCATTTATAACTCTGCAGGTTTGTGAATGACAGTGCCCCTGAGCTCCTTTCTTCAACTCGCTTTCTTGTGAGCTGGCCGCAACACCGCAGGATTGCTTCAGGCCCTAGTGTGGTTCTGGCACGGCACGCTGAGCCTTTGGTTAATTCCTCTTCCTGGTGGGAAATGAGAGTTAAATTTGCCTGTCCAGACACCTCCAGCTAGTCTCTCATTGGTTCTCCCTATTCCTGTTCATTTTCCGCAGAAATTGCAAACTGGGCCAAACAGGAGGTTAAAGGCACTGACTCTCCAAGTGGGGAGAGTGTTAATAAAGCGTCTGGAATGTTGCGCCCGTGTACCAGGGGACGAAAACTGAGACACATTTGAACACGTTTCCCGAACACACGGTGGATCATACTCTGGGTTCCACATGCATGTTTTAGCTGAAGGAAGAATCCCTTAAACCTGGAGAGTTGAGACCCATGGAATGGGTACCATGCAATATGACTTCAAAGGGTCTGCATTTGCTCACCGAACCTCACCAATCCTATCACTGCTGCGTTTATGCCGCTGTACACACGCTTGATTCTCTTTCGGAGACATATAAATCCATAGGTTTTAAGGTTCTTAGTAGTCAGGTATATTCTTAGGCGTTTAATATGGGGTGTTGAGTCCACTTCGTTGAGCAAGGAGTAGCTCTTGTCTATTACATATTTGGCTTATGGAAGGGTATCTGTGCTAATTTCAATCTCTGGTCTTATGCAGCACCCCAACTCACCTTTCCCCTTAAGCAAGCATAAGTTGGTTTTCTACATTTGAGACCCTGTTCTGTTTTGTAATTCAGTTCCTGTGTAGTCAAGTTTACATTCCGTGTAGTAGTGATATCTTATGATGTTTCTATTTCTCTGTGAATTATTTCACTTAGAATCATCGTACCTGAATCCACTCATTATGCTGCTACGGGCCTGGTGACATAGATTTCATTGCTGAGTGATATTGCATTGTGCATAGGTACCACAATTTCTTTATCCATTTTTCGCTTTCAGTGATATTGAACTTGTACCGTAAACATGCTTCTTGTAAACAGAGCCGTCCCAAACTTTGGGGTGGCTGTGTCTTTTTGATTTTCATTTCCCTAAGCAATAGGACCATAAGTGGAAGTGCCCTAGGCTCTGTTGCTTTGTTTATTAGATGTTTCAGGAAACACCATACACTTCTCCAGAGTGGCTGTTGGCAATTTGCATCCCGCCCATCAGCATAACAAGGCTACCAGTTCTCCATGGCCTGTCCTGCCTTTCTGGATTTTACACTTTTTTCAGATGGCCCTTTTGACCGGGGGGCAGTGAGACTTCATTGTAGTGCAGATTTCCTTTGCAAGCTTGCTTGGTTGGCCAAAAGGGCTTATGCGTTTTTTCCTGAATATATTCAGGAAAAAACGCATAAGCCCTTTTTGGCCAAGTGCATCATTGTGGACGTTCTGCCTCTTTTCCTATGCTTTACATGCAATTCCAGTCTACCTCCTGAAATCGGTTTCTTGCAATTCTGCCCCGCTTTCAAGTCCTCTTGGCAGCCTTACTTCAATATATTTTTGGACGATAGCTGTCATTTATAACTCTGCAGGTTTGTGAATGACAGTGCCCCTGAGCTCCTTTCTTCAACTCGCTTTCTTGTGAGCTGGCCGCAACACCGCAGGATTGCTTCAGGCCCTACTGTGGTTCCGGCACGGCACGCTGAGCCTTTGGTTAATTCCTCTTCCTGGTGGGAAATGAGAGTTAAATTTGCCCATCCAGACACCTCCAGCTAGTCTCTCATTGGTTCTCCCTATTCCTGTTCATTTTCCGCAGAAATTGCAAACTGGGCCAAACAGGAGGTTAAAGGCACTGACTCTCCAAGTGGGGAGAGTGTTAGTAAAGCGTCTGGAATGTTGCGCCCATGTACCAGGGGACGAAAACTGAGACACATTTGAACACGTTTCCCGAACACACGGTGGATCATACTCTGGGTTCCACATGCATGTTTTAGCTGACAGAAGAATCCCTTAAACCTGGAGAGTTGAGACCCATGGAATGGGTACCATGCACTATGACTTCAAAGGGTCTGCATTTGCTCACCGAACCTCACCAATCCTATCACTGCTGCATTTATGCCGCTGTACACATGCTTGATTCTCTTTTGGAGACATATAAATCCATAGGTTTTAAGATTCTTACTAGTCAGGTATATTCTTAGGCGTTTAATATTTGGTGTTGAGTCCACTTCGATGAGCAAGGAGTAGCTCTTGTCCATTATTTATTTGGCTTATGGAAGGGTATCTGTGCTAATTTCAATCTCTGGTATTATGCAGCACCCCAACTCACCTTTCCCCTTAAGCAAGCATAAGTTGGTTTTCTACATTTGAGACCCTGTTCTGTTTTGTAATTCAGTTCCTGTGTAGTCAAGTTTACATTCCATGTAGTAATGATATCTTATGATGTTTCTTTTTCTCTGTGACTTATTTCACTTAGAATCATCGTACCTGAATCCACTCATTATGCTGCTACGGTCCTGATGACATAGATTTCATTGCTGAGTGATATTGCATTGTACGTAAGTACCACAACTTCTTTATCCATTTCTCGCTTTCTGTGATATTGAACTTGTACCGTAAACGAGGTTGTTGTAAACAGAGCCGTCCCAAACTTTGGGGTGGCTGTGTCTTTTTGATTTTAATTTCCCTAAGCTATAGGACCATAAGTGGAAGTGCCCTAGGCTCTGTTGCTTTGTTTTTTAGATGTTTCAGGAAACACCATACACTTCTCCAGAGTGGCTGTTGGCAATTTGCATCCCGCCCATCAGCATAACAAGGCTCCCAGTTCTCCATGGCCTGTCCTGCCTTTCTGGATTTTACACTTTTTTCAGATGGCCCTTTTGACCGGGGAGCAGTGACACTTCATTGTAGTGCAGATTTCCTTTGCAAGCTTGCTTGGTTGGCCAAAAGGTCTTATGCGTTTTTTCCTGAATATATTCAGGAAAAAACGCATACG